>NC_140246.1:15169050-15204050 GCF_949987555.1 Borostomias antarcticus
GCAACAGTAGTAATATGTTTTTGTCCCCCAGTGGGGCAATTGATTTCGTAGCAGTAAAAAACACAACACACACTATCACAATACACAATAGACACACACATGTATACTTAGATGAAGCCGATTGGCTGTAGTTAGAACTGAGCAGCCATTGGTGAGAGCTGCGGGTTTTGTCGTGCTGTGGGGGTTGTGTGTGCCACTGTTGTTTGAGCGAGTGTGTGTGTGTGTGTGTGTGTGTGTGTGAGTGTGTATGTCTGAAAGTGTCTACATGGATGGGAGTGAGTTAGTAAAGAGGTGTGTGTGTGTGTGTGTGTGTGTGTGTGTGTGTGTGCGTGCGTGTGTGTGTACTGTACGTCATTATAGCTCAGCCATTGAACCTGTCCTTCGGTGCTGCTGACAGAGGACATAAATTCATTACCTCATCGCCTTTTCCTCTCCTTACCGACGTGATGCATTCACACGCTCTCCGTACCTGTGTGTGTGTGTGTGTGTGTGTGTGTGTGTGGTGAGTGTCCATTGGTGCGTGTGTGTTGTACTCTGCCTGACTGGGAAGGTCAAACAGGGAAATGGAATCAGATGACTGCTATTCAGCGGGAGCTTTGGGGAGTCCTGAGTTATTGATTGACAGCGTTTATTCCAGGCGGCTCATGCCTGCCATGTCATTGACATGAAATGTGAGGCTTTTCTCCCAGTCGAGGAGCACGTGATAATCTGTCTGCATTCATCACACTTACTGGGAAGGCCACAGGGAATCCATTGTGTGTGTGTGTGTGTGTGTGACCTTGACCTCTGCCAAGCAATGGGAAAGTGAATGAGGAACAGAATTGGTGAGGTGACCATTATCTAACACAGAGAAAAGAAGAGAAATTTACTCAAAATAGCAATATAGTGACATCACACACGCACGCACGCACACACACACACACACACACTCTCACTCTCTCTCTCTCTCACACACACACATTCACTCTCTCTCACTCTATCCCTGTCTCTCTCTCTGTCTCCCTCTCTCTCTTACACACACATACACACACACACACACACACACACACATTTAAGGCAACTTTCAAAAGGTTTCAGTCCTAGGCCTGGGTTACACGGCAATGTTTCGATAACAAGCATGACAACGGAAGGAGAATGACCTCCAAGTTACACGGAACATTGAACATCAGCGTTGCCAGAAGTTATCAGGGTTACATGGAAACGCTATCGCAACATGATTCGCAACACTGGTCATGCGCGTGCCTGTTGTAAACAGACCCTGACAGTCATCTATGAAATATATATATATATATAATTTGTTTTGAATGCATTTATTTGGGGCTGCCTGTCAAACCAAAGGAAATATTGGTCAGCCTGTTCTCAGGCCTACATTTTCAAATTAGGGTGTATTCCTTAGTTAGTAATTAACTAGTAGGCCTAATTCATTACTCAGCATAAGTTGTATTATTATTATTACTATTATTATTATTAGTAGTAGTATTAGTAGTAGTAGTAGTAGTACTGTAGTAGTAGTATTATTATCATTGTTGTTGCTGTTGTTTCTTTTGATGTAGGCCTGCTAAACCAGGCGCTTCCACTTGGCCTACGTACTGTAGGGTACCCTGCATCATAATCCATAATAACCTCTTATTTTGTTCATCCATCCAAATGACTTTTGCTAGTCCGATCACGCTCCCTGTTAGAGATGGCAATCCGAGTCATGTTTAATATCTGAAGTTTTTAGTCTTAATGCAAATGACCTGCATAATATCAGTCTTTGCAAAATCGTAATCTGTGAACAAAAACTACACGTCTAGATATGAGAGGGAGTCATTTTTCAAAGTCTAGTGTTTGGAGATTGCACTTTGTCTAAATTATATAATGCTGCTGCTGTGTCTTTGGAGATTGCGTTTTGACTATTATAATGGATAAATGAATAACAGATAGAACAGATTAGAATAGCAGAACATAATCAAATCAAATAGAATATCTTCACAAAATGAAAACTTTTTACAATGCTGGACTTTAGACATTTGTCAGCAGCACCTTGGTCAAAATACGCTCCCGCGGCTATGTATGGAAGAAAATCAGTCATCAGTCTTAACACAAATCATATAATTAGAAACTCGCAGTCTATTTTATATATTTTTTATATATTTAGCCTATTTTATGTCTAACAAGCTTCATTGCTTGACTAATAGATCTATATAGAATCTTGGTCGGACAAGAGTAGCCTATTTCGACTAAGCAAACACATTGAATCCTACAACCACATTCTGGGCTTTAAAATGATGTTAATTTAACTGTACAATAGCCGAATGTCCTTCATCGTTATCAAAAAGAGATTGTCTTCGCCTGTTTACACAAGAATGGAATCCTGGGAAATGAGAACAAAAATACCCCTCGCGACGCTCTCGAAATTTCACTGGTTTTCAAAATGCTAACGGCGTTTCAGTGTACCTGCAAGGTGCAAACGAGAACCAAAAGTCCTGTAACCGGGGGTGAAACGTTGCCGTGTAACGCAGGCCTTAATGGAGCGCTTCAGCATTAGCCTGGGGTTTGGCGACAGTTCTCCCAATGTTCTCCTAACGTTCTCTTTGAGATTATCCCTTATGATTTACTACCGGCTAGGGGATAAAGGATGGTCGTTTAAGTATGCCCTCCCCCCCCCGACCCCATTCCCTGTGAAGTTATTCAATGACCACGCAATATGACAGGGACAAATTAAAGCCATTAGGGTCCAAAGTGAAAACCATTCACCTAGCGATTAGCCTGCGCATTCAACACAGACCTGATGAAGCAGCAGGTCGAAAGTACATAGGGTTTGGATTACAACCCGGAACGAATGTTTCGGCGTCATCTTCTGTTTAGAGAGATGAGGGCAGAGGAATCCAGGTGGGAATTTAACAGGTTTAGCACAAACTCATGCAAACACACACGTCAGACAAATAAACCTGTGTCATTTGGTGTGTTTGTGTGTGTGTGTGCGTGTGTGTGCGTACCTGCGTGCGTGTGTGTGTGTGTGTGTGTGCGTACCTGCGTGCGAGTGTGTGTGTGTGCGTACGTGCGTGCGAGTGTGTGTGTGTGTGTGTGTGTGCGTGTGTGTGTGCACGCATGAGTGTGTGCACGGCCTTGAGGTCATGTTCAGAGCCGTAGAGCAGATAGGAAGCCAGACGCTGTGGTATTTCTCCAAAATGTCAGTCGGGCTCGGAAGTCTTTGATCCCCTCTTTTTCTCCTGAGAGAGAAAGAGAGGGGGGGGGGGAGGGATAGACAGAAGAGACAGAAGAGAGTGACAGAGAGAAAGAGAGAGAGAAAAAGTAAGATGGACAGAGTGAAAGGTGAGAGAGAGTCAGACAGACGGGCGTAGAGAGAGATCAGACAGCCGAGGAAGAGGATAGAATGAATAGAAGGGAAATAAAAACACGAAAAAGAACGGGAGGAGAGTGAGACGTGGGCAATTGGGAGCGGAAGGGTAGGAGAGGTCAGGAAGGGAGGCAGGGTGAGGAGAGGCTCAGTACAACTCCATCATTACAGTCCACCACCCCGGACCAGACAGAGAGCAGAGTTGAGATGAGAACAGGGGGGGAGAGACAATGACTGAGTCTGAGACACACATTAGGGTGTGTGTGTGAGTGTGCGTGTGTGCGTGTGTGCGGGTGCATGTGTATGTGTGTGTGTGTGTGTCCTGTCGTATGTGTGCGAGTGCCAGGCGCGTAGGCACGGGTGGACCTGGATGGGCCTAGGTCCAGCTACATGCACGTCAGGCCCACCTACAGCCAATCGGCTTCATTTTGCATAAATGTAATATTAACATTTGAATATTTGGACTGCTTTAATTAGATTCATAGAATAGAATAATTATCTAGTTAGTAGGGATGTCACAAGAACCGATACATCGGTACCAAGTCGATGCCAAAATTCTGATAATGTGACGGTAGAGGCCTACTCATTTTTTCCAGTAGTTTACCGCTAGTAGTAACGTCAGCTAATGTTCTTGGATTGGGGAGACACAAAAGAACACAAACAAATTGTCTCAGAATGGGTATGGCTGCTAGTCTAGTAACGTTAATGAGACTTGATCAACTTTCGCTTTCACATCACCAGGCACTCCTCTGTACTTTCACATAGACATTCTACATCCACAATCTCTTGAAAATGTAACATTTCCAATTCGATTTTATGAATCTATTTTGTACCACTATAAACACGGTACTGAGAGTACTGATAGTAACCTACCAAAATCGATCAAAACTTGAAATGGCTTGAAAAATGTGTTTGACTGTTTGGCTAGTGCTACTTAATAGCTAGCTTAGCTAGCGCTAGCCATAACTACCACGTCTTGTTGAGGTCAGTTGCTAACGTTATCTAGCTAGCTAGCTTGTTCTATAGCCAGTCGTTTTCTTAGATGCCAGCATTCTTTGCCAGCATTCTTTAATATGGTAAACTAACTTAACGTTAGTTTACCATATTAATTATCATAGAAGCTGCTTTGAGCTGTCTAAAATTGAGCCCATCAGCCTTTGTTTTGCTTGTTCCTGCTCTAGCCCAGTCAACATCCCTTTCTCTGAGAAGACTAGATAACTCAGGAGAAACCCAAGGATTATTTCAACATTTTACTCAGAATGTGGGAAATGGAGCATGTTTGTTTACAATACTCCAAAAAAACAAATGTAAAGAAGTTCCAGGCCAGCTCTACATCATCAATGAAGGGAAATATGTCCCACTCAAATTAAAACAAATCCTTAAGAAAAGCTTGGTCACTAAAATGTTTAAAATCTCTTTTAAGGAGAAGGTATAGGTCTGGTATTTGCACTACGAGATGATTTGTCATTGGAAAGTAGCATGACAACAAAATCAACGAGAAAATTCCCAGAGAACACAACAGCTTTTCAAAACCGAAACGCACATAAGGCAGAGCAGTTCACTGGCGTCCAGAGGGTCCGCGAGACAATGTCCCGGCATCTGCACATGCAGATTGGGCGAAGCGCTGGTAAGCGCGCTGGGCAAAATCTCTGGAAAGTGTACCTTCACCGGTATACTCTCCCAACGAACGTCAGATTGCCCAAAGTCCCAGAGCGCGAGCGTAACAAAAAGCGCCAGAAGGAATCTCATCGTCAGAAATGCAGTTCAACTTGAAGTTGAAGGCATTGAAGTTGCCTGCACGTGTGCGTGTGTGTGCGTGTGTGTGTGTGTGTGTGAGAGTGAGTGTGAGTGGGTGAATGTAGCTCATGTGAGCTGTGTGAAGGCAGGGGAAGGAGAGAGGAACCTGGATCAGAGGCAGTAGGCTGACGGCGGCAGGGGAGAGAGAACCACTCGAAGAAAGCGGTCGGCAGTCGCAAGGCAGCGGCAGGTGGGAGAGAGCAGACAGGAGAGCAGTGGGCAGCAGGGCAGGGCAGCGGCAGGTGGGAGAGAGCAGAGAGGAGAGCAGTGGGCAGCAGGGCAGGGCAGCGGCAGGTGGGAGAGAGCAGAGAGGAGAGCAGTGGGCAGCAGGGCAGGGCAGCGGCAGGTGGGAGAGAGCAGAGAGTAGAGCGGTGGGCAGCAGGGCAGCGGCAGGTGGGAGAGAGCAGAGAGGAGAGCGGTGGGCAGCAGGGCAGGGCAGCGGCAGGTGGGAGAGAGCAGAGAGGAGAGCAGTGGGCAGCAGGGCAGCGAGCAGGTGCGAGGCGGAGAGGAGGGACAGCAGACCCAGGTAGTCAGCGAGTAGCAGGAGGAGGGCAGCCAAGCGAGGAGTGTCTCATAATCCAATTAATCATGAAGAACAATCGGCTCAGTAGGACTGTGCCACTGATTGACATTCAACCACTACCCCCTTCCTCTGGACTGGGCTATTAAGTCCGAAACTAATCTAACCAAGTTTATTCCAGGGTGCCTGTGTCAACAGACTGACCCCTGAGACCAGGAAAACTGTCATTCATGGCTCGTGAGAGGATTAACTAAAAGGGCTTTGTTGAGAACGTCAGGAGACTGAGGGCTGTTAATCAGTCTCTTCCTAGGTGAGGGAACTGGAGTGTGAAAGTTTTACGACGGCCCTCCCTTTCTCTCTCTCCCTCTTCCTCTCTCTCCCTCTTCCTCTCTCTCCCTCTTTCTCTCTCGTCTCCAACATTCCAGAACACCAGTGTACTGAGTTAGAAATGAATGAAACTGCTAATTCAGTGATAAACTGCTAATTCAATCAAACTGAGTTATTCCCCAAGTGCAATTGTTTATTGTATACTGTGAAGCATATCAGTATGAGTAACAGGGTCCTGGGACCGAATGGACTCAGGGAAGTAATGAAATTGTGAATACAACATGTTGATGTGATTAAAGATGTCATGTTTGGTCTTTATTTCCTCCGGCTAACGTACGAATATGCCATCCTTCATGATGTCTGCCTAATGAGATCAAATACTCAGGGATTACAATGATTCGAGTGAGAGTCTGGTAACTGGAGGTCAGTTTCCCCCCCTTTGATATTGAGGGGGGAGTGAGGTGGCCTGTGGCGGGAATGAGGGCCAATCAACTGGGTTTGTGCCAACAGGACCAACCTCCCTTTTCTTAACCAGATATAGTCCCTAGAGTAACATTTTTTGTTCTTTTGTGTTCATACTGTAACATTACGGATCCCGTTGTGCCATTGAAACAAGTAACTTTGTCTCTGTGGAATTGCTAAAGAAACAGCCTGCTGTAGATACCGGTGAGTTGACGCGTTGAGTATCCACTGATATAGCCTATCCACAACTGTTCCAGGATCCACCTCCCGGTGAGAGTGGGGGCTTGAACAGTGAGACACTTGCAACTTTAATTCTGAACTATTTCAGTTGGGCTGTACACCAAACGGCACTGAAATTGGACTCGAATTCTGAGCACTAAGTCCGAACTCTGAGTCTCTGCGACTCCCAACGTTCGCCAAACAGCCAACCTTCAAAGCTGCATCGACGGAAGAGCCTGGCGTGCGACGCCCTGCACCAGATCCAGCGACCACCGCTCACGTGTCATCAAAGTCTCCACGCCGAGAGCTGTCAGCAACGCTAGCACACACGTAACATAAGGTCGCAAACCAGCTGCTCTCTATTGATGTGGTGTGATGATATGCTGTTTGAGCTTAGAGAATTTAGGACAGGCTGCCATCTTATATCATTCATTTCATTTCTGCTGTGTTTCCATACTGCCACATTTGTGTTTCTATCTATTACTGTTGTGTTTTCATATTATCTTGATAATTGATTAGTATAACTTCAATACATTTTATAAGCTTTGATCACATCGTCGTCATCGCGTCATCAACTTGTCTCTAGGTCACTTGCTCGAGTCAAGACCTCTTTCAGACACAGATTGATAAATTAGACTACTGTCTGTTTCCCTGTCCAGAACAGGGTGGTTGGAGTTTATTTAATGTATTAAATACATTCTTTCACAATTCTTCATATTTGTGATAACCGCAAGTGTTATTAGTGTGCTACACTGAGGAGGTACTGCAGGCCAACTTCTCAGCACAATGTCAATTTCTATGCTGTCTTTCTGAGAGGACAGAGGCTTTAGTGGAGGGGGGGGGGGGCTTGGTAAGCATAAACCATGTAATTCCTGAACTTGAAATCCACGTATATCATTCCTTTTAGAGTTTTTCGAGTGTGCCCATAGCTAGCAGAACTTTGTGCAGAACTCTGTACTGCACAAAAAAGAAATATTTTAACCTGTACTAGTCAGATACATGCCAGGGAAGCCAGGAATAGGGCTAAACATGAAATTCTGTGTCCTTATCCTTTAAGGCGAGCACCTGGTCCGGGAAGTCTGCGGTCAAGTCGTCTGAGTATTGTTCAGCAAGGGCACTTGCTGATTGGTAAATCTGACTCTCCTGTTTGACTTTGACAGGAGTCCTCGTGGGCGTAGGAACCCAAACCTCCTTGCCACCTCTTGCATTCCACTGAACCTACGCATGACCTGTTTAATGGCGATGTCTAGAGACTGGTAGAATACTGACACTTTAAAGTGTTCCTCTGGATCCAACAGCCTCTCATCCTCACATAGCTCATCGAAATGCCGCTTGGTGCGCCTAGCACGTTTTTGAGGAAATGTGGGAGAAATGCCCCAAGACTGGGCAAGTTCTTGCACTCAAAAAACTGATTCAAGCCCTTCTTAGATGTGACACATTTAAATATTGTTCGCTTTATTTAAATATATCTATTTAAAAATATATGTATATATATTTAATTGATGTAACATAAAATGTATTAATCATTTCACTTATGATATTTATTGAATTAGATCAACGGTAAAGAAATGAGTTTTATGGGGGGGGGGGGGGCCTTTGCGCATGTGCGAAACAACGGCACGAGAGCTTTCTTCTTGGCGGTTCTCGATGCACGTCCCCTTTGCAGCCGCACGCCAACCCCTCTCTGGCAAGACACCGTTAACCGCGAAAGTCCATTCCTTCTGGTAAGTACTATTCAGTTTTTTTAGTAGTTGAAAATGTAATTCGCTGTCAAATAACGTGCATTCCGTAATATCGACCGAAATATGTGCAACAGCCGTGATAAGCGAGGCAAAATTTGAATTTCAGGCTAACTAGACCTTAGCTACTGGTAACGTTAGCTTTAGCTAGTCCTGCCATAGTGGTACCAACGTTAGTGCTAGCTAGCACTAACATCTAGCTGACTAACTTAGCTAATGTTACCTAGTCAGCTAGCCTGTCAACTGGACTGAGTTGAACGGAGCAAAATTCGCCTTGCTAGCTCGCTATAACACTTGGAAAAGGCACTAGCTAACTAGACAGACACTCGTTAAGTTGGCTAATTTTCCAAGCACTAGCTAACTAGACAGATACCCGGTAATTTAGCTAGCTAACGTTAGCTAGAGTGTGTCTAGTTTAGCTAACGCTAGCTAACTAGACAGACACACTAACGTTAGCTAACTTACCGAGTGTTAGCTAGCGATCTAGCAAGGCGAATTTTGCTCCGTTCAGCTCCGTTCATTTGATAGGCTAGCTGGCTAGGAGGTTATCTAGCTAGTAGACCTTACTAGATGTGTGGTCTTCGCTCAGTAACCTTAGCTAGCAAAATAGTTTGGCCTTTAATTTAATTTATTAATGGGGGGCGTTACCACCGTTAGCTAGTTATTGCTAACATTCCGATTTGTCCCGGACAGTACCCGCGAAACGTAGGAATGTCCGGAATGCTAGCGTCGGCATAGCAAAGAGCTTGTGGTGGCGCAGGACAGATTTTGGCACACGTGTCACATTTTGGGACACCATTTTCTGAAATAGTCTTGCACATGAGATGGACTTTAGCACAGGATGGCCAGGTAGCCTAGTACTATGTGAGGGGAAATATTAAAGCTGCATTAGTTAACTTTTTTATAGTTAAATATTCTTAACTTTCTTAGGCTTTTCTGCTATTACTTTGTGAATTGGCCTCAGCAAGACGCAAAAATAATTTTCTGCATTTCTGTGACATGAGACCGCCAGCTAGTCTAGTACTATGTGAGGGGAAATATTAAGATCATGGTCCTATTATGAATCCAGTACCTACCTGTCTTAAGCCCTGTGGGGAAAAACATGTAAAATGGTTAGAATTATTACATTACCCAATCACTTACCATGCTAAGTTCTAAACCTACACTTCCTAATATGAATCCTAGTACCTACCTGTCTGATGCCCTGTGGAAAAAAATGGTTAGATTAATTACAGTAATGGTTAGAATGATTAATCACATACTGTGCTAGTTCTAAACCTACACTATTCCTACCCAATGCTTACCTTTGTGTTAGGTTGGCAACGTTGAATCCAAAAGCATGATTCTGAGGTAGAGGCACAGTGTAACCCTATTGGGGGAAAGTTTATTGGGAAATTGAGGCTGGAGTCCAGGGACGGGCGTGGGCGAGTGGAAGGCAGGCAGGGTGAAGTGATCATCCTGTGGCAGAAGAACAATATCTTATATGATAATTCTCTTTTCTCCTCAGGGTTCCGAAGGTGAGAGTACCGAGCCAAGATTTGTGGCAACCTCTTAGTGATGGTAAGTAACTGGCAACTTGCACAATGCTGGAACAAACTGATTTATATCCTTCCTATTTGTTTATGTGATATGTGCTAATTCAGTTTTTTCTCCTTTTCAGGATTATGAATGTGGAAGTGCAAAGAGTGCGGTTTGGAACTAGCTAGCAGGTATTTGTTGTTACAACATATTAGGCAGACTCACGGGCATCTTAGGGGCAGTTATCGCTTTCCATGTCCATACAAAGATTGCCCATGTTCATTTAATACATGCAAGCTATCAAATCACGTGTACAATACTCATGGCAAACAGCAAGGTCCAAAGCCAGTAGAAGTGTCTACATTCCAGTGTCATGTGTGCTCATGCAGAGACCTAGCAACAGAAAGAGATTATTTTCAACACATAAATCGGCATCTCAGGCATGATGAAACAGTTCCTTGTATGTTTCTAGGATGCACGTTTAAAACTAATGTTTACGGTACATTCAACACACACAAAAACAGGAAACACAACCAGCATTCATTGAAAGACTTTAAACCCAACGTCGTTAGTACAAGAGGTCAGTTGAATCAATCAGACAATTCTACAGATGGTCCAACAGAGTCTGTGGGTTATGAATCAGATCATGACTCTGAATCTTTAGCATCTGGTGATGTTGCCGAATCACACCAGTCAAATTTTATTGAAGATAAAATAGCTTGCATTTTATTGAAGTTGGAAAATATTGTTCACGTTCCAAAGGCAGTTATTGATGAGGTCCTTTCTGAACTTCACTACATATTAAGTACAGCATCATTGCCTATCACAAAGTCTATCATTTCTGACGTACTCCAGAGTCATAAACCACAAGTTGAAGAGTTAGTAGTTGATGAGCTTTCCACTGTTCTATGCAAATCTAGTCCGTTGGGCATAGCTATTGCAAAGGATGGCCCTCTTGCTACTGCATATAAACGTACACAGTACTACACCTCTCATTTTGGTGTTTTAGAGCCGGTTGAGTACATCCTAGATGCCCAGAGGAAAAGGACATTTCAATACATCCCTATATTGACAACTTTGCAAAATTTGCTCTCTCATAAAGGTGTCCTTGAACATCTTGAAACTCAGAGAGTACAAAGCCAGCCATCATCTGATCCCAAAGAGTACAGAACTATAAGAGACGGTGAGTACTAAAAACAAAATCCTTTTCTTTCGAGTGAAGGTTTGAGAATAGCAGTGAATCTGTATGTTGATGACTTCGAGATTTGTAACCCTCTTGGGACATCTCGTAAAAAGCACAAACTCTGTGGCGTCTATTGGGTTCTGGGTAACTTGCCACCAGGTTCCCATGCAACACTTACCTCAATCTATTTAGCTGTTCTATGCAAATCCGATGACGTCAAGTCCTATGGCTATGGAAAAGTGTTGGAGCCTCTCTTGCAGGACTTGAGCATATTAGAACAGCACGGCATCTTTATTTCTCAGCTTGGTCAGTTTGTTAAAGGTACTGTCCAGTGCGTAATAGCTGACAATCTTGGAGCCCACGGAATAGGTGGCTTTGTTGAGAGTTTTTCTGGTGGGTCAATATGCAGGTTTTGTACTGGAGATAAATCAGAATTTCAGAGTAAGGATATCAAGTCAGGTGGTTTCCAACTTAGAAGCAGAGAGATCCATGATGTTCATGTTCAGTCTGCTGAGGAGAATGCAACTATTTGCTGTGGTGTCAAAAAACAGTGTTTTAACTGAGCACCTTTCTCATTTTCACGTAAGCACTGGCTATCCTCCTGATATTGTGCATGATCTCTTCGAGGGTGTTGTTCCAGTCGAACTTGCACACTGTATTCACTTCTTGATCTCCAAAAAATACTTCACTCTTGATAGCCTTAACACACTCATTCTGGCATTTCCGTACAAGTGGGGGGACAAAACCAATCGCCTTCATGCCATACCACGCTCTTGCACATCTAGAAACACTATAGGTGGCAATGCCCATGAAAATTGGACTTTGCTCAGGTTGCTTCCCTTTGTGATTGGGCAAATCCTACCAGAAAATGAGCCAGCATGGCAGGTGATTTTAGATCTTAAGGACATCGTTGAGTTGATTGTGGCCCCGGTTCACACAGATGAGACCATTGCATATCTTGAGGCCAGGATCTGTGATCACAGACAGCGCTATCTTGAACTCTTTCCACAAATCAAGCTCCTACCAAAACATCACTACTTGGAGCACTACCCGCAAATGATTCGTTGCTTCAGACCTCTTATTGCACTGTGGACGATGAGATTTGAGGCTAAACATAGCTTCTTCAAGCAGGTTGCTCGTCACACTAATTACTTTAAGAATATACCTCGTTCACTAGCTACTAAACACCAGTTCATGCTCGCCTATCACACACATTCCTCCAGTCTCAAGAAGTCATCCTTGGAGGTCACGGATGTTTCACTCATGCCTGTTGATGTCCTTAATGAGGGAGTCGTATCTACTCTGAAGCAGAGATACCCAGATGTGACTGAGGTTCATATGGCAAAAAATGTGTCTTGCAGTGGTATACATTACAGTGAGGGGATGCTTATTGTACATGGATCTCTAGATGGGCTGCCCAAGTTTAACAAGATCATTCAGCTGTGCATTCTTAAGGAGAAGCTGTGTTTTCTAGTGAAAGATGAATGTGCTTGGTATAGGGAGCATTACGGTGGATTTGAGCTGTCTGCCTCACCCACACGAGAGGTTGCCATAATTGAGCTTGGTGACTTGGTGGACCCATATCCCCTTGTGGAGTACATGGTTGGAGATCTGCGCATGGTAATGCTTAAAAGATTCATCATCATTAAAGGTTAGTATAATTGTTAAACCCAAATAGTCTGAGCTCTGGATGCCAGGCTCTTATAGAATCTCTAAAACTATTTTTGTTTTAATCTAAAATATAACCCCAATGTTCTATTTGTTCCATGTTTCACTATGGGATGGCACTCACGTGACATCCTGCTGGAAGCCTCTGACAACAGACATATGTCTGGGACGTCTGCAGCAGAATCAGTAGTTTGAAATGCTTACCTGTGATACTTATCTGTAGAGAGAAATCCAAGCAAATCCTAGTACCTACATGTCTGAAGCCCTGTGGGGAAAAAATGGTTAGATTAAAGGGGTACTGTCACGCTAGACTTATTTAAGGTTATTTGGATTGAATGTTTAAATTGTGTGTAGACTTCAATCGCCATCAGTGTGACCCTGTCCTATAAAAAGGAAATTTTCCCAGGCCAAAACCAGTCCAGTGATGTCACGACTGTTTTTCTAGTCTGTGTTTCCCTGAAGGTAAAGTGCGCTCAAACTCCAACCTTGACTGGAGGAGCCTGCCAACAAAACAGTCAAGGTTGGAGTTTGAGCATGCTTCACCTTCTGGGAAACACAGGCTAGAAACTCGTTTTGGCCTGGGAAAATTTCCTTTCTACACACAATTTAAACATACAATCCAAATAACCTTAAGTTAGTCTAGCGTGACAGTGCCCCTTTATAGTAATGGTTAGATTTATTACATCCCTAAAACTTACCGTGCAGTTCTAAAGACAGTCAGCTTCAAGCAGGATGCCACATGATCCCATAGTGAAATATTTCACTCATGTATCATAGAACTCGGGTTACATGAGTAACCTACTTTCTTGTTCTCCTTCTCCCTTGTTTCTGCTCTAGATTAAGTATTCCACAATGACAGCTGTTCTGCGGATCCTCTTTGGGGATGAATCGGATTCCAGAAAACTGACCCTCAATTCCGGAATTCCAGAAACGGTAGATGAACTACATGCACTGGTGAAGACATGCTTTCAAGTTAAAGAGGACTTCCGTTTGCAGCACCTGGATGCCGACTTGAACAAGTTCATAAACCTGACTTCTGTGTTTGAAATAGCACATAAAAGCACACTGAAAGTAATGCACATCCCTACCGCGTAACCTGTGGAGCCCACTCTCACTTTGTATACCGTACAGCCAACTGATGAGACTGAAACCACTGCTTCAACACTGGACTCATCCTGCAGCGATGATACGCTGTACACATCAACCCCGTATTCATCCCCAGAAACTCGGCCCTCACGAGAGTCCTGGCCCCAGGTTTTTGTGGTCCCTCAATTCAGCTACGACGCTGAATTTGAACTTCGCCAACAGAATGCATTGATTGATTAATTGAGACTAACGGGATATTCTTCAACCCTGGCCCAAAGCTGAAAGGAGTCATTCTTGATGGCCTAGCCCAAGAGATGGTGAAATACACAAAATACCCAAAAGACTATCAGTGTGAAGAGGTAGCAGCAGCTTTGACGAAGGCACATCCTTGTTTGGGGCAGCTGGGATCCAAGAAAGGTTTTTGGGGATGGAAACAATCACTCAAGTATAAAATGCAAAACTATCGTACCAAGCTTGGGCGACTTGGACATCCTGAGATCCGTGTGAACTCCCTGAAACACAAACGACAAGGCCAAGGCAAAGCTGCAGCCAACATCAAGAAAGCTAGAAAGGCTGAAGTTCACTACCTTCCTCTGTACCCAAAAGGAGAAACATCAGACAGCTTGGAGAGCGAGAGAGTTGCTTTATTGTCTGAAGTGAAAAAGCGTGACAATGAAGTGGTCATCAGAGCAAAAATGGAGAAAACCTTCTCGCAGAGACGTGTAGAGATTGTGGAGCAGAGGCCCATGATTGGAGACTTTAAAGACAGATGGCCTGCCCTGTTCCAGGAGAGTGAAGTAAGTAAATGTGTATGTACAATCACAATTTGAATTTGCAAGAGTTTTTGACTGGTTATAAAACAGTCTCATATTAATACTGATGCCTCTGCCTCTACCTACCTACATTAGCAAATGCTGTCTGAGGCCTGTGGGGAAAAATTGGTTAGATAAATCACAGTAATGGTTAGAATTATTACATTACCTAATCACTTACCGTGCTAGTTCCAAACCTACACTTCCTAATACGAGTCCTAGTACCTACCTGTTTTAAGCCCTGTGGAAAAAAATGGTTAGATTAATTACAGTAATGGTTAGAATTATTACATCCCTAATCACGTACCGTGCTAGTTCCAAACCTACACTTCCTAATATGAGTCCTAGTACCTACCTGTCTGAAACGCTGTGGGAAAAAATGGTTAGATTAATTACATCCCTAATCACTTAACAGACTACTTCTAAACCTAAACTATTCCTACCCAATGCTTAGCTTTGTGTTGGCAACGTATTTGAATCCAAAAGCATGACTCAGAGGTAGAGGCACAGTGTAACCCCATTGGGGGAAAGTTTATTGGGAAATTGAGGCTGGAGTCCAGGGACGGGCGTGGGCGAGTGGAAGGCAGGCAGTGGAAGGCAGGCAGGGTGAAGTGATCATCCTGTGGCAGAAGGAGAGCAAAGTTACTAAACACAAGAGCAACTTGAACTAGAAGGTATGGGTACTGAAAACAGTAGAGGCTAGATTTGTTTGGTTACCACGGGACTAAAGGCACCGATCTGGCAATGAGTGAATGTGCAGACTAAGTTCTTGAACGGTCGTTGATGTGGTGATTGACGGATGCGGTGATCATGATGGAGAACGGGAGCGGGGCGTGCCGCCGGGAACACAGGGTGATTGTCCAAGGTGCTAGTTGGGTCAGGATCAGACATCCTGAACTAACAAATAACAAATGGCTGTATTTTGCTTGTTAATATTTTTCAGGTGAATGCTGAGTTCCTGCGGCTCACCACCAAGCCATTGCAATCAAGCTATTGCTGGTCTTCAAGAGCAAAGGAGGAGTGAAGGGCCAAAGGATCAAGAAAGTCCTGGCGATCCAAGAATCGGTTTGTAGAGCTGCTCATTTAATGGCAAATGGCCTGCTTCTTCAGCACATTACTGCAAAGCGCTTTAAAGTGTTTGTATTTCATTCACACACCAATGTATGTGTAAACCATGCAAGTTAACTACTAGCTCATTTGGGGCATTTAGCTTACATTTAATTCTGTAGACTTTTCACCCTTGCTTTAGCGTGACGACATCGACACCAGGAGGGAGTCCATCCTGAGAAGCTTGGTCATCTACCTCAATGAGGATCCAGACACATTCTTCAAGGAATATCAGGCAAGTTTATCACAATATTTCCCATGTAGCGTTGAATAGTGTTGCCCACTCTTATTCCTCCTGTAAACTGCAATTGATGATAGGTTGTGGTGCTCAGCTTTACTTAACACAAGCGTTTTGTTTGTGGTGTTATTCAGGACTCCGCCTCTGACAGTGCAGAGGAAGACATCCCAGTCATGGGGATCTACATCGTCCAGATGGGAATGTGGAGCCAGAGGACGTGGGAATTGTGATCGAGGGTGCAAAGTCATGAGCAACGTAGGCAGTGTCATCATGGGGTTCATCATGCTGTTTGGTCTCATTTATGCCCTTGACCTAAGCTTTCCAGAGAACCTCAAGTACACTTTTGAGTTTTGCCAGAAGATCATAATGAATATGGATGGGCACAAGCTGAATGCAAAGATCCAGCCGCTGAAAATCAAGTTGTTTGTCTAGCACCAAGCATCTTTTTTTTTTTGTATGGATGGATGTTTGCCTCGCTCTCTTGCCCTGCTCTACAAGAGTAGAAGAGGTCAGTTGAATCGGTCATAGAATTCTACAGATGGTCCAGCAGAGTCTTGCCCTGTCGTTTCTAAGGACTGTAAGAAATAGACCCTGAGTCGTTTCTAAGGAGTACCATTTCTGTTACTTGCAACTCGGAAGTTGTTTTTGTTTTTCACTTTGCTCTTTTTTGTCTCCCAACCTGTCTGACACGGCCGTGTGTGCGTGCATGTATGCGTGCGTGTGACTGGTGTGATTCGGCAGCATCACCAGATGCTAAAGATTCAGATCTGATTCATGACCCATAGACTGTTGGACCATCTACTACTACTACAACTTCTACACTGTAGTTCTGATGTACTTATTTACCTGGTCTTTACAAGGCAAACAGCCAACATGGATGTACAGAAGCATTTTACTTGAATACCTTTTATGTCAAAACAAAGAAAACATCCATGAGGTCATCGTGTCAGGTTGGGACTAGTCGGTTGTTTTTTGATAGTGTACACATACGCACGGATGCATGCACACGCGTGTGTGTGTACCTGTGTGTGTGTGCCTGTGAGTGTGTGTGCCTGTGAGTGTGTGTACTGTCCAGTGCGTAATAGCTGACAATCTTGGAGCCCACGGAATAGGTGGCTTTGTTGAGAGTTTTTCTGGTGGGTCCGAGTGTGTGCGCCTGTGAGTGTGTGCGCGTGTTCGGGTGTGTGTGCGTGCGTGTGTACACTATCAAAAACCAACCGACTAGTCCCCCTTTGTTTTGACATAAAAGGTATTCAAGTAAAATGTTTCTGGACATCTATGTTGGCTGTTTGCCTTGTAAAGACCAGGTACATAAGTATATCAGAACTACAGTGTAGAAGTTGTAGTAGTAGTAGATGGTCCAACAGCTATCAAATCACGTGTACAAAACTCATGGCAAATTAAGTTTGAAACTTGTTGTTTCATTGTCGTTTTATTGTCATTTTACGGAAGTTGGAATATTTTGTTCACATTCCAAAGGCCGTTATTAATTTATAATTTATAATTTCTGCACTACATACAGCATCTTTGTACGGCATCATTGTCTGTCACAAAGTCTATACTTTCTGACTTACATGCATTGTGTTGTGTTGTGTGTGTTCTAAAGCCAGAGCTGTCATAGTAGCAGAAGCTGGACTGTGATCTGGGAGGTCTTACTTTTTTTTTCTACCGTGATATTGGACATAGGCTGTTATGTTTAAATAAAAAACACTAACTATGTTTTGTCTCATTTGTCATGTTTAATGGGGCATCAAATAACATGTATTTCATTTCCAGTTAATTACATTAGTTTGAGTTGGACAAAAGTAAAACGGGTTAACTTTATAAATGTAATTATTTAATTTTAGCTCTATTTGATAAAAATGAGTTGGACTAACTATATTTTGGATGGAGATTCTGCCCACAATTTAATTGAGTGTTTTGAGTTGGACTAACTCACTTAGTTTGAGTTGAGGCAACGTAAAACAATTTCACTTAAGTCATGGAATTATTTCATTTTAGCTGTATTTAATAAAAAATGAGTTGGACTAACTCACTTAGTTTGAGTTGAGGCAACGTAAAACAATTTCACTTAAGTCATGGAATTATTTCATTTTAGCTGTATTTAATAAAAATGAGTTGGACTAACTCTCATAGTTTTAATTGGGGCTACATATATTTATTGGATGGAAATTCTGCCCTCAATTAAATTGAGTTAATCCAATGAGTTATTTTTTTGTGTGTGGGCACTTTATTTAAGGCTTTGAAACTCCCCTCTGAGCATGGCCAGGCTCTCTGATACACCGGCTAGATATTTGCTCGCCTGCAAAATATCCAAATTCTGTTTCTGGAGGCTCCGTGAAACAACATTTACAGTTTCAAGAAGTTTACCCTGTATAACTGTTTGGAGGACAAACTCGAAATTCTCCATGTTGTGTTTGAGTCCCTCGGCCACTGTGCGCTCTTCCTTTTTTTTGGACAATAGACATATTTCCGTCAATGCTTTCATCACGTCTTTAAAGCGAAAGCGGAGTGAGCGCACAGCATCATGCCGGGATGCCCAACGCGTCGGGCACAGTCGTTTAAGTGTTGGCCCTGCTTTGAACTCTGTCTCCAGGAGTTTTATTTGACCTTCGTCACATTTTGGCATGCATCGTTCAGGACAAGGTTTAGATTGTGAGAAGCGCAGTGAATATAGATGGCATTATGCTCTCTGTCTGAGATGCGTTTTTGTAGCCCGGAGTACGCATCACTCATTGTGGCTGCACCATCATAGCCCTGCCCTCAGCATTTATTGATAGATATACCCTTCTTCTCTAAAAGGCCAACTATCTCTTTCTCCAAACCAGATGCGCTTTGATCATGCACTGCATGGAAACCCATAAAGCTTTCATGTATTTTCACCTCTAACGGAGTGTCATTCTCATCTTTTGGAATGGTTACATGGCGCAGC
The DNA here is from genome assembly GCF_949987555.1 of Borostomias antarcticus. Lineage (NCBI taxonomy): Eukaryota > Metazoa > Chordata > Actinopteri > Stomiiformes > Stomiidae > Borostomias > Borostomias antarcticus. The sequence continues at coordinate 15,188,002 of NC_140246.1, forward strand.
ACCTGGCTGAGTTGATCTACTTTCGAAATGTCTTGAGTTGTGTCCATTATTACTGAATAAAATTCTGCTTTGTGGACTTATTTCACTATTTCTTATTGAACATTTTGTGCCATAATAGCAATAAATTCATTTTGAATTTTTGGGCTTAAGTATTTTGTTTTACTTTTGCTGGAAATTAACCTTTGTAATACAGGGTCATATCTACCGAGAAGTTCTATAACAGATAAAAGGTTTCCGTTATTGATTTCTCCTAGTTTCTCACGAGCTACACGGAAAGCAGTGTTGCATGATGCAATGTCAACGTAACATCAACAATTCTTGTTAATACCTCTGACCAAAAGTTGACTTCGTTCTTATATTCAGAGGAAATCTGCTGCTCAATAGTTAGATTCCCTTGCCATGTATCATACACAACACAAGCTGCCATATGTGAGCGAGTGTGTTCATGCTCTCTGATCTTTTTAGACAGTCCTTGCCAGTCATTTATTCCCGCTGTCCAGGCACTGTTATGGCATGCAGATCTTCTCTCACCGAAAAGCCAACAGGGCTCACAATATACTCTGTCCATTTTGGGGGAGTAACACAGCCATCAGCGTTGTATCTTGGTTCCTTTATTTGACACTATAATAAAAAATCTTTAGAAAAACATCTCCCCTTTGTATCTCAAGGATACGGACCTTCAAATTTGCATGGTCTCCGTCTCAAAATAAACTTTTTCATGTTAGCATCTGTAATATCTACCGGGAAATTGGCCCGGTCACCAGGGTAGTAGGCCTAACAGTTTCATCTGACTGTGTTGCGCAGCTACCCGAAGCCTTCTCACTGCTGCCTGGCTTTGGTGGACTTGCAGGTTCTTGATGTGGGGCCTACGCCTGGCTCTCCCTCATCCTCTGACACAGAAGCTGCGGGGCACATTGATTTATTTGATTAATTTATGGCGCATTAAAAAAACACAACAACTTCAATGATACAAATTAGGCTACATAGCCTCCATTTCAAAGAATAGGCTATTTGAATAAAAATGACATGTAGGCTACAACCACCAAGGGACATTCTTGCTCACTCTCATCACCTGCCAAAACTGTCCGGGTTGGGGACACGTGTGGCTTTGAAGCTGCAGGGCAGGGGCACATGCTCGGCTGAGTCTGCTCTCTCTCAGTGGGCGCTGCGGAGCGCATGGTGGTCTCTCTTTCATCTGAGTCTCCCTCGTCATGTTCTTCTGTCTGTCGATCACTGTCTTCAGATTCGACTGCATCGCCGTTGCCTTCCTGGTGTGACTGTGTGCAGGGCCGTTGCTAGGAATTCTGGGCCCCCTTAAACAATATTGGTGTGGGCCCCTACCCCTCCGACTTTTCGTCACCACTTTTTTCGACCCCTTTAAAAAAAAAAAAAAAAACTATAATTTTCTTTTTCTTTTTCTTTTTCTCCATGTTCTTTTTCAAATGAACCTCTCCATAGACACTGGGTATAATTAAATAAATAAATTATGCATTGTGTATTATCTGTGCTTGGACTGTCTCTGTCTGTATCAGTTTCATGACTGGAACTACTATGAGCCTCTTCACTCCCTTCACTGTTTCTGACTGGCTAGGACCTGGCTCTGTAGACAGTAAGAACAGAACAGTGTCTTCTTAAGACTTGGGAATAAATCTATTTTTCCCAAGTCTTCCCCAGGGGATGGGTCAAATGCGGAGAACAAATTTCACACACTCAGGTGTGTGACAATCAGTGGAACTTAGTCTTAGTTAGAGTTTAAAGAAAGCTGGCTAGGCGGCTGTTGATTGGCTAATAAACGCCTCTCTTATTTCAAGAGCAAATACCCTCTCTAAAATAACAAAAATGAACTGAACAAATCAGCATTTAAACTGAAATCAACTCTATATGAATTTCTATGAATTAACAACACTATTTATTTATTTATTTATTAACCATGAATGTCTTTATGTAATGTAACTGTTTCATATGTAGGCTATCTTAACCTCGATTACATCTACATGTTGCTATTCAGTAGGGGAGAACCGGGTCAAAAGTCGCACTTTTTGGTTTGATTCCATTTACTCCGAAATTAATAGAGATAGAGATTCCACATTTTATGACACACAACTTGCACATGTCCTTCACTATTATCAACTGTAATTTTCGTGCTAGGATATAAGAGCTTAACATAAATAGGGCGAGAACGGACCGAGCGCAATGCGACATTTGTCCCTGCCGAGCGGGACAGAAGTCTCATAGGAGAGGTGCAAAAGTCGCACTGCTGCAAAGTGTGTCCTATCTGTTTTTTTTGGCATGTAATTCTCTTTACTTTCAACGAATGTATTATTAGACATACTATCATAATAATATATAGCCTTCAACGACCTCCTGAGCTGCCTGCCTGATGGCCTCAGGGCTAAAGAGACCGCGCGTAGTTTTCCTCAACCTAATATATTGGCATGCTATCAATGAAAGAAAATACATTGTAAATAAACATGGTTTTAGGCTATTGTTTTTATGTAGGCCTATAGGTTAAGCTATTTGTGTTCATAAGGTAACGTCATTGTAAACGAAAGTAGCCTATAGCCTATAATCCAATTGACTGGAACCAGGGGGTTTGACAAAAGTTAAGAGGCAAAATAATTTGTCTTGACTGCATTTAAGATGTATCTTTCACATTAAAACTGCATACAAAGCTGACCAATAGCATTAGAAAGATCTCTTCGAGAGCTTTCATTTCACCTGTTCATTCTGCCCAAATGTCCCTCGCGCACCCCTCTGGTTCTAAGCCCCACCACGGTCATTTCTCCCTGGCTTGCAGGCACGACTTGCTCGCACGAAACTTGAAAGCTATGATATCATGTAGCCAGTAGATATGCTAAGAAAATTGCATATGTTTGCAAACTAAAACAAGTGAACACAATTTTACAATCGAAAAATGCTTATGAGACCATTATTTTACTTATATGGGGCAAAAGTGGTTTTCCATCGATATCTCTGTCAAATATGCTGCGATCGCGCCCAAAATTTGAAGGGAGCTCTTACACGGTAATATGTGTAGGCACGTATAACCACATATTTGCAGGTCCAGTCATTCTGGAGAAAATTTGAACGCGACTTTCGTCCCGCGCGACTTTTTACCCGGCTCTCCCCTACAGTAGTTTAGTAATATGTTTAATAGCCAACCAGTGTCTACCAGTCACTCACTCACCATCTAAAGCATCTTCTGGGGGCTGGGGGTAGGTGTCTAGGTCAGATGAGGCCACAGCTGATTCTGTGAGTAGCAGCACGTAAAGGTTTTAAAAAGACATGTCCACAGGACTGGCTAGCTAGCATAGCACATTATAATTTAAGCATTCATGAGAATGGCAACATTTGTCCTGGCTGCTGCTACTGGATTTGTATTTATTTGGACAGGAAGTATTTGCAAGTGTGCCAGCTGGCAAGTTAGCTAACAGTAGCCAACTCACTAGAACAGTGCAGTGGTTGAGGCTGGCTAGCGAAAGCTATCTTACTAGAACTGTAGTAGCTGTCTAGTTAATGGTAGCTAATGTTATCTAGCAGCTATCTTACCAGAACAGTAGTTGGCTGATTGCTAGCACTGTAGCTAGCTGTCTAGTTAATTGTAGCTAACTTTATCTAGCAGCTAGCTTACCAGATCGAGTTGTTACCAGAACGTAAGCTTACTAGCTAACGTTAGCTACCTAGCTTAGCACTTTCTTCACACACTAGACCAACGGCTCTCATTGTCATGGTTAATGTGAGACCGCGGGCAACTGACCGACCGAACATAGCTACTCTCACCTTTCTTGTGGAAAAAATAGTTTATATGCTGGGCTCCCGTTCTGCTGCCTTTTCTCCTGGCCTCTCTCTCCACTCTTTTCTGGTGCCCGGATTTATGTATGGGCATGATGTTTATGATTTAACGTTAGGTTATTAGTGCTAGTATTTGACAGCCCGCCGGTATAGTGAAGTTAATGTCAAAAGAGTTGAGACTTGCCAGCATGAACCATGGCATGGACCAAACCATTTAAGAAGGGGAATATTGCTCAGGAAATTACAACTTTTTTCGTCTGTATTGCATTATTTGTGGCTTAATTTGAATTCTGATGCAGCATTAGTGTGACTGATCTACATGCAGAATAATTTCGTCATAGAAAGAGGGACCTCTTGTTTTGTTTTTTTGTGGGCCCTGCTTGCTTGTGGGCCCTTATAATCATCATCACCTTTCATTATAAATATATCATAATATATATTTAAACATTATACCATTTTACACAGGTCAGGGAGAAATGAAAATGAATCGGGGGACTGAGGGAGGAGCATGGAGAGGTGAAGAACAGAAAGGGTGACAGGAGGTGGTGGCGGGGGGGGGGATGGCGGGGCTCTGCCGAGGTTTGCCGATGCGTCGTGTCGGCGCCGTCAGGGCCGGCGTTCCGGGGGCAGGCCGAATGATGCGGTCGGATGGGCGGGTCTCCGCATGCGGCTGCTTTCCACTAGGAAACGCGCGCGGCGGCGCAGACTCCCGTACCGGACGTACAGTAAACAAGCAGCGGCACAAATATATCAATATCAGGAGAGAGCTGTGGTGCTGTTCCTTCCAAGCGGCTAACCGACGCCGGGGGATACTAAATCAAATCGTATTTTACCCCGGTCAGAATTTGAGTCTCCTATTTCTCTCGCCGTCTCTCTGTCCCCGGCTAACCCCGTCCCCCTCTCTGTCCAGACTCGTCCTTCCTAGTCATTCCGTCCAACGTCCTCATTGTTGCCTCCCCGACTGACGGAGCTTAATTCCATCTTCTTAATGCTCTACTGGCATGGGCGCAGCGTAAATGTCATCAGAGTTGAAAGGGAAAATATAATTCTAGTGAGTGATACATTTGGCCCACTGTATAATAGCAAGACAAACAAATATTACTTAGGAGTGTTAGGACAGTAACCTTCACAATGGGACTCGGAAAGTAAATCAGGATAAGTAATGAGAAGAGAAACAATATAAACAGGAGGTGGTGTTGGAGGATAAGACAGCTCTCTCTCTTTCTCTCACTCGCTTTCTCCTCTCTTTTATATATTTGTTGTGGTTCACCGTTCTCCGTCTCCCGCTGCCTCGTTGGCTCGCACGGGCCGCTCCCCCTCTCCCAGCTCTGACGTCGGAGCGCGTGCGTCGCGCCCTGCGGAGACCAGCGTTGTGCCGCACCAGGTGCATGCCATTACAATCAGGCGCACCTGGGACAATCAGCACCACTCCCTACAAAAGCTCTCCCAGATCATCACTCAGTGCTTCGACGTACTGACCGCTGTGGTAATTCTCCGACAAGCCTACCAAGCCTCTAGCTAGCCTCTTGTTGTTTCCCAACCTAATACCCCGCTGTCTGTTTTCCCTTTTCCAAGGACCCTCCCGCTGTGTCTCCCGCGCTCCCTGCTCCAGCGTCTCCCAGCCCCCGTGTCTCCCTCGCTCCCTGTGCTACCTCCTCCTCTCGTATACCCCGGACGGACCTCCCTGGATACGTACACGGACAGCCCCTCGGATACCCCCACGGGTTTCCCTTGCACCGGACGGACCCCCCAGGATTATAGGACACGGACCCTCGCTCTCGGACACTCCATCTCGGACACATACTTGTACCACTGCCGACATGCACATTTTACAACACGCTCAACACATTCGCATGCACACACACACACACATACAGTAGTTACATACACACCTCACAAACGACCTCCAGACGCACCACACATCCTCCCGCACTTCCCTCCCTATTATTATTATTATAAACGCCCTCGGGCTTCGTTGATGAGGCTGGTGGCCGTGGGGAAGAAGCTGCTTCTGTGGCGTGCAGACGTGGTCCTGATGGGCCGCAGCCTCCTGCCTGAGGGGAACGGCACGGAGTGATTATGGCCGGGGTGGGAGGGGTCAGCCGCAATCTTCCTGGCCCCGGTTCAAGGACCTGGAGGTGTGACCAGGAGGCTGCAGCTGATCACCTTCCCAGCAGATCGGACGTGCTGCAGGCCGCTGTTTGGCCTTCTCTGCGAAAGGAAGTCACTCTTCCAACACCCTTGTCTCCCTGTGGAAATACAAAGGGCTTTGCAGGGCTTATGGAACACATTGAGCAGTAAACATTTTACTGGCTTGTTGGGAAGGATGAAAAGAGACTCATTTGAGCTCAGCCCTAAAATCGTTTTTAATAAGGTCATCGATTCACTCCAAAGAAGCGCAGACACCCTCTGAGGGCTTACTCAGAAAGTTGTCTGGTGTTTCATTGTGTTGACTGTGTGTGTGTGTGTGTGTGTGTGTGTGTGTGTGTACTGTACTGTACACGCCACACCCGCCACGTCCATTGCAACACGACAGTGTAACACAGCCTTTGTTTGAATCGACTGATGACTCAGCTGTGAATCTCTTTCATAAATGAGACTTAGAGTACAGTATATCATCAGAAACAACATTACCCTAGACTCTAGAGTACCACAAAATTGACCCTCAACGTCTGTTTGTAGTTTTTCATTGTATAAATGAAACATCTGTGTGCTGTCTGCACAGAGGCTGCACAGTTAATTAGAAATACATTATCCAACTCATTATGTCACTTCCAGAGAGGAGCTCTGAAAATACGTGAGAGGATACTTGTTTTGCTTGTAATGTATGTCACCTAATCAGTGTGTGTGTGTGTGTGTGTGTTAGGCCTATCAGTTTCATCCTGCCATGCCTACCCTCTTCCTCATCAGCAAGCCCTTCTTCCCCACAGTGGGTACTTTAATGGGCCGTTTTCATTCATAACCTTGTAGCAGATTATGGACATGACAAATATTCTACAGACCATATTGTGAGACCATCTCACTGATTGGAATGTTGGGGACCCTGATAAGGATCCCTCAGACCTAACACACCCTGTTCTCCCCATTCCCCGCGACAATTAACCCAGGCCACACATTCCAATGCAGACCTCTCAACAGCCGACTCACACAGTGAGACAAAGGAATGGCATTCTTTGTCTTGTTTCTTCAATAAAGTGAAATTATTTTCTCCCAACTATGTGATGCAACCACTACAAGAATAAGCCCTGGGAATGAAATATGGGCATTGAGGGGCGGCTGTAGCTCAGTTGGTAGAGCGGGTCGTTCAATGATCGAAGGGTCAGTGGTTCGAATCCCAGCTCTGACTGTCCACATGTCGAAGTGTCCTTGAGCAAGACACCTAAACCCAATTGCTCCCAATGAGCAGGTTAGCGCCTTGCATGGCAGCTACCGCCATTGGTGTGTGAATGGGTGAATGAGAGGCCATTGTAAAGTGCTTTGAGTGCCGCTAAGGTGGAAAAGCGCTATATAAGTGCAGTCCATTTACCATTGATGCATTGTATTTGTAACCAAGTGTTACTATGTGTTATAAATAACTGATTATATGCTGCTAAGTCAACCTAACCGTGTTTGGTATCAATCTGAAGCTAAAATCATGAATCAGTTGATTATGCATGTTGGGGAAATGAAATATGTTGAAACCATAACAGGAATATTTGATGATTACAGACTCTTAAGAGAATGTTGGCTCCCCCTTTATGACGGGAGTGGGGGTCACTGTGAGACCCAGTGACCAATTGGTGCCTATGTAAACAGGACACGCCTGATTTTCTGTTCCTTTTAAGTAAAGACCAGACAGAGACTCTTTGGCCTGGATCATAGTCAACGCAAGCTACGCTGACGCGGCTGTGAACGCGGCTCTACGCAAGTGGTTCACTCGTGCGGGGGTCGCTGCCTTGCGTCAGCGCCCCGATAGGTTTGTGTGAAATAGCACTTGCGCTCGCGTAAAGTTTCAAATTTATGCACGACACACGTTGCTACGCAAGGACGCGTCAACGTCACCTTGCCTAGCCTTGCGTAGCTCGCGCTAGCCTAGCTTGCGTTGACTATGAATGGGCCCTTTCTCTCTCAAGTTCTCTCAACTCTCCCAGGTTCTGTGTTCTTCAAGTAACACGTAACCCCAGGATCCAAGCTTGTGCCTGACTGATGAAAATCAGTCTGTATCTGTGGAATTGCTGAACTGCTAGCTAAGATCTCTGTAGTCGACACCAGGGTCTTAGGAATGTCCACAAACTCTTCAAACAATCTACCTCTGGCGAGGGCAGAGGTTTTGAATGAGACATTTCCAACTTTTGAACTCTGTTTTTGAACATTGTTTAAGCTCAGAGGATTTAGGATAGGCTGTGATAATCTATGACATCATTCTTTTCATTTCTGCTGTGTTTTCATATTGCCACATGTTTTTCCATCTATTATTTAGTTGTGTTTTCATATTATTTTGATAATTGATTAGTATAACTTCAATAAATATTATTAACCTTTGATCACGTCACATGATCTTAAGGTCACTTGATTGAGTCAAGGCCTCCTCCTTCACACTGAGATTGATAAATTAGACTATTGATGAAGGTTATCTGATTCCCTGTACAGAACAGGGTGGTGCCCCATACGAGTTGATTTAATGTATTAAATACATATTCCTTCATATTTGTGATAACCACGGTATAATCATAAGATATTCCTAGTCAGTCATATTTCCATAGTTCTAACCCTTAGACTGCTACAACCTCAACTATTATCCCTCTCTCCTTCTCTCCCTCCCTCTCTCCCTGCCTCTGTCCCTCTCTCCCTCGCTCCCTCCTTCTCTCGCTCCCTCCCTCCCCCTCCCTCTCTCCCTCGCTCCCTCCTTCTCTCCCTCCCTCTCTCTTCCTCTCTCTCTCCCTCCCTCCATCCCTCTCTCCCACTCTCCCCCTCCCTCTCTCCCACTCTACCCCTCCCTCCCCCTCTCCTGCCTTCTCCTTCACATGGTCTGAGCAGGACTATCTATTCCAGGTGTCTGTCCCAAGGTCCATGTCCGTGAACAGTTCATACTGCCGTCTCTCTGCCATTTAGTCCAGCCAGAGCCTAAGACAGAGAGGCCCATCAGGCAGATTTATCCATCCTTTTTACCCCTCTATCTCCTTTTGGCTATAGAACACAGAGAGAGGGAGGGGTGGAGAGGGAATGATAGACAAAGAAGGGATGAGGCAGGAGGGAGAAGAGGGAAAGAGGAGAAAAGAGAGGTAAGGGAGGAGAGGATAACGAGGGAGAGAGAGGGAGGGATATTTTGCGACATTCCCTCCACACTCTCTTCAGCCAAGAAGGATGGAAGTGGGGTCAAACGATGGTCATGGGGGATCGGCAGAGGAGGGGTAGATGAAAGGGTGGTTTTGGTTTGCAAATCTTTCATATCAAAACGTATAGAATTAATCTGAACGAAAGAAAAAGAGAGATGGGGGGGAGAGAGGGAGAGAGAGATCTGAGAGAAAGTGGGAAGCAGCCAACCAGACCCTTTAGTACTATAACTCTTGTGATGCATACCACAAAGGAGACCTGTGAGGCACGTTACACGTGAGCTCAGCTGTCCTAAGGGGCCCATAGAGAATGCAAAGCTGCTCTGAGGTCAGCTCCGAAGACGGAAACAAGGGCTTGGTATTCACAAGGCCTGCTCGTTCCCCAGGCTCGGGATCAGAGGAAACTCCAATGCACACACAGGAGCTCTATACCTTTTAGCCTCGGGGCTCAGCACAACAGAAGATGAAGTTGAAGAAAGGAAAAGAGAGGAGGGGTGGAGTAAAAAGGAAGAGCAGGCAATATTTACATTTAGGTCATTCAGCAGACACATTTTTACCCCCAAAGCAACTTACAATAAGCACATAAGTAGGCAGTCTTTTCCAGGGAGGAAGAGAAGGTCTGTATTGTCCAGATTGAGCTTAACGTGGTTTGTTGACATACAAGCATGTCTGCAAGACATGCAGAGATGCGCATCGCCACCTGTGTGTCCGGAGGGGTTAAAGAGAGATACAGTGTTGTCAGCATAGCACTGATAAGAAAGACCAAAATACCAGGTGAGGAGATTACGCAGCTGAGAGATTTGGTATACAGAGAGAACAATGAGGGCCCGAGGGCCGAACCCTGCGGGACACCAGTGGTTAGAGTGCATGTCTTGGACAGACATCCTCTCCATGGGACCTGGTAAGAGCGATCGGCCAAGTAGGATGCAAACCCAAGATCTTAACAATATCCAATCATTTGGAGAACAACTATATATATATATATATATATATATATATATGATTAATTACCACAGCAAAGCACATTATGAATGCATACATGTATTAATTTACCACGGTTCGGTATCTTAAATAATGTAATTATAAGGGGATCTAAGGATCAGGAGGTGGGGTGAATCAGGAGATTGGCGCTCAGGGTCAGGAGAAGCGCTCAGGGTAAGAGCAAAGTCATGTAATTGCTTTGACCGAAGAGAGAGTTGGATTTAACCTTTGGTCTATTTATCCACTGTTTAAGTTCAACACTAACACAGGTGACATTTAACATTATGTATCAAATCAAATCAAACTTTATTTGTATAGCGCATTTCATACACAGAGGCAACACAATGCGCTTTACAGAGAGCAATGGGAGGGTGGGCGTAGGTCCCACCCCTACATATTCCAGAGGGAAGCAAAAAAACTGTTTCACCCGGGGGCTAGTGAAGTTAACTGTAAAAATTCTTCCCTGACATTTCTCAACAACACAATTGAGCAAACTCGTGGAAAATGTTTGTCTATTGGCTAAGAACATATACAGAGCAGTAAACATGGTTTTACTGGTTTCCACGTTCTCCGGGACCTGCTACAGGGTGGCCTGTAGGAGACAAGGGGTGTCCCTGACATATAGACTTATAGACAAATAAGGTTTGATGAAAGAAAAAGGGCATACAGTGCACAGGTATTATATTTTATATACACATGACAAACTTGGATCTGGGAATGTAAGGTACTCTCCATGTGTGGTATGTGAAGTTACAGTATCGTGTCCTTACTACCAATGATTCAGAACAAGCAGTAAGAAGACTGGAGACCAATAACCTGGCTCATATATACAGTCCTGGAGGTCTGGGACCAGGATACTGGAACACCTGGAGAGAGACGCACTGTAAGCTCTTTAACAGCCAGGAATGGAGAGTCGGGAGAATGAGTTAGGGAGGGAAGGGAGGGTGAGAGGGATGGATGAGGAGAGAGAGAGAGAGTTTTTGTGATGTTTGTTTTGGCAATGTAAATGTGTATTTCCCATGCCAATACTTCCCTCTGAATTGTGAGAGAGAGAGAGAGAGAGAGAGAGAGAGAGAGAGAGAGAAAGACAGAAAAACAACTCACAGGCTTAAGTTGGCGTATCCTATCTCTCTCGTCTTAAATAGTCCAGGTAGCGTCGCACGAATAAAAAGTATAAAACATCAAAACTAACCGACCTAAAACCTTCCAGCAGCGGAGCAGATAACGCCCCTGCCGGCCGTACACAGAAACCCCTTTTATGTCACCGCTACACCCGGGCGCTTATCTCCGCGGTATGTTGACAAATCCGCCTTTAAAAAACCCCAAAAACATCTCAATCCACAAACACGCGCAGACACAGAGGGATTAGCTCTTATTCATTAATTTTGCGATGCGTGACGTTTTTTATTTGGCCCCGGGACCCTCGCAGTGAGGGATGCATGGGGCCCCCTGCGCGGCAGCAAGACAAAGTGAGCTCCCACTGTGAGGGATCTGAAGGCACAGTTACATAAACACTGGCCATTAAGTAGTGTGTGTGTGTGTGTGTTGGGGGGGGGGGGTAATTTGGGCAGCCATAACGGATCATTCCAACATCTGATAACCGGAGACGGCGGTGCATCATCGGGGGAGAGCGTGTATGTGTTGAGACGGTGGTTGAGATTGATGTGGTGGGCGCTTGCTGACTCTGTAGGCGTTGCTCAGTAGCGGGGGGTGGGGGGTGGGGTGTACAAGATAGAGAGAGAGGGAGAGAGAGTGTGCGTGCGAGCTTGGGAAACATGAGGCTGCTCGGCTCACCTGGCCTCCCCCCTCAGGGGTGCAGAAGCGTGGAGGTGGACGTTGCCACCATGTCAGACGGACGGTGGCAGAGGGCTGGCCAGGCTATGCCGGAGGGGGCCAGGGGGAGGTAGAACCGGTGAGGCTTGATATGTGGGGGCTTAACCACAGTGACCTCTTGGGCACGTCACACTTGGTCCTCGCTAATGCCTCCAGAGGCAGAATTAGGTTGACAGTCGACTCTCTCACTCTCGCCCCTAACACCCCCTACCTTCCATGTGTCTTGACTTCTTTCCCTTCACTGAAGCAGTCCCTACAGACAGACACACACACACACACACACAAAACCACTTCAATGTCTCTTGGTGTTGCCCTCCACCTCATCAAAGTGGAACCCTCAGGGCATGGGGATGTGTCATGTGTACCACCCTCCCTCTTTCGTCCTCTCCCTCCCCCCTATCACCCTCTCTCTGTCTCTCTCTTCCCCCTCCTCTCAATATCTCTCTTATCTGCCAAACACTCCTCCTTTGCCTCTCCATCCATGGCACCCCACAGTCAGGGTCTCACCCAATCTCTCTCTCTCTCTCTCTCTCTCTCTCTCTGGTTCTCTACCTCTCTCTTGCTCTCTCTCTCCCTCCCTCTCCTTCTCCCTCAGTGGTCTCTCCCTCTCTGTCTCTCTCTCTATCTCTCCTTCAGTCGCCTCTCCCTCTCTTTCTCTCTCTCTATCTCTCCTTCAGTCGCCTCTCCCTCTCTGTCTCTCTCCCTCTCTCTCTCTCTTTCTCTCTCTCTCTCTATCTCTCCTTCAGTGGTGCTCGGCTCTTAATGAAGACGAATGTGAGGAATCAATTTGCACCATCTCCTCTCCATCTGGCAGGCCTCGTCTTCCCGCCTCAATTAGCAGAGCAGCTGGGGAGAGATCGCCAGGACAGTCAGCCTCTCACATCCACCAGCCACTGACCTAGAACAGACCTCACTAGAACATGCTCTCTAGAACACGCTTATAAAAACACACTTACTACAACGCACTCACTAGAACACGCTCACTAGAGCATACTTATTAGAACACACTTACTGCAATGTACTGACTAGAACATGCTAACTAGAACACACTTATTACAACACTCAAGACTCAATATATGTATATTGCCATGTACTATACATGGTTCACACACACTAGGAGTTTGACTAGGGTTAAGGCCTACGCTGTTGCAGACGGCATAGGACAGGGTGCAAAAACAGTGCAAATACTGTATACAACTTACTACTGTACTTACTACAATGCACTCACTAGAACACACTCACCAGGACACATTTACTAGAACACCCTCACCTCAACCATTTTTTGTTGATAAGATATCTGTCCGATATTGTGAGTTTGAGAAGATATCTGTGAGGTATTGTGAGGTTGATAAGATCTGTGAGGTATTGTGAGGCTGACAAGATATCTGTGAGGTATTGTGAGGTTGATAAGATGTGTGAGGTATTGTGAGGTTGATAAGATATGTGTGAGGTATTGTGAGGTTGATAAGATATGTGTGAGGTATTGTGAGGTTGATAAGATAGATATGTGTGAGGTATTCACTCACTTCCTGTGCTCTAGACCCTTCGGTACCTCCTACCGTAACTATGCCCAGTTATCTTTGACCAGTTTGAGCCTGACAGTTTAATTCTCCTTTTTAGACAGTTCAACGTCTGCGGCCTAGTAATTGTCCCCTAGACAGTATCCCTTCTCGTCTACTGAAGGAAGTTTCTTAAACTGTTGGGTCAAGTATTCTTGCTCTGGTAAACATCTCGCTTGGTGTGTTGCAGCTGCTTTCAAACATGCTGTAGTGCAGCCTCTCATCAGAGAAAAATCTGGGCTTCTCAAACTTCAGGCTAATCTCTAAGCTCCCTTTCCTGTCTGAAGTCTTGACGAGTTGCTTTTCTCTATTGCAAACATTTTTATAGGATTTTTATATCATTTTTATAGTTTTTGTAAAATAATTCAGTCTGGTTTTAAACCAGGCCATAATACTGAAACAGCTCTTTTAAGAGTTTCTAATGATCTCCTCCTAACTGTTGACTCATGGAACTAACTGTATATTGGTGCTATTAGATTTGACTGCTGCCTTTGGCACTGTGGATCATAGGATCCTCTAATCACACCTTGCGTAGGCATCAGAGTGTCAGTGCGTGTAGGCATGAAAGGTTCACCCTTCAGTGGGTTCAGTCATACCTGTCAGATTGGAGTATCTCTGTTCACCTAGGCGAACACTCCTCAACTGCAGTGCCTCTTTCCTTTGGGGTCCCTCAAAGCTCCATTTTAGGTCCTGTCCTGCCCCTGGGGTTCATTTTTAAGAAACACAATATTCCCTTTCATTGTTTTTGGGATCAATCAAAGCTTTATTTATATAGCGCATTTCATACCCAGAGGCAACACAATGCGCTTTACAGAGAACAAGGGAGGTGGGCAGACATCCCACCCCTACATATTCCAGAGGGAAGCAAAAAAACAGTAATCACCCGGGGGCCAGATAAGTGAGCTGTAAAAATTCTTCCCTGACCCCTCTCAACGAGGCGATCGAGCAAGCTCCTGGAGTATGTTTGTCTACCGGCTAAGAACATTTATAGAGCAATAAATAACATTAAATTACATTTTCAGAGTAAGAGAGGCTAATAACATCATAGGAGGGACATGGCAAACATTGGTGTATGTCTGTGTGTGCATAAATGTGCCTGGGCCCAGATAGAGGCAGGGGTTGGGGTAGGGTGGGGGGTAGGAAAAGGATACGGACCCGGGTTAGGGTGAGGGGAAGGGGATCTGAGCCCAGGACTGGTGTCTGTCAGTGTGTGTGTGAGTGTGCCTGGGTCCAGGTAGAGGCAGGGGTCAGGGGTAGGGTGGGGGTAGGAAGAGGATACGGACCCGGGGTAGGGTGAGGGGAAGGGGGTACTGGACCCAGGCCTAAGGCCGGAAGTGGACTGTTGTATGTCTGTGTGTGCGTGTGTGTGTGTTAACTAATTTGCTACGACATCTGCAGCAGACACAGTGATGACACACAACAACTAGCCAGACACAGACTGAATTCCCATTTTGTTTCAATTCATTATTCAGTCTGAACAGCCTCCCCTTGCAGCCGTTTTCCAAAATGGCCGTTGCCGAAGAAGTCCTCAGCGATTACTTCATCCCCTAACCTAACCAATCACGTTGCACAATTTACTTCAAAGGATGCATTCAAAGGATGCTGATTGGCCTGGTTGGAATTCCAACAGAGAAATCACTCTGGATTCTCTGGATGAGAGCGTTTCCAGACCCTGAATTCAGATTCAGGGGCTGTGGCCAGGCTGCAAATCTACCTGTCCATAAAAGCAGGTAAGGATTCTAGGCAGCCTTTGTTAAACTGCTTAGCGGATATTAAAACTTGGATGGGACTTGTAAAACATTCTCAGTCTTAGTGACACCAAGACTGAGGTCATTATGTTTGGACGGCCTGACCTATTGAATGACCCCGATGGTCCTTTGGATTCCTTAAGACTTCTAGCCAGATTGAGATTTTGATTCAGATTTAATAAGACTTCTAGCCAAGGTTAAGGCCTCTCTCTCATCCACTGACTTCGAGAGTTATTCATGCTTTTATTACCTCTCGATCAGACAACTGTAATTATTTGCATGTGGGTGTAGAACAGTCGTCTCTTTCGCCTGCAGCTGGTAGAGAATGCAGCCGCTCGTCTTGTAATGAGTAAAAGAAACGTGATCACATAAATCCTGCGTTCGCCTCCCTCCATTGACTCCCTGTCCGCTTCAGAATTGATTGTAAGATTTTGTTGCTTGTTTTTAAGGCTTCTAGTCTGGTAATTGTTATTATATCTGTTTTGGTATTCCTGTTCAGCACTTTGGTCAACAGTGGTTGTTTTCAATGTGCTATACAAATAAAGTTTGACGTTATTTTAACCATTAACCAGAACATGCTCACTAGAACACCCTCACTAGAACACCCTCACTAGAACACACTTACAATGCTAGAATTCCCTCACTAAAACGCTCACTATAACCAAAAAAAAACCACTACTGACTAGAACACATACACACACATGACACACACGCACGCACGCACGCACGCACACACACACACACACACACACAACATACTGTGGACATGATTATAGCTAAGCATCTATCTATGGCTACAAATCCTGGGCCGCATTTCTGAGTTT
>NC_140246.1:15211550-15214050 GCF_949987555.1 Borostomias antarcticus
TTCTGGGGATCCTCACCCTCATCTGAGGAAGGTGAGAAACAAACTAGCCTTCAAATGCTAATGTGTTTTGTCACAAAACCAAATAACTACGTAGCTCATATGGCTATTAAAAATAATGCAGAACCCTAGAATATCTAGAAGAGGCCTTTAGAATATGTTTGCTCTAAATTTGTACTAATTCATTCAGTAGACGTTGGTGGACCCTTCTTGGTTTATTGTTGTGGTCAGAGACCTATCAATTTACTTTGACTGTTGCCATGGTACAGTAGCTAGTTGCCAAACATGATATCTGACACTGTCAGCAAATAGAAGTGCTTCTACCATCCTGACATAAAACTCAACCGTTCAGAGGGTATGTGGGTGATACTCCTCTGCTTCAGGTTGCTGACGTGCTTTCTGGCTCTCGCGCAGCAGACTCGTTTGCGTTTTGCGATCGACATTAGAGTAACAAAGAAATTAAACGTGACAGTAGGCTACAGCCTACAGGCAACATGTAGGTCTACATCCAGTTCTGTTTTCATTCACAGTACATGTTTATTATGACAGATTTAAATGCAAGTAGGCCTACTGTAATGAAAATCCCACCAGTAACCAGATAGCAGGCTCAAAAAAAAGAAACGTTTTCTATTAAGCCTGTCCGGTAGACCGGGAGGTTCGGATCTCTGAAGTTCGGATAAGTGGGCTCCTACTGTAGATGCATAGGAACATGTCATTGGATTGTTATGACACGCATTTCAGAAAAAAAAATCACTATTCACAATGTCAACTGCATTTCATTGTTAGTCTAACTTAAAGGAGTAGTAAAGGGAAAATGCATGTTTAGCCCTGTTTTAAGGTTACTTATGATCATATACAATGGTTCAGATCAAAACGTTGACAAAACTAGCACTTTTGAGAAAGTCTGATAATTGCTCTACCACTGTTTTGGTCATACAATGGATGTGGGTGGGCAACTTGAAAAATCTTTCAAAAACATGTTAAACTCTTGATTTCAAAGACAAGAAGCTCACCGAGGGGGTAATTGGTGTCCGTTGGTGTTCTGACATCAAATTCGCTGCAAAGTATGAATCCTGTAGGGTTTTATTGATCATTTTATGAAATCCATTGACTTGTATTGAAGCGACCATTGTAGATGTGTAGATCAATCCGCAGAGGGGATTCAGGAAGCGGACCTACTTACGGTAGCTATTGTTATTGTTTATGTTGCTAGGCTACCTAGTTCGTGGAAGTTTACACACGTATGTGCTGCGACTAAATAGTTATATGCTAAATATAAAAATAAAAAAAATCCAGATGAACTAGAATCTCACTTTATGGCAAATTATATGTCAGAATGTCAACTAACACCTCGGTGAGTTTTTCTTGTCTTTGAAATTGAGAGTTGAACATGTTTTATTGAATGATTTTTCACGGTGCCCACCCACATCCATTGCATGACCAAAACGGTGGTTGAGCAATTATCAGACTTTCTCACAAGTGCTAGTTTTGTCAACGTTTTGATCTGAACCATTGTATATGATCATAAGTAACCTTAAAACAGGGCTAAACATGCATTTTCCCTTTACTACTCCTTTAACAGCATTTTGATGTTCCAGTAGGCTATGATGCAATGTTGAATCTAATCTAATCAATAGATCTTTGTGTAAACAACTATTTTTGAGTAACAGTTTATTCCATGTCTCATTCATGAAGTCCGAAAAATAATCCAGTAGCATTTTTTCTGCTCTTCCCTGCTCATTTGATATCAGTGCATTTCTATAGGCAGGATGTGTAAACATGCTTCTTAGCTGTACAATTGAATAATGTGTCTTATTCTGTCCTGAAATTTGGTCAGATTTGTCACTATAATAATAATAATAATAATAATAATTGTAATCATACTGTAACATTCCAGGGACTCCACAGGAAATCAGGCAACCAATAAAATACCGATTGAAGACGTAGCGAGTGGTGTCCCATTTCTTGGGTAAAGATTTCAACCTCTACCCCTTGTGGCTCCGTTCTGAAGGGCCATTACCCAGTCGAGGGCACTCCAAAAACAAGGGGTTAGGGCTAAGGGGGAGTATTGGGATTGGGCGTAAGTGTTGCTGTACAAGAAACAGGCATATGCTTACCTTACAACTGAGTTTCATAAAGAGAAGATTGAAGCTATTTACTGATATTCAAGAATCAGTGAATTCCGTGAATTCCGAATTCAGTTTTATTCTGGAACCAAAAGAAGAGTATCCCAAATGACATGGATGGTTATATTGTGATTGGGATATTTGATTATATGAACATAACTTCTTGGGGTTTGCTGCAGTGTAATGTTGGTTGGGCTGCCAAAAACGTCTCACCAGCTCCAAACATCTCCCAAACTCGCCGACAGCTCCAGGGAAACGTTGAATTTAACTTGTATCTGCTCATTTTTCTCCAGACACAGATGGGGTCAACATCAAACTCATATTTACACTCACCCCCCCCCCCCCCCCACACCACCACAGGCATCCCTCTTGCTTGG
>NC_140246.1:15216550-15301550 GCF_949987555.1 Borostomias antarcticus
ACAGATCAGAACACAACAAGGACCTCTGCACCCACACCAATGGTATCTCTACACCCACAACAAGGGTCTCTCTACACCCACAACAAGGGTGTCTCTGCACCCACAACAAGGTTGTCTCTGCACCCACAACAAGGGTCTCTCTGCACCCACAACAAGGGTCTCTCTGCAACCACAACAAGGGTCTCTCTACACCCACAACAAGGGTCTCTCTACACCCACAACAAGGGTCTCTCTACACCCACAACAAGGTTGTCTCTGCACCCACAACAAGGGTCTCTCTGCACCCACAACAAGGGTCTCTCTACACCCACAACAAGGGTGTCTCTGCACCCACAATAAGGGTCTCTCTGCACCCACAACAAGGGTCTCTCTACACCCACAACAAGGGTGTCTCTGCACCCACAACAAGGTTGTCTCTGCACCCACAACAAGGGTCTCTCTGCACCCACAACAAGGGTCTCTCTACACCCACAACAAGGGTCTCTCTACACCCACAACAAGGGTCTCTCTACACCCACAACAAGGGTGTCTCTGCACCCACAACAAGGGTGTCTCTGCACCCACAACAAGGGTCTCTCTACACCCACAACAAGGGTCTCTCTACACCCACAACAAGGGTCTCTCTGCACCCACAACAAGGGTCTCTCTACACCCACAACAAGGGTCTCTCTACACCCACAACAAGGGTCTCTCTGCACCCACAACAAGGGTCTCTCTACACCCACAACAAGGGTCTCTCTGCACCCTGCTCCACACAGAAGACCAGGACAAGTAGTTATAAAAAATATGCATTTATTATTCCTAACAACAAGCAAAAAAATGTATACACAATGACATGTCTCCCATATCCTTCCTAACCACGATTCTAATGGGGGCAGGGGGACATCCTCCCATGGCTATGGGGGTAGCTCTGACTTGGGATGAATGGAAGGGTAGCCACACACACTGCAATCAGGTGAACACACCGCACTGTGATGATCGGGCACTGCAAACAGGTTAACTAGGGCACTGCATAAGGGCCGTGAAAACACACTGCAATCCTGAAAACACTTCAACTAGATAAATCCCACCCTGGGACCTATCCCAACTACCAGCCCCAGCCTTAACTAGGGGCCCCCAATGTCTTGCTTTTTGTTTTAATGCTTTTAATGTCTCATGTAAAGCACCTTGAATTGCCCTGTGGCTGAAATGTGCTATATAAATAAACTTGCCTTGCCTTGCCTTGCCCAATGATTACCGGAAACAAGTGGGAGCAGAACTCTTGGTTAACTTTTTTCGTCAGTATCCCACAACTGTCCCAAATTCTGCTTTCAACTGTTCCAGGCTTCACAACCATTGTCCCAAATTGAGTTAAAGCTGAGGTCCCTTGTACACTGGAGGCTGAGCCTCATTGAAGATTTAAGGCTCCTCCTCCGACAATTTAAGGAGACAAAACAAATGTAATATAACAATAATAGTAATAGTATACGTTTACTCTTGACCTAACTGAACAAGTTTTGTATGTACAGTAGGCCTACATTAATATATTGGCTAGTCTTTTTATTTAATTTATTTTTATTTATTTTTGTTTTATTGTAGTTATTTATAGTTCGGGTCAGTGCCAAAGGAGTGTCAGACTGGGTTGGCGGTTCCAATATTCAAAAAAGTGGACCAGAGTGTGTGTGCCAATTATAGAGGCATCACATTACTCAGCCTCCCAGGGAAAGTGTACTCCAAGGTGCTGGAAAGGAGGTTCCTGCCGATAGTCGAACCTCAGATCGAAGAGGAACAATGCGGATTTCGTCCTGGTCGTGGAACCACCAACCAGCTCTTCACTCTTGCAAGGATCTTGAAAGGGGCTTGGGAGTTTGCCCAACTTGTCTACATGTGTTTTGTGGACTTGGAGAAGGCTTACGACCAGGTCCCTCGAGAGGTCTTGTGGAGGGTAATGTGGTAGTATGGGGTAAGCGGGTCCCTACTTAGGGCCATCCAATCCCTGTACACCCAGAGCGAGAGCTGTGTCCGTGTCCTCAACAGTAAGTCGTCTTCCGTTCCGGTGGGGATTGGCCTCCGCCAGGGCTGCGCTTTGTCACTAATCCTGTTTGTGATTTTCATGGACAGGATATCGAGGTGTAGCCATGGGGAGGTGGGTCTGCAGTTCGGTGAGCTGGGGATCGCGTCGCTGCTATTTGCAGATGATGTGGTCCTGATGGCATCATCTGCCTGCGACCTCCAGCACTCTCTGGATAGGTTCACAACTGAATGTGAAGCGGCTGGGATGAGAATCAGCACTTCAGTCGAGATCACTTTAGTCAAAATTGACCCATTTATTTTGCATGCAGCAAGTACAGCATATTAATTTTTGGTGTGCTCTGTTTGGGGGGCCCCCTGCCTTCCACAGCATGTGGAAAGCGCGATAGTAGGGGGACGCAAAACCTAGATGTTCTCCCCCTCTGGGCCAGCTTGGCCCAGTTCCGGAAGAGGGAACGGCATCGATTTAGCCCCCTGCCTCTATGACGATCAGAGTGGGCCACGATCGGGAAGTCGCTTGGAGGTAACTCACTAGGAATATCCCTCTGGAATCTGTAGGGGTCGGTCGTATACCCACCTCCCTTGTTCTCTGTAAAGCGCATTGTGTTGCCTCTGGGTATGAAATGTGCTATACAAATAAAGCTTTGATTGATTGATCGAGCCTAAAGCCTCTGCCCCTGTGGTGACCGGAGGGACCGCAGGATGGCCCTTCGGAGATATTTTGGCCCACGATCACCATAGAGAGCCATAGACTAAGCAAGTGAAGTTACCCGGCTTCCACTAGCCGACGCATAGTGGAATACCAGAAGAATGCAGCAATACCCCCCAAAATGAACACACTCCAAGTGGAAAGCACGATCGCTCGGAGGTAACTCAGCCCACTAGGACCGCCAAAGAGAGCCACAGGGGGACCGCTGTACATTAAAGTCCCTGGCCTCCACGGGCCGACGCTTTGTGGAGTTCTGGAGGAGTACAGCCTAAAGCCTCTGCCTCCCTGGCGACCGGAGGGACCGCTAGGATGGCCCTTCAGAGATGTTTCGGCCCACGATCACCATGGAGAGCCACAGAGACTAAGCACGTTAGGTTCCCCGGCTTCCACCAGCCGACACACAGTGGAATTTAGATGTCCCCCCCCCCCCTCTGGGCCAGCTTGGCCCAGAGTGCTTGAAGAGGGAACGGCATTGATTCAGCCCCCTACCTCTATGACGATCAGAGTGGGCTGTGACCGGGAAGTTGCGCTGAGGTAACTCAGCCCACTAGGTCCGCATGCACTGACCCAAAACTATTTAGAAGCTAATAAACTGCAACAACTGCTAAAGGTGCATCATCGTTGTCGTTTCCGAAAACTAGGTTTGGTCACAGCTGACAGCCATTCGGCTAACGTGACCTAGCTAGCATAGCTATTACCGAATGGCTTATGCCAGCTGTGTGGTGGCACAACACATCATCATGGTGGCTAGCGAGTAGAGCAGCAGGTTCTGCTGGATTTTCCTCTGGCTGCAACATCATTGAACGCGAGAATCATCCAGCTAGTATGCAATCTAAAGATATACCCCTTATGAACCTTGATGAACGCTAGCTAGCTAGCAAGCGAGCAGTATGGGCTGTCATGGACCAGCCAGCGATCTCTCAAAATAAGTCAAGAAGGGGGCATTTCGATAAACTGATTACATTTCGAGAATCTACATAGTTAAAGGAAAATGCTCGTTTTTGACAACCTGGACCTTATTTACGACATATTATAAGAAGTTTGACTCACCCAGATCACTTTTGTGTTGTTCGGAGGCCTGTAGAAGAAATTTAAAATCCAGCGCGAGCCAGTATATCCATGTAATGGCGGCGCACGGGGCAAAGGGAATGCAGTTTCTCAAAATCCATTTTCGGCCGCTAAACGGTTGTTTTCATCAATCAGATTGCATGAATCGACAGTTGATATTCCTCTACGCGAGCCATTCTTTCGGTTTTCAAATACGTGGTCTGTAGCCTCTGTAATATGATCTTTACACTGGCTATGCTCCCTCACATTCTCTGCGCTACGATCGGATTGTTGCTGACGAATGACGACGACAATATTCTCGGCACCAACTACGATCGTAGCGCAGAGAATGTGAGCCGGAGAATAGCAGGCTGCGCGCTGGCCTGTGCGCATGCGTGCTGGAGCAAGTGGGGGAGAGGCTTGTAAAGATCATATTACAGAGGCTACAGACCACGTATTTGAAAACCGAAAGAATGGCTCGCGTAGAGGAATATCAACTGTCGATTCATGCAATGTGATTGATGAAAACAACCGTTTAGCGGCCGAAAATGGATTTTGAGAAACTGCATTCCCTATGCCCCGTGCGCCGCCATTACATGGATATACTGGCTCGCGCTGGATTTTAAATTTCTTCTACAGGCCTCCGAACAACACAAAAGTGATCTGGGTGAGTCAAACTTCTTATAATATGTCGTAAATAAGGTCCAGGTTGTCAAAAACGAGCATTTTCCTTTAAGTTCTCGCCTAAACTGTTAACATTTTAAAGGAGAATGCTAGTTTTTGACAACCTGGACCTTATTTACAGCATATTATAAGACGTTTCACTCACTGAGATAACTTTGGTGATATTTGGAGGCCTGTAGAAGAAATGTAAAATCCAGCGCGAGCCAAGTATATTCATGTAATGGCGGCGGACGGGGCACTGAGAATGCAGCTTCTAAAAAATCTATTTTCTGCCGCGAAACGGTTATTTTCATCAATCTGTCTTTATGAATCGCTAGTTGTGCTTACATAGAGCGTAGGTCTGTTGTGGTTTTTCACATGCCTCTGTAATATGATCTTTAGAAACGTCTTTAGAAACGAAATAGCTTCCTCACTTGCTCCAGCACGCATGCGCCTTAGAAAGTACATACTTTGCAAGCAGTAGGCATCTAATTGGGACATACTGTACTACCTTGTCAAAACATTGCGCCTTGAAATTTGCCCACATCCGTCGCTGTCCATAACGCGACATTCGTCTACAGCTGTCACGACTCGCACATGTGACGCACATTTCCGCTGCCCACAGGATTGTGGGTTAGAATAGCCAGAAACGCCTGCTGGCTTGCATACTGCAAAATACGACCGGATGTAGTAGGACATCCTGGTATTTCTGCCATACTGCATGTGGCATACTATGTATTGGGACATACTACATCCGGTTTTGGCATACTATATAGTAGGGTAGTATGCGATTCAGAACGCAGCCATAGAACTTTAGGGTGTGGGAATCGACCCTCGCACCGCCCACGAAAGAAAACACCTCTGTGATTCGCTCTCCGAGATGCCACTTCCTCCTCACCCACTGCTCTGCGTCAACAGCCATAGGAGGATGGATCGGACAGGGGAACCAATAAACGGCAGGAAAACCTGAGGGGCCAGGCAGGAAAGTCTTCAGTGCTGGGCGAGACAAGAGACAAGTACAACTGAGCACCAACAACCATAGGAAGTGAACATGACCCTTACTGGTTGGAGCTGAGCTCCAGCTGTGCAGCATATAGCCTCGTAGTCTGCGGTCTCCCCGTTGTCGCTGCCGTCGATCGCCCACTGGGATAAAGCCCCGCTCTCCCCAATGCCATCAGCAAGGCCACATGGATAGGACACATGGATAGGACACATACAGGAACATTTCCAGTTTCCATCAGAGCATGCAATTCCGGAAATCACGTCACTGTTCAGCGAAATTTTCAGGACAGCTGTCATGGCCGACGCCGGTGACTGTCAGGTGGGGCTTGGAAGAGCGAAGGAGTTTTTAGATGTAAGTATTGGCTAAATTTGTCCATGGAAAAAAAAAATTCTGTCAGATATCTTAGTTATAACAACACAGAGCTACAAATGCAGTTTTGTGTTTATATGTGAGCTAAAAATTAGATTTCAAGAGCTCACGATGTCGTAGCTAACTAGTAGCCCTGTAGCCATGGAGAACGCAACGTTACCGGCTAAGTTAGCCAGCCAGTGGAGCGTAACGACGTAACCCACGCATTCCCGTCACCTGACTTGAGTAGCATGCTACATTTTCTCGCCTGCTATATCGTTTTCGTGGAGTAGTAGGTACTAAGTAGCATGCTACTTCTCGCCTGCTATATAGCAGGTAGCAGGCATTTCGGACACGGCCCTACATTAAATGAAATTATTGTTTAATAAATACAAAGTTGCTTTGGATAAAAGTGCCATCTTAATGACTGTAATGTAATGTAAGGGTACTCCACAAGGGAGGTATAGCTAAATCAAACAGACCTCCAAGCTATTCAACTGATGTGTTTTCCCCCAGAATGAACACACTCAAAAAAAGAGACAAAAGATTGAGGGGCGAATTCACTAAAGCAAATTGCGCCCGCTAATTGCACCATTATATTGCGCGTCAGTTGCGCCCGCTATGTGCTCCGTTTTAAAAACCTATTCACTAAAGACATTGCGCTAATAATATCCCAGCGCAAACACGCCCATTCGGTGTTTGCGGCTGAGTGCAATTTGCTGCTGATATAGGAAATGACTATAAATACTGCGCATACAGCGCATACAACTCGTATGCCTATCATTGGACGATGGCAGACAGAAAAAGAAAGATACGATTTTCAGACCGCGAACTTGAAGGCCTCACGGACGAGGTTCAAAAACATGCCTCACAGCTTTCCGCAAAAAATATCACGACTGCAGCAAAAAATCATATTTGGGGTTTAATTTCCCAATCAGTCAGTGCCATTTGTGTGTGTAAACGCGGAAGACTGCAAACGGAGGTGGAATGATTTTAAAAGACGAACAAAGGAAAAATTGTCATTTTATGTTATGCAAGTTGCAGCACGATGATCTGGCATACATTTGGGGGAGTGTATAACATTGCCCCACCGGTACGATCCAGGCATCTAAACGGCTTTTCAGGATTCCAAATGTGCACTCAATCACACCGCGCGTCCTGATGTGAGCCCAGTTGTACGCCGCCTCTCCAACGTTGGAAGGATTACGCACGGGAGTCATCATCCATGGCTGAAGATGATACCTGCCGTCACCTATGATACAAATGCAAAATATTTTCAAGACCATTCAAAGAAAAAAAAAATTGTGTAGGCTATGTTTTTATTTATTTATACCTATATCGGCCCCCAGCCGTTCAATGAACAGCTATAGGGAATGCGCAGTTTCGCGTATAGACTATTATACGCACAGTTTCGTGCTATGTAGGCTATTATATATAAGTATTATTCATTGGGGGAGCTTGGACTCGCTGGGGACGGGTGGAGAGACGCATAGTCAACTGAGCCTCCCCAGACGCGACTTCATCCTCCAGTTGGCTGAAGAGCTGCGCGCTCTGGTGTCCAAACAGCTACCACGGTGGTTCTAGTGTTAAATCAAAAAGTGACCTTCTTCTAAATATTCTCTCACGAACATGAGCATGCACGCCTGGCATTGCGATGCCGAATTCGCCTCGCAACAATCACTGCTGCCATGATCAGCAGACAGGCTGGCCGCGACACACCCCTTGCGCTTAAATACCACCACGTTTCTGAAAACGGTATTAATTTCACTTTAACTGCGTGAGGCAATTTGCGCCGATCTTTGTGAATTGGGCGGGTTTTGCAATAATGTTCATTTGCATAGAAATGGGAACATTCTCCACCCATATTACTTAATTTAAATATGAGCTAATAACACCGGCGCAGAGAAACGCAATGACGAACGCAACGTAGTAACACCGTATTTCACCCTTTGCGAGGGCTTTGTGAATAGCAAACATAATTTTTGACTTATTTGCACAGGCTTTGCGTCAGGAAAAGCTGCGCAATCCTTTAGTGAATTCGCCCCTAAAAGTGCACAAAAAAATGTTTTTCATTTTCAAAGATTTTCTAACGCTTTCTCTTCCAAGGAGACCAAAATGAAGCGGCAATGACCTCAAACTCCGATAAAGAGAATTAATATATTTAAAAAAAGGGTACATGAAAGCAACCACTAAGCAAAGAAATGACGTTCCTCGGGATTAAGTCGGGTCTTTTAAGTGAAGTGGCGTACAAAGACAGGACCACCTCTCGGGTGCTGCTGCTCTGTAGAATACGATAGCGGGGATAAGGCATGTTAAAGGCAGATTAGCAAGGCATGTGTACGCATCTGCACACAGGCATCGGGCTTATCCCTATGGCTTGGTAATCAGCTCAGTGTGGAAGAAGCCAGAGGTCTTCCTTTGATCCTGATATCTCTCTATCTCACTTGCTCTCTATCATCCATACTCCATACTTTCTCTGTCATATCCTCCCCCCCCCCCCTCTCTTTCACTTACTAGCTCACTCTCATTTGAGCTGGGCTAACACAGTAGAATGGGATTAGATGGCCAGGTTGCCATGCATACTGCAACACTCGCTAGAGACGCTAATCAGACGAGCTCAGCAGCTGTGCGTCGGCGTATTGTGACGGGACACAGACACCAGCAGGAGGTCAATATCTCAAACGTCTTCAGTGACTCGTTCTTGAGGTTGAATTCACTTCACTGCGCTCATCGTTAGCTTGCCGTTAGCCTCTCTCTTCATTCAGAATGGGGAGGAACTGGAAAGGTTGATTAAAAAGGTAGAGCTTATCGATCTTTCGGGAAATACCACCTATGGAAGTCTCGGACCTGATCTGGTTGAGCCCACCTCAAAATGTCAGGTGTGTGTGTTTGTGTGTGTGTGTGTGTGTTTGTGTGTGTTTGTGTGTGTTTATGTGAAACCTCCTTTAAATAAAACTGGGATTAAGGCTGAGAGGGGATATCTTTGCTTCCTGTTAATATTACACAGTGGAACTAATAAAGTTTTTTGGCTTGGTTTTTATGCAGAACTGTGACAACTTTGCCCACCTTGTCGCCACACAGTGGCAAAGTGCTTCATTAAAGCCCATTCTACACACATGGACACACACACGCATGCACACACACACGCGCATGCATGGACACACACACACACCAGCCTGTTTCCTCCAGTCAGTAGTCAGTAGTCAGCAGTTTCCCAAACAGTTATTATTGGATAAATCTAGATAAAGTTTACTTCTGAAACTGTCACGGCAAGAGATGGTGAGTTTGAGAGAGAGAATTAGCTATCCACAGAATATTGAGAGAAGTGAGGAGACAACTTCTGTGTGTGTGTGTGTGTGTGTGTGTGTGTGTGTGTGTGTTTTGACCTCTGAGCAAAGTGCAACAATGATCCAAGTAGCTGAAAGATAGAGTAGGGTTGTGTGTGTGTGTGTGTGTGTGTGTGTGTGTGTGTGTTGGGGGTGAGTGAGTACAGTACACTCAGGCCCAGTCTTGAGTGATGATCTATGGCACTGAGAGCCTGCAGCCATATTCCTACTAAAGCAGCATCCTGCCACATTACTATGCTTCACACAAGGAGAGCAATGCTAAAAGCTTAAATGGTGCACACGCGCACGCACGCACACACACACACACATAAACACACATACACGCAAACACACAAACACACACACACACACAGAAACACACACACTCACACACAAACACACACACACACACACACACAAACACACACACACACAGAAACACACACACAGAAACACACACACACACAAACAGACATACACACACAACCATACACAAACACACACAAACACATACAGACACACACACACCTACACACACACACACACACACACACACAGTACCAGACAGTCAGGGGACAGGGAGCAAAGAGAACAAAGCTAAAAGCGTTGAAGGGCAGAGCTAAAAATCATGGACTTAGAGAGAGAGAGAGAGGGAGAGAGAGAGAGAAACAGAGAGAGAGAGATGGAGAGGGATAGACAGACGAGCACTGGAACAGCACTAAAATTAATAAGCATGGACAACAAGAAAAAAAAAAAAAAGGTTCCAGTTGAAGCCGAGCCCCTTTGGTTCAGGGAGAGGGAGAAGAAAGAGACGGCTCTGAGACACGTCTGGACCCGGGGCCTGGCACGTTCGGGGCCGACAGAACCCATCCAGGCTGAGATGCCTTTAATCTGCGCTGACGCAAGAAATGAACAGCGGGGATGGGGGGGGGGTCACCTTGGAGAGGCGGCGGAGGAGAAACGACAGGCCCGGTGTTTTGTTGTTTTCGGTGGGGAGGATGAGGAGGAGGGAGGGAGGAGGAGAGTGTGGAAGAGAACTTGGAGGAGAGAGCACGCGTGTGTGTGTGTGTGTGTGTGTGTGTGTGTGTGTGTGTGTGTGTGTGTGTGTGTGTGTGTGTGTGTGGGCTGAGTTAACATGGGGTGGGGGGCAGGTCATTGTCAGAGTGTCTCATTCATCGTTTTATTTCCCAATTCGGTCCACGACTACTCCCCACGGAAAAAAAAAAACACACCAGCTGGATGTGCTGATGCTGAGGGCACGGCTCTCTCTGGTTCTTCCCTCCAGGGGACGGGCTGTGCAGCCAGCGGTCTGCCCCAGCCAGGTGAGTCATTGCTGGGGAGAGAGCCAGACATGCCCCTGCTCCTCCCGGATGTCCTGTGATGTTGCCCTCGGAGACCCTTCGCTGCTACTAAATTGACAGCAATATGGGGAACGGCATGCACGGAAGGATTGATTCACACACACAGCTGTGTACACACCCCCGCGCACGCACGTAGACCCGCACGGCCACACACATACGCACACACACACGTACACACAGTGTTAGCCTTAATAGTATGTCGTAGTGGAGGATCAGTGTGTCAACACAATAAAACCAGGGTGCCTGCCCCTCACCCCCGGACAGGGGGGCAGATATTGAGTTCCTGCCCCCACGCTCCTAGCGTTGGGAGGGGGTGAGATGGAGAAATAGACACAAGTGGAGGTGGGGGAGGGATGGAGGGAGGAGAAAGAGGGGGACAGAGGTGTGTGGAAGGAATGGTGGTGGACACTCTAAAGCTGAATCCCAAATCGCGCACTTAGGTGAAAGTGCAGAGCACTCGCGGCCTTGTGGCCTTACATGCGCGTTCCCGCTAAGTCCACAAGGGCTCAGGGTAGTTCCAAAACGGAATTGCTAGGTCCACAAGAGCGCCACGCCGCCATTTTGCGCACTGTAACCGCACTTACCGAAAGTCCGCAATTTCACGGACTTAGGAGCAGAAAATACCCACAGCCCACCGCGTCTCATGTGACACAGTGCTCGAGTGCATCCGAGTCATGATCCGAGTGCATCACACATAAATGATGACATTTGCAGATAACACAACATTTATCTTGAAATCCACATGCTGCAAACATATCCCACCCAATCTAATTTTTTAATTGTTATTAAATTAAAACAGACGTCAATCGGTCAATTTGCAGAGCTGAAGGGAGCGTCAGAGCAGCCTCTGCGTCGGAGGAACGCGGCAGCCAATGAAAACGAAGTGGGAGGGGCATTGAGCGAAACTGGGAGTGCTGTCCCATTTAATTCACGGCCCTGCACCCTCTGGCCCTTCCAGCTGACGTCAATTAAGTGCTCAGGCCTCAGGCCACAAGTGCGAGGGGCCGCAAGTGCGGTTTGCGCACTCAGATTGGGATTCAGCTTAACAGAGTGAGAAAGAAAGAGAGAGAGTGACTAGAGGTAGAGAGAGACGGCTCCCTTACAATGTCACACTGGCCAAACATCAGCAGTCCAAGACACTTACTCGACGCACACACCCACACGCACACGCACACACTTCAGTTCTCACCCGTAAGCTTAAGGGAAAACTGCTTACAAAGCTGTGACAAAGTGACAAAGCTGGCCATGCCTCATGCACTTCAGTCTTTAAAAACATTGGTGAGAGCAGATTTACTTTAAAAAGGGTTGTTTATTTGAGTGAGAACAGCAAATTAAAATAATGAAACGGACTGATGTTCTGTACAGCTAAAATAACAGCTCACCATGCAGCTCACTGCAAAACTGCAGACGTTAACCAGACAATCAGGAACCCCGGGTTTGTAGAGGCTTGCATCGTTTACTCAATCTGACAAAGTCAATTAACAAAAGCAAGTGGCAAACAAGACAATAAATTGAATAATATGGGTTGGAACTGATAAAAGCACTATTATCAGGTTTGAAGGAAGTATAATAACACACAGGCCAGTCCAGCAGAACCAACCAGAGGAAGAACCAGGCCAGCCCAGCAGAACCAACCAGAGGAAGAACCAGGCCAGCCCAGCAGAACCAGCCAGAGGAAGAACCAGGCCAGCCCAGCAGAACCAGCCAGATGAAGAAGCAGGCCAGCCCAGCAGAACCAACCAGAGGAAGAACCAGGCCAGCCCAGCAGAACCAGCCAGAGGAAGAACCAGGCCAGCCCAGCAGAACCAGCCAGAGGAAGAACCAGGCCAGCACAGCAGAACCAACCAGAGGAAGAACCAGGCCAGCCCAGCAGAACCAACCAGAGGAAGAACCAGGCCAGCCCAGCAGAACCAGCCAGAGAAAGAACCAGGCCAGCACAGCAGAACCAACCAGAGGAAGAACCAGGCCAGCCCAGCAGAACCAGCCAGAGGAAGAACCAGGCCAGCCCAGCAGAACCAGCCAGAGGAAGAACCAGGCCAGCCCAGCAGAACCAGCCAGATGAAGAAGCAGAGAGGACAGAAGAAATAGGACAATGATCGAGAGAGTGAGAGAGAGAGAGAGAGAGAGAGAGAGACAGAGAGAGGGAGAGAGAGACAGGGAGAGTGATGGAGAGAGAGACAGAGAGAGAAATGGAGGGGTAGAGAGAGACAGAGAGAGATGGCGATGGAGAGAGATGGAAAGAGAGAGAGAGAGAGAGACAGAGGGATAGAGACAGAGAGAGAAGGAGAGAGACAGAGATATGGAGAGAGAGACAGAAAGAGAGAGAGATGGAGAGAGAAAGGGAGAGAGAGCAAGAGATGAAGAGAGAGAGATGGAGGGAGAGAGAGAGAGAGAGAGACCTTCCTACCTCTGTGTTAACAATCTGTGGTATTTGAGTGCTGTGGTCACACTGTTGACCTCCAGATGGCAAGGTTTGTTAAGTGTATGCGATGTGTGTGTGTGTGTGTGTGTATGCGATGTGTGTGTGTGTGTGTGTGCGTGTGCGTGCGTGCGTGTGCGTGTGCATGAGTGCTCGTTCTGATGCGAGACCATTTGTAATCCACAACAAGTAGCCTACATTCCCGGACGTCCACCGTTTCACAGGGTTTTATTCTACAAGCGAAACGTTTCGTTTACCAAATCGCTGGTTTAGTAGGCTCTAGGCTACAGCGTGACTCGGGCTAGTAGTCCCCTCGCTTCCTTGTTCGGCTTGAACTGCGCGCCTCTCCTGGAGTAAACCAGCTGGCTATATCCGTCATTGATTACCGGAGGTAGGCGGAACCGAGATCGGCAGGTAAGCACTGACTGGACAATTAGATGACACCGATCCGGACGGGTTGAGAACGTGCGAAAATGAAAGAGATTTTTGCCCAAAGGAACAGAGAAAACGTGCGGGTTTGCAGCTGGCTAGTGACAGAGGCTACATTGGGTGCCGACTCGTCACAATATGTGTACCCATCCATGCAGCTAAATAAATATTCCCTGCTTTACAGGACCATGGAACACATCTCTCCTACAGGATGCACTGTGCAGAGCTGTGTGCCTGGAACAGGACAGCATGTGCTCAAGAGCTACTGGGGTTGTGATGTCCTCATCCACCAGCACTGCACTGCAGTAAGGGATTCCCCAGGAACCATTTGTCTATCTGTTCATCTAGTCTATATATCTGTCTGTTTGAGTGTGTGTGTGTGTGTGTGTGTGTACATGTACATGTACATGCATGGGTGTGTCTATATAGCCTGTCTGTCTGTCTGTCTGTCTGTCTGTCTGTCTGTGAGTGCTGCATTTGCATCTACAGTACAAACAAAACAACAGCAAATCTATGGCAGTAAATCACAGACACATTAGCATGACTTTCATCCCCCCATATATATATATATATATATGTGTGTGTTTGTGTGTGTGTGTGTGTGTGTTTGTTTGTGTGTGCACTCCTTGTTTGTTAATCATATTGTGCCAACCCACTCAGTTAACAATATGTAGCCTAGTGTGTGCGTACAGATATACTTGTACAATATGTGTGTTGAAGAGTGTGTTTATTGTGTGTTTGTGTGTGTGTGTTTGTGTGTGTGTGTGTGTTTTATTATTTTTTATTCATCAAAACCCGACTTCCTTCAGATCCTGATGCCCCAGCTATGGATGGGCAGAGCAAGGGAAAAATACAATCCTCTGAAGCTGATGACAATGTGTTTGTTGGAGTGAATTTACTTATCACAGATGCCGGGGAAAATTAGCATTGAAATGGTTCTGCTGAAAAGACTCTGAGTATCTCTGACGGCAGATACGCAAAATGTTTATGCTTACAGAAGGAAAAGAGGGCGTAAAGGGTGATAGAGAGAGGGTGATAGAGAGAGAGAGAGAGAGAGAGAGAGAGATGAAAAGAGAGAGAGGGAGAGACAGGGAGAGAGGGAGAGAGGGAGAGGAGAGAGAGGGGGGGGTAGAGGGAGAGAGAGAAGGGGGGTAGAGGAGCAAGAGGTGAGGGAGGTAACGTTAGGGTAGAAAAAGGAAGACTAGATAGGATGCAGGATGATGGAAAGTGTGAGAGAGATAGAGGAGGGGGGGGGAAAGGAGGGGGGATGAGAGAGAGAAGGAAAGGAGGACGTAGATAGATGAGAGATGAAGATTGCATTAGGTGCAGAGAGAGAGAGAGAGAGAGAGAGAGAGAGAGAGAATAACTTGATTGAGAGAGCAGTTGAAAGAATCGTGAGTCACGTTTGGGTGTCGGCGCTTCACCCAGGGGGGTCAGAGAGCCGGAGAGACTGCAGCTCGAGAACCGAGGAGTAACAGAGAGACGGAGGGAGAGAAGGAAGCTAGTAAAGGAGGGGGATGAAAGCTCTGCATGAAAGCAGTGGAGGCAACAATGAAAGTGTTTGAAGTAAGAGGTGAGGTACAAAAGGTATCAAGGTTGAAAAAGTGAGGGAGAGAGGGAGGAAGGGAGGGAGGGAGGGAGGAAGGGTGAGAGGGAGGGAGGGAGGAAGGGAGAGAGGGAGGGAGGGAGGGAAGGACATGGTAAGAAAAGTTGTGAGAAGAAGATGAGAAGAAAACAGAAGATGGAGGGGAGAGAGCAGAGAGAGATGAGTGTGAACTGCAATGGAAATGAATGATGCAGACGGAGGGGAAGAGAGGGAGGGAGGGGTGGAGAGGGGTGGAGAGACAGAGGGGAAGAGAGGGAGGGAGGGAGGGGTGGAGAGAGGGAGGGAGAGAGGACTTGAGGACCCACTGCGGAGCCCATGGACTGTAACAGTGTGTTGCCATGGAAATGTATTGGGGAGTGCATACAAATTGATACAAATGTGTTCCATGCGTTGCAACAGCTGTTACATTACCAATACATCATTAAAAGGTCTTCCCTTGTTTCCTATGAGGGAATTCATAGAAGATGTAGTTTACATAGACAACTTTAATAATATTCATGAATATGAATATAATGGTTTGCTAAGATAACATTCATGCTTTGACAATATTAATAAACTAGTTTTAAAATAGTAAAGAGCTTGCAAAAATGTTTTTTTTTTTAAAGTAAGAGAAGCTAAAAACAACATAGGAGAAACATGGCAAATACTGGTGTGTGTTTGCTATGGCCCAGGCCTAAAGCCGGAAGTGGGCTGGTGTATGTCTGTGTGTATGTTAACTAAGTGCTACGACATCCACAGCAGACACAGGGGTATCTATCGACTCAGACTCAGGGAGGTCTGCTGGTGACAGTGGGGCATCCACTGGACCTGGTTAGAAGATAGGAGGGAGAGAGAGAGGCAAGCCTGAAGGGGACCCCAAGAGTTACCACCCCATCTCTCTGCTATGCATCCCCTACAACAGGGGTGGCCAACCAGTCAGAGACTAAGAGCCACAAAAATGACTGTGGTACCACCCAGAGCCACACCATATATACCAGCGTTTCTCAACCTTTTTTTCAGTCACGCACCCTTCATAAGTACTTAAAATCCCAAGGCACCCCAGTCTAAAATAAGAAGAAAAACATTATTGTCCATTAAATATACATTTAAAGTTAATTTATTTAAAATTAATACATACAACAAGATATTTTCTGACATAATATATTTTGGACTGGGCTGGGTTAGGCTGGGCTGGACTGGGTTAGGCTGGACTGGGCTGGGTTAGGCTGAACTGGGCTGGGTTAGGCTGGGCTGGACTGGGTTAGGCTGGACTGGGCTGAGTTAGGCTGAACTGGGCTGGGTTAGGCTGGGCTGGACTGGGTTAGGCTGGACTGGACTGGACTGGACTGGACTGGACTGGACTGGACTGGGCGGGGTTGGGCTGGACTGGGCTCGAGATTTGAGGCTTTGAAATGTCCCAATGATGTCTGGCATATCAGACAGAATGTCTTACCATTACGTTCTATGAAGAAAAAATTACTCTCCCCACTCGGGTAAAAAAAGGGCTTGTGGCCTTTTTCTGTGTTCGTCTTCATATTTTCTTTTAGCTGCGCATTTCTTTCCAGACATTCTTTGGTTGTGTACAGTAGCCTATGCTACTTTAGCTTTTGTCGTAAAAGAGAATGACCCACGCAAAGCAAATTATTTTTTATCAATAGGTGCGTTTACATGACAAATTTTTCAATCTGGTTAATTTTAAGCTGATTTCAGCTTGAGCGTATACATGGGATACAAAGTAAACTGGTTGGATGTTTACATGCGACAACGAAACAAATGTTTCGAACGCGCACGCAGCCGTGAGTGATTGCGTTACGATGGTTACAAACAGCTGACTACGGAACTGTCGAGCGTGCCTTGATTAGTCAAGTCTTGAGAATGCGCAAAATGACCGCAGAACGCAGCATCAATCCGTTTCAAGATAGTATACATGACGGACCAAACGGTTTCGAAAAGGTTTAAACTACCTCCTTGAAAGCGATTGGAATTTCAATCGGGTTGGGGCATTTCAGTCGGATTGAGGTGTTTATATGACATATTTTCAATCGGTTTGGTCTTCCAAACCTATTTGAAACCGATTCAAACTGTCCATGTAAACGCACCTAATAATTTTGTTACCAAGGTGATTTGCTACCTATATGATTGGTTTGAAGTGGTTCTCACGCGACTTCCTCACTAGCGAAACGAATCATGATTTTATGACAAATCTGCAATAAACTAAAATGGGCGGGAAGAAATGCACAGCGAAACTAGAGAGAGAGAAACGTTCTTATGGAATGAATTAATTTATTTTTTAATGAAAGGATGGAAGAGCCGCAAGCCAACTTTTTTGGGGGGATGGATGGAGGAGCCGCACATTGACGGGCAAAGAGCCGCATGCGGCTCGCGAGCCGCGGGTTGGCCACCCCTGCCCTACAAGATCCTCGAGCGTGAAAAGATCCTGACAGTGAAAAGAATAGCTCCTTCCTACCTCCAGGCCATGGTCAAGCCTTACACCTCGGCCCGACCACTATGCTCTGCTACTGTACCTCGAGACCCGCGAGTACACGTGATTGGTTGACCCGTAACTCTGAGGCCCCTGCGGTCGACCTGGTCACGGCTCTTCTCTGTCCTGGCCCCGCAGTAGTGGACTGAGCTGCCCATTGACGTCAGGACAGCAGTCTTTCGCCACTGGCTCAAAATTCACTTCTTCAAGAAGTACTACCTCGATCCTTCCTCTGAAGCCCCTCTTGTATATGTAGTTTGCTGCTCTTGCACTTCAGAATTAGATTATATTCTTAGTCAAGTGGAAGGAGATGCACTGCTAAATGACTGTAATGTAATGATATGTTGGTATGTCAGCATGTGTCCCATTCTCTCTCTGTAAAAGAAGAACTGCAGTGTATTCTCTGAGAACTAGCTTTGCTGGAGCAAGCATGGTAGCTCAGGAGGTCAAGCGGCGGGCTGGGGATCGCGAGGTCCCGGGTTTGATCCCAACTTCCAGTGTACCAGTGTTCAGTGTCCTTGAGCAGGACACTGACCCCCAAAATCGCTCATGTGTGGCATAGTGGCGTAGTACATAGTAGGGGTGTGCCCGAATACAGATATGTTATTCTGAAAGGCACAGATAATGCCTTGGAAACATATTTTTTCTATACGACGTTACTCGTTATTATTCAGACAGAGAAAAACAAACAAACATGTGCGACAATACATCCACATTAGCCTATTGTTGATGTTGATGAGTGAATCAGGAGACGCCGCGCTAATCTCATGAGAAGAGAGGACACATTTTCACTCACCCATTGTCTCTTCACCCTCGAGGAGAAAGGCGTCGCTGGCTCTGCACACTCCCTGTTTGCATCCTACCTGACGGGCCGCTCATACCAGGTGACATGGAGAGGGTCGATGTCGGAACCGCGTAGTCTGACAACGGGGGTTCCACAAGGGTCTGTCCTGGGTCCTCTCCTGTTTTCTCTCTACACTACATCTCTGGGCTCTGTCATTCGCTCGCATGGCTTCTCCTATCACTGCTATGCCGATGACACCCAACTGGTCCTGTCATTTCCCCCTTCTGATACACAAGTGGAGACACGCATAGCTGGGTGCTTGGCTGACATCTTGGAGTGGATGACGACACATCACCTCAAGCTCAATCTGGACAAGACTGAGCTGCTGTTCCTCCCGGGGAAGGGCTGCCCGCACCGGGACCTGGCCATCACCATTGAAGACACAGTGGTGGCCCTGACTCAGACTGCAAGGAATCTGGGTGTGACCCTGGATGACCAACTGTCGTTTTCCACACATGTCACATCCGTCACACGTTCCTGCAGATTCATGCTCTACAACATCAGGAGGATTTGCCCTTTCCTCACTGACGAAACGGCGCAGGTACTCATCCAGGCCCT
The DNA here is from genome assembly GCF_949987555.1 of Borostomias antarcticus. Taxonomy (NCBI): domain Eukaryota; kingdom Metazoa; phylum Chordata; class Actinopteri; order Stomiiformes; family Stomiidae; genus Borostomias; species Borostomias antarcticus. The sequence continues at coordinate 15,235,335 of NC_140246.1, forward strand.
GGTCATCTCCCGCCTTGACTATTGCAACTCCCTCCTTGCTGGGGCGCCGGCGTCAGCCATTAAACCACTGGAACTTGTCCAGAAAGCTACTGCTCGCCTGGTGTTCAACCACCCCAAGTCCTCCCACACAACTTGCCTTCTCCGTTCCCTACACTGCCTCCCTGTAGCGGCTCGCATCCAGTTTAAAACTCTGGCGCTAGCCTACAGAGCAATGAAAGGAACAGCCCCCTCCTAACTCCAGGCCATGGTCAAACCGTACACCCCCTCCCGACCGCTACGATCTGCTACCTCGGAGCGACTGGTTGCCCCGTCACTCCGAGGCCCCTGCAGTCCATCGATACGGTCACGGCTCTTCTCTGTCCTGGCCCCACAGTGGTGGAATGAACTGCCCACTGATGTCAGGACAGCAGAGTCGCTGCCCATCTTTCGTCGCAGGCTCAAATTTCATCTCTTCAAGAAGTACTACAACAATCCTCCCTCCTAAGCACTTATTGTATTGTATTGTATTGTATTGCACTGTATTTTAGATTGCTATTCTTGCACTTTGCCTTCAGCACTAGATTATGCTCTTAGTCACTTGTTTTAGAAAGAAGATGCACTTCTGAGTTCTGGCAAGTAGTAGTACATTGGCTTTTCCTATGTTAAATGCAATTATTGTTAGTCGCTTTGGATAAAAGCGTCTGCTAAATGACTGTAATGTAATGTAATGTAAAAATATGAATACAGATGTTGATTGAACAGATACAGATAACGATGTCTCTGTGCATCCCTAGTACATAGTACTGTCGCCTCACAGCAAGGAGGTCTCTGGGCCTTTCTTTGCAGAGTTTGCATGTTCTCTCCGTGTTCGCAAGGGTTTTCTTCCAAAGAACCCATTTCGGAAGAAAAAACAAAACATGCAGAAGAACAGATTGCTAACGCTGTCCGTCCCTGGTGAAGACGGACAGGAGGTGCGGCCCATGCATGCGCGGAAGGAGGACGGGAGGGGATAAGAGCAGAGAACATTTCATTGGCGGCTGCCTACTGCGTGTGTATGTTCAAGTCACCTATGTCATGCATGTGTTGGAGTGTCAATCCGTATGACAAATAAAGCCTTCTTCTTCTTCTTCTTCTTCTTCTATACTGTACTTCAAATGAAGTTAGTAGATATGTTTTCTTGCCTGCTGCCTCTATAATTACCATTACTAATTATAAAATGTAATCAAACAGGTAGTCAGCGAAACAGTTTTGTAATCTGGTACTGCTATGGTTTAATGTTACAATACAAGCATACTTTACAGGGGCTTATGTCCACATTTAAGCCTCTGTTTGCTTTAGAATTTAGTCAGCAACAGTCTAACAACGCATTTTAGCTCATGTGCTTAGCCCCCTTCCGAATACTGCAGCACTTAGCTTGCATAGCTACTGCAAGGGCTAATTCTATGCACCGTACATAGAACATATGGACATTGGAGAATATCAATACAAAAATTGTAATATTACCACGGGATGGCCGTTTAGATGTTCACAACAGTGTTGCGGCGCTAATTAGGGCTCAGGCGTTGAGACGGCCGGTTTCTGGGCCACGGGCCGACATTGTTTCTGCATACGCAGCACTCCACCTCACAGCTGGCTCCTCTCCTCCCTGTTCTCCTTCTACCTCTCTACGTCTCCATCTTCCTCTCCTCTCCTTCCCGTTCTTCTTCTACCTCTTCTCCATCTTCCTCTCCTTCCTGTTCACCTTCTACCTCTACATCTCCATCTTCCTCTCCTTCCCGTTCTCCTTCTACCTCTTCTCCATCTTCCTCTCCTCTCCTTCCTGTTCACCTTCTACCTCTCTACATCTCCATATTCCTCTCCTCTCCTTCCCGTTCTCCTTCTACCTCTTCTCCATCTTCCTCTCCTCTCCTTCCTGTTCACCTTCTACCTCTCTACGTCTCCATCTTCCTCTCCTCTCCTTCCTGTTCACCTTCTACCTCTTCTCCATCTTCCTCTCCTTCCTGTTCACCTTCTACCTCTCTACGTCTCCATCTTCCTCTCCTCTCCTTCCTGTTCACCTTCTACCTCTCTACATCTCCATCTTCCTCCACGCTTCAACTGCTCTCACACTGCTTATCTCTCCTGCACTAATTCTCTTTCTCCAGAACAACCCTTTCCCTCCGTCTCTCTTTCTCAATTCAATTCTCTCTCCCTTTCCTCCTTCCTTCCCTCCCTCCCTCCCTCCCTCCCTCCCTCCCTCTCTCTCCTCTCTCAATCCTGTCTGTATAATTATGTTTGCCTATCAAGGAGCAGAGGAGATAAGAGACCAGAGATACACCACCAAGCATACATACCTATCTGGGTCATTACAGTACTGATCATTAAGAGATGTGGGGGGGTTATGGAGAGAGGACGTTTCTCTTAGATTCTCACTCCTCGGTCGTCCCACTGTATAGAGAGAAGTGATGCCTCTCAGTCCAACGCCCTGTTTCTTCACAAGCTCACTCTCACCTTGAGGATAAGGAGGGAATGGGACAGAGACAGAGAAAGAGAGAGAGAGAGAGAGAAAGAGAGAGAGAGAAGAGAGAACAACAGGGAAAAAAGGAGGGGATAAAGAGTCACAGAAACTATTTTTGAGAAAATTAACGAGAGAAGCAGGAGAGAGAGAGCTCAAATCTAGGCTAAAAGAATAAGCATGAAATTGCATGAGTATGTAACTGCTCTGCAAGGTTAAAGCATGAATTGTAAATGTATGAGATTATTGTAATGCATTGTGGTTGAGAGAGTGCTTGGGAGAAGCTGTGTGCATTTGTGTGTGTGTGTGTGTGTGTGTGTGTATGTGTGCGTGCGTGTGTGTGTGTGTGCGTGTGTTTCATGCATAATGGATTGATTGTTATGTATACGAGCTCATATAATAATTTCAGTAGCCTAGTACACGGCCTTGTGATGTCATGAAGAGATGCTCTCTCTCCGCTCCACAATTAAATGACTAAGGAGCTATACTGTGTTAGCTGGTGGTGTGTGTGTGCGTGTGTGTGTGTGCATAACTTAGTTTTTTCCAAGGATAAGCTTTCCAGGTGCAAGATACTCTACATCAGTACATCAGTACAAGTACTCTCAGTACATGTTCATGAATCTGGATGACTATGCGACAGGCAGAGTGACAGCTTTGTTTAATTAGCATTTAAATGCATCTCCTATAACTGATGAATGCGTTCCTCTCTGCGTGGCCGTGAACTCCAAAACAAACAAAATCAAAATCAATATGTTCTGGTGTTCTGTATTAATCTCTGGACACCCCACAGAGCTGGAGCCAACTTCTCTTTATGAATAAGAAACTCACTGCTGAGCACACGGATTCACATTTAGAGGTCACACACGCACGCGCACGTACGCACGCACGCACACACACACAAACACACACACATTTACACATTTTGTAAAATGCACTTGAACTTGAAAGGTAAGCATATGGACACACACACACACACACACACACACACACACACACACACACACACACACACAGGGTCACACACACAAAAAACCCTTAATCCAACTTCACTCTTTACATGAGCTAAGCATTTACTGTCTTGATTTACACAGGGGTCACACACATTCACGTACATACACACACACACACACACACACACACACACACACACACATACATACATACATACATACATACATGGGTCAGTGACAAATAAGGGTGGGAAAGATGTAAATTTCTTTTGGAGGAAATACTGTTTTAAAAGAATGCATCAGGTGTGTTAATATGTGGATTTTGTATTTATGTTGGTTTTATGTCATTTGAAATTACATTTGCATTTTTTCTTTCTCAAAAAGTAAGACCAAATGCGCCTGAAAATGTCAAGTGGTGTTACCAGAGAAAAGTGGTAAATATTCAATATTTTATCAACCTAGAGTGTATGTAGGTGTACTCATAATAATAATCAATTGCAACATGTTACCTAAGAATAGATTTTATCAAGGTGATCTAAAATGTTAATATTTCACCAGTTTTGCAACATCAAGCAGGTCATATGGTACAGTATGCTGAAAACACCTTGGTTTTTGTTAGAATCTATGGAAATGTATGTCAAAAAGGCTAAAAACATGTTGTTACACTACAGTTTAATATAATGCTTAGATAGGAATAGGAATATAATTAATATTCCTGTATAATTTCATATTTTCATGAACAAACACTGGTTACACCATTTTACATAACCCAGTGTCAATTGGTGTAGCCATCCACATTTACCACATTTATTATATTGTATTAATGATGAAATGGCAGACAAGTATCTGACTTATTAGGCAGGGCATCTCTGAGTATCAACACAACATAGAATGTCTGGCCAAATAACATGTAGGCTATGATGTAAATGACAATTCCCCTTTTCTCGAAAGAATACTTGGAAAATAATTAAAACTGACTAATAAACTAAACATTTCTTCTTAAGATGGCTAGTTGTCCTTGTGCTGCATCATAAAATATTGGTCCTTGCCTAAAATAGCATCAAACAGAAAGACTTATAATAGGAATTATATTTGAGTCAAATAGTGTAACTGGTTACACCATTTGACATTAACATTAAAAATCAGATTTGTCAGGCATTTACAGTACATGGACACCCATGAAAGCTAGCTAGTTGACCTAGCTACTTTCAAACATACTTTTTAAAGTAAATACTTGTTTTTATGATAAAGATCAATGATCAATGTGTTTTACTGGTTACACCATTTTCCACTGGTTACACCATTTGACATGTAAACCTAATCATACCTGACCATACCCTAAAATGTCAAATTATCTCAATATTTCTAAGAGAGTTACTAACCTTGACATGCAACCATGAAGAGCAGAGAGGGGTCCTTCTCTGTGATACATTTCCCACCAAAATTGTCATCTTGTAAAAAAAAAACAACTCCTTATGGTGGTTACACCATCTAGACAGTTGGCCTGACTGACATGATTCCCCGGATTATTTATAATATCCAGAACAATATAGTTCCACTTCTTTTATTAACTTTAAAATAGTTCTTATGTAAGATTATGCCAAATTAGTTTATATGTTTGTTTTTTTGACTTCCAGCTCTTTTGAGCAATTTGAATTTTTCTGTACTCAGTTTTTATGGTTACACCACTTAGACATTTTTACCATTTTTACTCAATAATTCTCTCGAAATGAATTAAAACTACAACTTTTTAAGGCAGGTTGTCAGAAAAGAATGTATGCAAGTAATCTTTAAGTTTATTTTCAATTTTTAACCTAAAAAATGTAAACTTAACCAAAGGGACACAAAAAAACAAGCGTCACGTCTTTGACCCACATACATACATACTTACATACATACATACATACATACGTGCATACATACATATATGCATACAGACAGATATACATACAGACAAATATACATACATATTGTACATACATACATACTTACATACATACATACATACATACATACATATGTGCATACGTACGTACGTACATACCTACATGCATACATACATACAGACATACATACTGTACATATATATATACATACATACATACATACATATAATATAGTATGTATATTATACATAACGTAGAACAGAGAGATAGGAGCCCACTGGGGGTCTACTGAATGTGAATTTAAAAACAAGAGATCAGTCACTTCTAGTGAAAATTATCATTTCACACACATGCTTTGAACTGGGGCTGGTGGAAATCGTTAAGTCTGTAGGCAGTGAGCCAATATACCATGAAGCCAATCATGTGGGAACTGTTTACTGCAGCACTTGTTAGCAGTACATTAAGTCCTTTCAAAATGACTGCCGTGGACAAGGCAGTGTGACATCCAGCCAATCCTATTATTAAAGGGACAGATGCATCATGGGTAAGGGGTTGTGACTAGAAGGGATACAGCTATGGCCGTAGAAGACTAGTTCCCATAAACGCAGAGGCCATTTAGGGTTAAGTTTAGGGTTAAATTAAGGTTAGGGTTAAGGTTAGGGTTAGGTTTAGGGTTGGGTTAATGTTAGGGTTAGGTTTAGGGTTGTGGTTCTCTGCATTTACAGGAACCAGCCCTCGAAACAGGCCCTAGCTGTAGCCCATCTAGCCATAACCTGTTATGATAGGGTGTGGGACTGGGCATGCAAGCAAGCAAACATTTAAACACCGGTCACAGCTGCAAGGCCAACCGGCCATAATTGTAGTCAAGCTGTTATCGAACCGGCCAAAGCTTCCCCGGCGTGCGCTGACCACGGCTAACCGACAATCAGGACGTCTCTGCTCTCCCGCTGGCGGTCAGCTGTGGACTCCGACGACCACAACAGCAGCGGTTGGCGGACCCCGCCACCCGGGACTTAGGCGATTTATCTTCAACGGTGTGAAAACAAACTACACAATTAGGAGGAGGGCTTTTGTGGTTTAAGGCCACAGTCACGGGGGACCGGTGAGACGAGCATGAACGGAAGTCAGGAAATGCTGATCATAACAGCGCCCGCCGAGGGCTGTATCCACCCCTTTAGCGTAGCAGGAAGATCACCGGCAGACCCGTAGAAACAGACGCAGCTCACCGCGTGCGTACGGGAAGGGACCGGTCCCGCCACGCAGTGACCGCGGACGGGGATCGTAATCGAGCCGCCGTGGAAACGAACGCGCGGCTGACGCACGCGTGAGCGACGGCGATGGCGGGACGGGGGAACGGATGCCCGCTTTGGCCCGTCGTCATGGGAACAGGGTAGGGGGATTTCTGAGGCTGAAAACCCAACCCCCCCCCCCACACACACACACTCCCCCCTCGCCCCCCACTTCTCATCAAATCGCCATGGCAAGTGGGGCCACAAACAGACGGACAGGTTCCCATTATCCCCCCTTGGATGTCACCATGATCACCGCTGGAAGCTCTGCTGACAGACTCTCACTTGATTTTCACCTCCTCAAAGTCTACTGTCTAGAGTATAATTACCCCCCCACCCCGAACACTGCCTTTTCTTCCCTCCAAACTGACACCGTTGCAAATCAAAAGTGGTTCCCGAGCCGAGCTGGGAGGAATCATACCTCATTCCTCTCGCACTCCTGATCTGCCACACGGACGCATTAGCAGCGGGACCAGCCGAGGGGTTTGTCAGCTAGCAGGGGAGAAGATGTCATCCTGCCAATAAGATAGCATTAACCATGGGACAAATTATCTTCTGGGCCCCCACAACACTCTCTCTCTCTCGCTCTCTCTCGCTCTGTCCTGTTCTCTCCTGCTCTCTCTCGCTCTCTCTCGCTCTGTCCTGCTCTCTCCTGCTCTCTCTCGCTCTCTCCTGCTCTCTCTTGCTCTCGCCCTCTCTTCCTCTTCCCTCCTGGCACTCTGAGCAGCATGCTTTCATGCTTTCAAACTGATTAGCAGTGCTGTTGCGTCCTGCAGGGGTGTACGGTGCGGTGCACATCTCAAGGGTCTAGCTAGACCTCTCGCCTCTCGAGTCGCTTCTTCATTGTTCCAGTGACTTACAGTAACACACGTATCTCTAGTTGAGACATAGCCAGCAGCAGAGTTCTGGTCATGAGCTTTACATTTTTCGTCCTACCGAAGGTGTTTAAGTGTGTGTGTGTGTGTGTGTGTGTGTGTGTGTGTGTGTGTTTGAGTCAATATTACTAGCCGTACATAACACACCACGCCACAAATCCCTCCATACCATTTGATGATAAAGTTCTGTACATATCCCTGCAGAGGTTCCTCTGTGCACTGTGCATCGGTGTAACCCCCCCACCCCCTACCCCCATGCCCCCACCCCCCCGTGTGTGTGTGCAGCATGGAGGTATTGGTGTGCAGCCTGTGTATTGCACATATGTCCCATAAGGCCTTGCTACTGGCTCCTGCGCTATAATACATCCATGGCTATAACACACCACACCTATCCATCCACTATCCACACCACCCAGTACCCACACCCCCACGCCCACCTCCATCCCAGGGACGACACTACAGCTTGACTCCCTTCACACTATGACAGAGGCCCCGGCGTTGAGATGTCAGCGCACCACAGGGGGCGAGAGCGGAAGAGACCACACAGGAGAGCCGTGGACCGGGCTGAGCATGGCCCCCCTGCCCCCCGAGAGCGCAGGTGGACAGGTGGAGGCTAATGCTACAGTACACCAGCGCTTCGATACCCTCACACACACACACACATGTAGACACGCACACACGTACACACACGCACACACGTACACACCCGTACGCGCACACGTACACACCCGTACACACACACGCACACACACACACACGCACCCATGCACGCACACACACAAACACACACACACAGGCGCACATACACACGCACGCACACGTACAGACACACACAAACACCCACGCACACACACACACACATACTGTACACAAGCACATCCTCACACTGATACACAAGTGTATATTCGTACTGCACTTAACCCACACTTAAAACAAACACAGGCACGCTTGTGTGCACAAACCTCTGGTGCTTTAGAGGCCTGCCAACAACAACAACAACAACAACAACAACAACAACAACAAAGGTCTCTCAAAGTTAGCACCATATGCTAAAAGCAGCATGGCGTGTACACGGCTCACTTCATTAGTGCTGCAAAGTTTACCTTCGTAAGTTAAAAACTGGGTTATTTTCATTCCAACAGTACGAGTTTGCAAAGCCGGTCTCTCTGAGGGAGTCAGACGTTCCACCAAGAGCAGTGATTCTCCTCACAACACAGCATTATATCCACTGTGGGTTCAACCCATACATGCATATGCTAAACTCCACTAACTCATATGAGAGGGTTACCAGAGAGTATAGGCCAGTTCTACAGGTCAACAGCTGACGTGTAGAGTATGTGAAGACCCAGGCCATGGTTTATGGCCTTGGGAAAGGTCATAGCTGTTAGGACATACAAGGGAGTCAACTCTCTTCCTTACCAACACTGGCTAAGCAGAGTTTACCAGAGATGAGGAAGAGCGTTCATGTTGAAATGTTCTCCCAAATCCACATCCACATCAGTTCTGGTTACACTGGTGTCATACATAAAGCAATAAAGATAGATCTGAATTGTTCTATTACAGGGCATGCCTAAGCGATAGTAATGTAGCCTATAGTGTGGGCTGTGCGTAAATGTTTAACTAGCATAGATGCTAGGCTGCTATCTGCAGACATAGATATTCAATCAATTAATTCCTCCCCTCCGGACCCCCGACTAAGGGCGACCTAACTGCAAACTAACCATTCCTGTGGCCGCGACCACATCTAAAAACATCACTCAGCTATACTGTAAATACATCCTGAAGATTCAAATGAACACTTTGTCTTTGGTTCAACAACCGTGCTCAATTTTCAGGTGTGATGACCTCGCTGACCGTGAGCTAAACTAGTATTTCTCTCCCTCATTCTCTCTTCCCATCAGGGATATGGGCGAGCAAGCACACACACACACACACACACACACACACACACACTGTATACACACACACACAGTCTCCTGGAGGAGATTGCCCCTTTGTGGCTCCTTCTTTTTTCTAATCCTGGCAATTAGCGGGAATTAATTACCAAAAAGGAGAGAGGAGGTGTGAGTCCGAGGGGCTTGGAGATGAGACTTCTGCTTGGTAAGCATCCAGCCTCCCTCTCTCAAGGTCCTGGAGGTCCGCTGCCCTCTGGCTCCAATTCTCCAGCTAGCGGGGGAGGTCTCTGGAAAGACCTATTCAGAGAAAGGCCTCTTTGATACGAGTCTAATCCTACGTTCTCTCTCTCTCTGTCCTTCTCTCCCTTTTCTCTCCCTCTAACTTCATCCCTCTAACCTCATCCTTCTAACCTTATCCCTCTAGCCAGGCTGCAGAGAAACATTTTGAGATGGACCTTTGCGCCCCCCGGTCTGTAAGATTCAAACATACATTCACATTATGCTTTTGCACACATGTGCTTTTGTGCGTGTGCCCCCGGAACATGGAGGTCATGAGCAGGTCTTGTCATGTCATTATTCGGTGCTATGTGGGTTGATAAAGAGAAAAAAAATGCAATGTCATCCTGAGCCTTCTTATGGCTCTCTGTGTATGGTGGGGGAGTGTGTGTGTGTGTGTGTGTGTGTGTGTGTGTGTGTGTGTGTGTGTGTGTGTGTGTGTGTGTGTGTGTGTGTGTGTTGGTTTTAATGTGTGTGCGAGAAGATACATGTGTGGGTGTCTGTGCGTGTCTGCAACAGACACAGCAGGGTAATTTATAGAAACTGCAATTCAAGAGAGAGAGAGAGAGAGAGAGAGAGAGAGAGGGGAAAAAAAAACAACAACAGTATTTCTTAATGGCTACTACTGCCCCCTTGTGGCTGTTTGTAATATGCTCAGTGACTGAGCTCCATTAAAGGAACTCACAGTAGTCCGGAGGGATTTCTTCAGATTGCACCACCTCTGTTTACCCAACACGGTGCTTTGATATTGTGCTTATTTAAATTCCAAGGACACCAAGCAGCCAATGTAGGCATCACTTCATTCACGATAAAAAAAGGGCTTACATATTTATATGTAAAGAAAAGATATGATGCAAACACAACAGCCGGCAGGACTATGCTATTTGTTAATATACTTGGGAAGATTTGTGAATGTTTTGCATAATATTTTTGTTCTAATATTCTATTACTGTGTCAGTCTTGGAATGGCGCCAATGTTAATTGTGTGCTAGCGAGTGTTATTTGCGGTAGGTAGTGATTTGTTTCCTGCACACTTGTTGAATATTGAAATCATGATGAAAGATGAATTACCAGAAATAAGTGATTGGTGATCAAAAGTAATTCATCAAAATAAAAGTGATAAAATTGCTAGGACCAAGGTTTGGTGTATTTGTCATTGTCCTTCTTGCACAGCAAGTAGATTATCTCCAAAGCAAATGGAAGAGTCTCCTTTGAGAATGAAGCTTCCTCTCTCCCCTGAAAGAGGGGAAGCAGACAAGGAGAGGAAGCCACTTGAACTATTGAGATGCACCCCAACATGCAATCTCCTGTCTCTAGAATTTGAGAATTGGAAGCATGTGTAGTTCTGCTTTTCAACCAGTAGATGGCACCAGTTAAAAAGTTAAAAAAGCAGCATGTTCCTACCTTACTGTCCGTTCTGAATTATCGTTTGCTATACGCCTGCTCAGTCTCAGACGCACACACACACACACGCATGCACGCTCACTTCTGATCAGCTCTCCCATGATGGTTTACTTTCTTGTGTTCCCTTATAAGGTCTTTTTTTGACACTCACCCTCCCAATTCCAGTTCCCAGTGCTTCTGTACTTCTGTCTTTTCATTTCTCCCTTGTTTCATTTCATTCCAAACCCTTAATTTGTACTTGTGAAGCGCTGTTTCCTTCAGTGTTCTCTATTTCTCTCTCTCTCTCTCTCCCTCTCTCTCTCTCTCTCTCTCTCTCTCTCTCTCTTTCACGCACACACAGACACACACACACTTTTTTCTTTCTACTACAGGTGAAAAAGTAATCTGCATCTGTGTGTGTGATCCTCGGTGTCACCGCTCCTTGCACATCTGTGTGTGTGTGTGTGTGTGTGTATCAACAGCTGTAAGACGATTCATAAATAACCATTACAGCCATTAAGGCCCTCTCCATTTACAGATATGCCAGGCAGCCTGGTAAAAACATGTACCATGAATCAATAAAACATTGAGGGGAAAAGTAGAGAGAGATTAGGTATTGACTGAGATAATCAATAAAAGATAGCATTCAGCCAATTGGTGATTTCCTTTATGAGTAGTTACATGGTCTGTGTGTGTGTGTGTGTGTGTGTGTGTGTGTGTGTGTGTGTGTGTGCGCGCGCGCGCGTGTGCTCAAATGTGTGTGCTCAAGTGTTTGCTCACGATTGCTAATGTGGTGCACATGCATTCTTCACTGCATCGCCGTCTTTTCTGTCAAAAGTTCAACTGCTTTCAACTGCTGAAATGACAAGCAACACTTGTAAGAATAGTGGATAGATATGGTTGTCCTCTGTGTAATCTCCTGATAAAAGAGCTTGATTTGGAGAAGAAGAAAAAAACAGGCCAGGTCCAGCCTGGCTTATGTGCGTGGCTGGCTTGTTTCTGTGCAGGACTGGTAGGACAGAAGCTAGTCATGCCACTGAAATAGCTGTGAATTGAAATTACATGAAATAATGTCTGATAAATTAAGACAGGTCTTGTCGCCTGGACACATCAGTTCCAATGCTTCCAATGCTAATCCAGCACAATAAGAGCGGGATAGCCAGTTAGCTCATGAGCTCACAACAACTAGCAGCAGCTTCCATAACATTGATGGTAGCAGTCATTGGCTAAAGCAGTTACACTGATGATTACATAAAATCATCCCCACCGGGTTTTGAACCCCAGTCTCCCGGGTGGGAGTCCAATGCTCTGACCACTACTCTACTTGTGCAGTGGAGATTGATGGGTGGGTTTGGGGTCCTTATTCCAGTCCCTAGTGTGGGTTGGGGTACTTCTCTCCTTCTTGATTTTAGTGTGCTGGGACTCCTGCCTCTTGTGGTGCCAACAGAGAAATGCAGGCCAATATTGTCCGGAGTAACGGAGGGAGGGAGGGAGGGAGGGAGGGAGGGAGGGAGGGAGGGAGGGAGGGAGGGAGGGAGGGAGTGATAACCGGACAAACGCTATACTAGGTGCGCTGGCTCACAGCCATGCACAAAAAAAAGCCTGAATCCATTATGGCAAACAAGACCCCTAATAAACCTTTGTGTCACGGGCCTTAAGTGCTTTGGTGGGGTTAGTTGTTTTTCTGTGATTGTGTGTGTGTGTGTGTGTGTGTGTGTGTGTGTGTGTGTGTGTGTGTGTGTGTGTGTGTGTGTGTGTGTGTGTGTGTGTGTGTGTGTGTGGAATGCTGTAGGGAGTCTTTCCTCCTCTGGCTGTTTGAGCAGTTAAGCACAAGCTACATGAGCTCTGATTGGCCAGCCTGCTGTGCTCAGTGTCTCACCACAGCTTCTCATTACCTGAAGGCGACCAGCCGGTTCAGAGAAACAGGACGCTACACTCCCGCTTAGATTTACTCACATTCAACACAAGTCTGTCTTCCAAAAGGAGAAATAGAGTAACTGATACTCTTATATAAAGAGTTTTTGTATATAATCATTGCTGACAAAAACTAAAATATGTTTATGTAACATTTTGAATTGCATTAATAATCGTATGACTTTTGCTAAGATAACTATAATATCCTTGAAGATGAAATCAGTTTTTATTATGAAGATTTTAAGGGATGAAAGTCAATGGATCAAATATTCTTCAGATCGATCAATAGTGTTTTGGAACACTTCCTATACAAATAAAAAAGACTTGTGGGACACAGAACGCCATGTGGTTTCTTTATGAACATACAGGAGCCAGTGTTGCGTTCTCCTAGTGGCCAGGGGCGGCCAGCCCACTGCCTGATTACAATGATGCATTCTAAAATTATCACTAGTAATGAAACAATGTGCTGAATGATGAACAGTGTCGGGCTGTTTCAAGGTGGTAGAGGCAGCGTGCATATTAATAATGTAGCCATAGTCAATTACTGACAGGAAGTAGACTGTGTTAAAAGCTTCTTGTCATCACGGGAAAACCATGATTTATTTATGTCCATTTTCACCCTTAACTTTTTACTTGGCTCATTAACATGCATTTTAAAGGACAGCTTTTCATCAATAAAAATCCCAAGATACTTGTAAAAGGGTACTCTCTCAATTAAAGTGTGGACATGTGGAAATGTCCTGCAGGATTCTAGGTCACAACCCTTCACAATTATCTTGCAGGAAATGTCCTCCAGGAATCAGGTCACTTATTGTGTACTCTTTTCAGGATTGCTGCATATAATTCTACAGGATTTCTTGTAGAATAATAAGTTCACTTGTTAGGATGATTATAGTCTATTTATACTTGTAATGTAATATACAGTAATGTAAGGGAAATTCCAGCAGAACATTTTGTAAAGATAAATAATGAAAATGTTATTGCAGGAAACCAAAATCATGCATGCTGTGAACTTAAAGTCGCACTGAAATGAAAAAAGCATTCTGTTCCATTTTGGTTCACATAATTGGTCATAGTGTTCACCTATTCAATGATGTATGCCAAAAAAATTACAAAATTCTACTTGTGTTGTAATCTTATATCAAAGTATATAATTTCTTACTTCCTGGAAAACGGTAGGTCACATGCAATTACGACAACAGGGACCTTAGATTTTGAGGCCAATAATCTCACGACATCCACCCGTCAATCAACGCTATCCTTCTATCGAATCTGTCTAAAGTTCTTAAAACCAATCCACTTGTCAATGTTCCAATCGAATTCCTCTAAACGCATGTCCCACCCTCATAGCTTGTTTGCGTCGGAAATACGTCAAACTACGGAAGTTAGATGATCTCAAAAGTCCATTTCTGTGTGACTTTAAATTCCTGGTAGATTACAATTACAGGACCCTAGGGGGTCTTTAATTCACACAGTGACACACACAGTACAGGTAAGAGGCTACACTGCACACATCACACACACAGGCAACTTTGTGGGTCACCGGTGGGATTTGCCTTCTGTATTTTCCCTTCCAAGCTGTCCTCTTTCAGGGGCAGCCAGGAGCAGTAGGCAGCCTCGTCAGTGGAGCCCAGGGACCAAGTCCAAGTGCTCAGTCCAAGTCCTGGTCATCTGTTCTATTGGGTTCTTTGGGAGGAAATCCTTGCGTGCTTTTCAGGGGTTGCATTGTTTAAAAGTGCTATTTAGGGGTGGCATTGTTTAAAAGTGCTATTTAGGGGTGGCATTGTTTAAAAGTGCTATTTAGGGGTGGCATTGTTTAAAAGTGCTATTTAGGGGTTGCATTGTTTGGATCCATCCTGTAGATTTCCAGTAGCTCGTTGACCAGGTTGTGATGCTTGAAGATACTAGATATAATTTCTGGGTCCCAACCTTTTATAACATTCCATGTCTGAACCCCCCCCCACACACACACACACACACACACACACACACACACACACACACACACACACACACACACACACACACACAAGAGGGTGGGGGTGCCCCCTGGGTAAACTGTAGAGCTGAAGTCACTATCGCTTATGATTGCACATGAAAATGTCTGCACTCCTGTAGCCTGCAGTACTCACAGTTGCTCTTCAATGTTCATAGATTTTGTTCTTAGCTACGAACCAATCCCAAATGCAAAAACATTAGTGAATGTCAGAATCTCTGTGGAAACTGAACGGGATTTAAGTGGGGTTAAATAAGAAATTTATTCGCAAGAACGGTTGGTGAATGAGGCCCAATGTAATTAATGTACAAGGTGAAAAGTAAAGTAAATTGAACTATGCAATACACCTTTAGTGACCTCCATAAAAGTGGATAGAATAGAGTCAGCAACAATACATTGGGTTCTATTTGCGAGATAACTTGTAAATCACTGGCTCTGTGGCTCTGATCTAGGCCACCAGAGTCTATCTTAAGAGTGAATGGTCAACTGTGCAGAAAGGCTTTGGAAAGGTCAATGAACAGAGCAGCACAGTGCTGTCCATTGTCAAGAGCACATACAATATCATTTAAAACAAGAGATGCAGCTGATACAGTACTTCCCTTCCTGGGGATCATTAAAGTTATATCTTATCTTACTGTGACCAGATCTAAAACCAGACTGACAAATATTTAAAATACAGTTTCTACTCAGGAACAAATGGAGCTGACAGTAAACTATAGATACAAGGGTCTTGGCTAACCAAGATAGCTTTGAAAATGGGAGGAGCATCACCCACTTCCACTTCAGTGAGTAACTTAACGAGAATGCACAAGGATTCCTGTCATTTGAGAGCTCTGGTCCTGACTGGAGGGTCTTGCTGACCCACTTAACTGGCATTATTAATCCATTTCATTTGAACAAAAATAAAATGATCTATGGCCTGGGTCCAGACAATCCTAAAGTGTAACAGCGACGTCTGGTGGATCTCACTGTTACCATGGAAATGTTTACTGCACCCACGAACCAAAGCTGTGTTCGATACCATTCCCTATTCCCTATACAGGGCACTATATAGTGCATCCGCCAATTTATTTCTAGTGTTAATTTCATTCACTCTATAGTCCACTACAAAATACCCACAATTCACATTGATGTCTAGTTAACAGAAGGTATACCCTACAATTTCTCCCATATACCCCGATGCAACGCTGTCGTGTTTTACCAAAGGAGAAGACGGGAGCTATCAGTGGCTAAAGCAGTTAGCTAACATTACAATGATTTCTGTAGCTGTTTTGCTGCTAATGCAAGTTTTAGTTCGCCTCCGTTTATGCCTGAGAAGCAAAAGTTGAACCAACAGTATCAAAATAGCTGCAGGAATCTTTGTAATGTTAGCTAACTGCTACTGTACTTGAGTACATTTCAACCTGCTGCCAACAGTGCTTGTTCTATTTCGTGGAGCTCCGCTCCACAGGCTAGGTCCTATTGGCTAGCGAAACCTAGCTAGCTACAATTGATTGAAGGAAAATGGGACATCCCCTCTGCCTCCGCTGTATGGAGTCGCAGCACGCCAAGGCAGGCCTGGTTCCATCTCCTGACTGCCAGGTCTGCGCTCTCCTAGATCCTCTGGAGAGGATCCTCCAAGCGCACTTCAAGAATCCGGCACTGCAGAAGACTGAAGATCCCGCTCTCACACTGGGCGGCTCGGACGTGGGTGATGTCGATGTGCCCTTACAACAGCCGGCTCTGATGTTGCCCCTCCCGCCGTCTGATGAAGAAGACGAGGGCCCTGAGGACAGCAAGTATTCTTCCTCAGTGACCCTGGAAGCGAGCAGCTCTTCTTCCAGGGAGCTCAGGGATTGGTCCTTCGACCGTGACCTGCCCAAGCTGCTGGAGAGAGCTGCGCATCACTTTGACATCCCCATCCCGGAATCTTCCGCTTCTACGGGGCTGCCTCTCTGGAGCTCCATCTGCTACGGGCTTCCTTCCACACATGCCCCTCGTCTCCTGCCAGCGATGCCCAACCTGGAGACGTTCGTGGAGGCGGGATGGGCTTAGCCGGCTGCACTGAGAGCTCCGCTACGATCCTTCGCTAAAGCTACCAAGGTGGTCAGCTGGGATGACGTCATGACAGGTGGCTCCCCTGCGCTGGAACCCGACATCGCTGCGGTGCTTGTGCCTGGCTCCTCCGCTGCTTGGGGTTCTGTCAGAAGCCGTTGATGCCTGACCCCAAGGACAAGACGACCCTGTCCTTGGCGGACAAAAGCTACGCGCTGACGGCGCAAGCCATCACTGCTTCATCTTCCATCGCTATGCTAGCCATCTACATCGGCCAGCTAGCCAAGGAGCAGCTCCCCTCCGCTGTGGAAGCGGATTGGAGACCGGAGATGTCTGAGGCTGCGGGAGCCGTCGCTCAGTTGGCGAAGGTCTCCGCCTCCTGCATGGCAGGAGTGATGGCCACTTCTGTCGTGCAACAGCGTCATCTGTGGTTGTCCCTGACCGGTCTGCACGAGGAGAACAAGGGCATCCTCCTCAACTCGCATGTATGCAAGCAGGGGTAGTTTGGTGCGGCAGGGTCGAAGATCCTGGACCAATATCTCAACCAGGAGCAAGACCTTCTCGCTCGTCATCTCGCCGCTCCAGGGAGGCACAGTGTGTCTGCACGTTGATGTAGCAGCAGTGACAGATGCTGGGACAGAGGTAAAGAAGAAGCACCCAAAGCTGTTCACAGGGGTCGGTAAGCTCAATACCAAACAGATCAGTCTGCACATCGACAAAGACGTAGAACCTGTAGCACAACCACTCAGAAGAATACCATTTCACCTTAGTGAGGCAGTTGACAGGAAAATTACTGCTAAGCATGGACATCATTGAAAAAGTGGAAGGTCCGACACCTTGGGTAAACCCAGTCGTAGTAGTTCCCAAAGCACAGGATACAGACATCAGGTTATGCCTGGATATGAGAATGGCGAACAGGGCTATCATCCGGGGGAGATACCCAATCCCGACTGTAGATGAACTGTTACAAGATATGAATGGATCAGTCATGTTCAGTAAACTTGACCTCAAGTGGGGCTACCACCAGATGGAGCTCACACCAGAATCAAGATGCATAACAACATTCGCTGTGCACAGTGGGACATACCGCTACAAAAGTAGTTCATAGCCCAGTTTGGTGCTATGTCAGAACCGCTGCGGAGACTGACTAAAAAAGATGTGCCATTCATCTTTGGCCCAGACCAGAGACAGGCCTTTGAGACACTTAAAAGCAGACTAGCCGAGGTGGGCACACTGGCGTACTTTGATAAAGATTCCCCCACAAAAGTGATAGCTGATGCAGGGCCAGTGGGCATAGGAGCAGTTTGGATACAGGAACAGCAGGGAGCAATGGTGCCTATCTGTTACGTGAGCAGGAGCCTGACAGACTGTGAGCGTAGATACTCGGAGCGTGAGGCCCTGGCACTGGTTTGGCCATGTAAACGCCTACACCAATATATATATGGAAAGAGGTTTGACCTGATAACTGATCATAAGGCTCTGGAGGTGATATACAGGTACAGTCCCAGATCAAAACAGTGCGCCCGGATTGAACAGTGGGTGCTCCGTCTCCAACCTTATGATTTCCAAGTGATACACATATCCGGAAGAGACAACATCGCATCACACTCTGTCTTGTCTCCTGGGGGAGACCACGATGAAAGCAACACAGGCACATGGAGCAGAGGAGTATGTGTGGTTTGTAGCAGTGCAGGCTATGCCCAGGGCGCTGACTACAGGAGAGGTGGAGAGAGCCTCAGTGGAAGATGAAGAACTTGCGGAGGTGAGAAAGGCCATTCAGAATGGCCGGTTTGAGAAATGCCCAGCCTATGCGCCTATCGCAAACAAACTATGTACTGTCGGACAGTTAGTGTTAAGAGGAACACGAATTGTTCTGCCACATGCTCTACCACTATCCCCAGCCAGCCACTCTACCTCCCAAGCTATGTGTTCAAAATAAAGTTTCATTAATTCATTAATTTCAATAATTTATTTGCCATGTCAACAAGTTGATAGGAATCCTGTATGTCATGGTTCGCTCAATCATCAACATCAAAAACAAACAGCACACACATGGTAACTGGGTACCTCGCAGTCCCCGGCTAAACTGTAGGGGATCTCGGAGCAACAGTGGGCCCCAGAGGCAAGGTGCGCAGGCCCACCCGTGTGTGGACACGCCCTGGCTCCTGCCAACCACTGTCCCAGCTATGGGCAAATAGCATGGGTAGATGGGGCTCATAGCCATGGTAGGCAACCCATCTAGGAGAAGGTCACTCCGAACATAAACCACAGGTGCTGCTCGCGCCTGGCTCCGCACGGTATACCATCTGGAGGTGTGGAGCAAGGGCCGATGAGGGCTTTAAGCCCAAAACGGCCAGAGTAGGGCTGTGAGGAGTTGCGCCCCACAGTCCTTAACTAGCATTGTAAAGCCTGACAATGGAGACACCGATCATCTAGAATCCTATACTTCCAGCGGCGGGAGTCCGCAGGAACCAAGCAGCGGACAGTATGATGACTGGACCCCAAACCCTCTCCATTGGAGAGGAAGGTTCAGTCTGACCACAGCTCACTGTCCAATGCACTATTGCGCTGTAGGAGACCATTTATTATGGGAACCTTCAACGCAAACACAGTAAGGGACACGGCTAGAGGAACTAGCGCACTGTGTTGGTGAGAGGGGAGTGGAGATCCTGGTAGTCCAGGAGCACAGGAGAGTGCACACTGACCAGCCAATTGTATACCGCAGAGTGGGGGAATGTTCGTTCATCACCTCATCTGCATGTTGAGCCCTCGAGCACGAAAAGCTCTTCGTAGGGTGCAGCAACACACCGACAGGATCCTTATCGCTGACTTCGAGGGGAACCCGGTGATGAGTCATGAGTGTGTACTCTCCCACCAATGCAGCACCAGTTGAGGAAGTGGAGGTTCTATGAGGACCTAAGCACAGCGATCCACCATGTGCCGGCTCACAACTTCCTGGTAATCCTGGGGGACTTCAATGTGAGGCTCGGACCGGAAAATGCACCCTTCACATACCACAACAACACCAATCACAACGGAGAACATCTAACTGCTCTGCTCACGGAACACGAGCTCCTGGCCGCCAACACCTTGTTACGTAAGAGAATGGGCAAGAGATGGACATTCCAGGACCGAGCTACCGGTATGCTACGTCAGCTGGACTACATACCAGTAAGAAGGAAATGGAGGACGTCCATCCTCAACGCAGAGTCGTACAGTACGTTTGACTCTGTAGGCTCCGACCACCGTGTGGTCTCTGTGAGGCTGTGTCTGAGCCTGAGGGTCCCCAAGAACATCTCGAGGCCCCAGCCCGACTGGGAGGCCTTCACAAGAAGCCCCGACCTCCAGGCCAGCTACACGGCGGAGGTGAGAAGTCGCTTACAACTGCAGGCCGAAGAGGAAAAGCCTCAGACAACATATGGGCAGTTTCTCGCTGCTAACGAGGAGGCAACAAGGAGGTGGGTGCTGACAAAGGGGAGACTCAGAGCCTCCCTCAGATCCAAGCACCCAGAGGTCATGAGGGCGCGGGCATGGATGGAAGAGGCGCGTAGAAGCTTTGAGGAAGAGGGGACCAAAGAGAGTCGGGAGGTGTTGAACAAGGCCAAACAGCAACTGTTCAACACCTATGATAGGATCAAAGGGGAGAAGTTGATGGAGAAGGTGAGGAAGGTGGATGCGGTGCATGGCTGACGACAGTACAAGGAGTCATGGAGGGTCATAAACGAGATGAGTGGGCGCAAGAGGTCGAGGGAGGGACAACTAGCAGGCTGCAGCCCAGAGGAGAGAGTGGCCTCCTGGTTCACCCACTTCCGGGATCTCCTAGGCACACACCCGACAGTGGAAGGAGCTGAGGAAGAAATACCTGCAGTCCTCACAAATCTTGTGATTGATGACCCCTTTACAGCTACGGAGTTTGCCACAGCAAAGTCCGCTCTGAAACAAGAGAAAAGCGCTGGGCCGGATTGCATCCCCACGGAGGTCCCTAACAACTGTGATCTCGACAACATCATATTAGAGATCTGCAACCAAGCTCTGATAGAAAACCTCAAGCCTGATTTATGGTCTCTCTCCAACATAATCCTGGTGCCGAAATCTGGAGATCTCTCTAAGCCAGACAACTATCGTGGCATTAGCCTGACCTGTGTCATAGCGAAAATGTACAACCGCATGATACTAAACCGGATTCGAGATGCCATTGACCTTCACCTAAGGGACAACCAAAATGGCGTCAGAAAAGGAAGGACCACCATAGCCCACATCCTGGCCTTAAGGAGGATCATCAAGGAGGTGAAAAAGAACAACCTAACAGCAGTCCTGTGTTTAATTGATTTCAAAAAAGCATTTGACTAAATACACAGAGGTGTGATGGTGAAAATCCTAAAGGCCTACGGGGTCCCTCCTAACCTACTCCCGGCCATAGAGGTCATGTATAGGGGCACAAGAGCCAGAGTGGTAACCCCAGATGGCAACAGTGAGGAGTTCGACATCCTAGCAGGAGTGCTACAGGGGGACACTCTTGCCCCCTTCCTCTTCATTGTAGCCCTGGACTACACGCTTAAGAAAGCCATCAGTGGGCAGGAGCAGGAGCTTGGCTTCATAATAACACCTAGGAAGTCTAGAAGAAACCTCACTGTAGACCTGGACTATGCAGATGACATCTGTCTGATGTCCAACCGTGTAGAGCAGGCACAGGAGCTCTTGAACAGAGTAGAGGCAGAATGTGCCAGGGTTGGCCTCAGGTTGAATACAAAGAAGACCGAGGTAATCACTTACAACACCCCCCTGGACCACCCACCTCTCAAGACAGAAGGGGGCAATGCTCTAGCAGAAGTTAGCGACTTCAAATACTTGGGTTCCTGGGTCAACTCATCAGAACAGGACCTTAAGGTGAGAAAAGCGCTGGCATGGAGGGCCCTGAATGGTATGAATAGTGTGTGGAACTCCAATCTCCCTCGACACATCAAACTGAGCTCCTTCCATGCGACCGTGGAGTCTGTCCTCCTATACGACTGTGAAACTTGGACCCTGAAGCCCACCCTGCAGAAGTCTCTGGATGGGTGCTACACCAGAATTCTGCGTGTGGTGCTAAATGTCAACCAGAACGAGCATGTTACCAACAAGCATCTGTATGGGGGGCTACCAAAGCTAACTGAGAAAGTGGCATCCAGGCGGATGAAACTTGCTGGCCACTGCCACAGACATCATGAACTCCCAGCCAGCAAGCTGGTGCTCTGGGAGCCAACACACGGGCACCGATTAAGAGGACGTCCCACACCAACATACGTGGATGTACTGAGGAGGGACGCAGGAGTGGAGAGTTCTGCAGAACTGGAGTATGGACATCCGAGAGGATTGGAGACTTCGCTGTCAAGCTCATCTGAGGACGACCTAATGATGAGTATCCTGATTCATTGTTGTTGGTACTAAGATCCACCGCCAAGGTGTCATCAACTTATACAACAATACAACTTCATTCATTCATTCATTCATTCATTCATTCATTCATTCATTCATTCATTCATTCACTCACTCACTATGGGTCATGAGCCTTGTTTTTTTCTTCTTTTTTTTCATGATTGGCCTAAACAAAAAAGTTAGCTACTGTATATCACCTTTAATGTTATATTTAAAAAGGTGTGGATGTCGCTAGCAAAAACCTTGTTTTATCAAATGCACGGGCCTACAGCTAGTAGCTAGTACCCTTTTAAATATGCCCCCATGTTTGTCAGCTATTTTCCTGATCAGTTTCGTAGCCTATAGTGAAGCTGATCTGAAGCTCTTTTGACCCAGTAGCCCTGCCCAAGACTTACAAGCTAATGTTGCCCCCTGAAAAAGCGGATGTCCGCTCTGCTGTTATGGAATGGCCTGTGTGAGGTCCAGGTCCAAAACCCAGCAGTTCACATTGGTGGCGAAGGCCTGGACATCTCATCAGATGATAGTTCACATGGTCTGATGGAACACGTGTGTAGAAGATGCAGGTAGCATTTCTGACCTGTTGGTCAAACAGGCACCATGTCTGACCTGGTGTTCTCTGCGGAGAGGTGTGTGTGTGTGTGTGTGTGTGTGTGTGTGTGTGTGTGTGTGTGTGTGTGTGTGTGTGTGTGTGTGTGTGTGTGTGTGTGTGTGTGTGTGTGTGGGAGGGGTTGGAGAGATGGTTTGGAATCATTCTCTCAGGAAGAGGTAGTCCTGTTTGAGATTTGAAGTGTCTTCAATTTCACAATTCACAATTTTTCAACCTACAAAGAATTTGCTTTCGTCCGTGGTGCATACTGTAACATGGAGACAACATTGGACAAGGTACAGGGACGAGACAGGACAGTGCAAAGACAGGACAGTGCAAAGAGCAAGTACAAATTAAAACCTATCGCATCTGTCCATAGCCAACAACAAAGCATAAATAAACAGAAGAAGCCAACACAAAAAGACTGGACATTTGTATTGCGTTGGCTCGAGCTAAATATAAGGACGGTAGGGTCAGACCGGCGCATTAAACCAATCAGATGGGCATGGTGACAACCCAAATGGCTTTAAAATTCACCCTCTGTTTATTGCAACCCGATATCAACGCAATACAGGCATTGGTGGGGTTCGGTCCAACCATGGTATCCTAATGATATCACGAAGAGACAACCCCAAGTTTCTCACGTGAAAACGCCAATGTTTAAGTTATGAGGCACATTCAAAAATGCGCGTGAATGCATGCAGTACATGTCAGCGGGATGCATAGTACAGAGTGCATACAGCGCATGCCATTTGATCTCCACACCATAACTGAATGTTTCATGCGCTTGGGGGGAAGGAGGGGGCGCATATATTATTAAGCTAAAGCTATGGAGACTTTGCCTTATCCTATAATAAGATAACACGCCTTAAATGTTTAGGGAGTAGGATATAGGCTTGACTATTTGGTTTAGAGATTTTGTCCACTATAGTGTCCAGCTCAGTTTTAGCAACCACGTTAAGTGTATTAGGATCGTTGTCTAAATAACTTTGTTGTATTCACTCATATGCTTAAATGAAACATTCCCCAACTATTGTCAATATTTCAGTCATGTTGTTTGGATGGACATCGGTTTGAGCTCAGGCTACAACGACGGAATTCCACGTCGCGTGGCTGACAGATGAGTGCTCGAGACTTTCTATTTTTATACCCGTGGCGCTGTTTCTCCTCCTAGAATGGTTTTTATATTGCAGGCAGGAATAAAATAAACCAAAACCCACCCCTTCCACTGCCTCTCGCTCTTTCTGTCTTTTTATATGCCGAGATGCGTCTTAAATAGCCTACTACTACCGAGTGTCGTGAATTGACGCCCCTGCGGAACGCAACACTGTATTGGAAAGGAAAGAGAGGGGCGAATCAGAAGATTATGGATTGATACAAATAGTCGCTCGCGCCAACCCCAGCCCCGGTTGAATTAATGTGTTACTATTTTTGGCGCGCCTGTGTTTCCAGGGGAAACCTAATGACGCAATGACGTCAATGCAGGTCACCAGCAGACTGGAGGAATTGAGTGCTTCCATTAGATTTTGCAGTATTTTCCAGAAACGTGGAAAGGAGAAATGGATTAGATGAAATGCAAATAAATATAAACAATAGAATAAACAGGGAGAACATAGCCAAAGCGACCACCGACCAGAAGCGGGAAAAACAATTTTGCATATCAATAGGGTTAAAATTCCCTGGGATCATGCAAAAAAGGGAGAGGAGAGAAAAAGGGATGCACGCTTCCTTGGATCGGTGATTACGGGTAACTCCAATCTTTTTACTCGATTATTGAATTTAGAAACAGGAATGGGATAGCCTTTTTGTCGTGCGTTCTGTTATCGTGTTCAGCCATAGACATCCATTGACATTTCTTTTCAGGTTTGATGATGAGGCGTGAGTGATCAATGTTAGCGGATTGTTTTGGCTCGTGAAATATCTCACGCGTTAATGAACTCAACTGATGAAGGTAAAACGAATCCCGTATCCAACTTGATAGAGTTGATATGTGAGCACCGCTAAACGGCGATTGCTTGATTGTTGTCCATTGTCATATCGATGCATCTGCATATACCTAACCACGACACCTAGGCTACTTTCTTTCGAGCAGAATACTGAAAAGAATCATTGGAAACATGTGGCCACGCACGTTCTTAGGGGGATTGATTGGATTTTAGACATTCAAAGAAAGACCACGAAATGTATTGCACCCTCATGTATAATAATCTAATATCGTTTTGGAGCATTTCTGCATGATAGTCTATTCATGACCACAAATGTATATTATAATCGATTACGGCGAATGTGAGGATGTTATCGTTTGGATGGAGGCTCTACTTTTCATGACTGGGGTGGGGGGGCAGTCGTGCGCATGGAGTAGAGAAGATTAGACCGTGCTATGTGGGTTCACACACACACACACACACACACACACACACACACACACACACACACACACACACATGCGCACAAACACGCACACGCACACAAAGACAGTGCCATTCCCATCCGAGACGCATTCATGCTTTATAGCAACAAGTGCAATTCAACACATTTATCTAGGCTATGTCGTGCCCGAGTAGAAATAAACCATTTTCAAGAAGAGAGAGAGAGAGAGAGAGAGAGAGAGAGAGAGAGAGAAAGAGAAAGAGAGAGAGAGATTGACTGACTGACTGTTGGTTGTTGCGATTTTGAAGAGATCAAAACTGATTAACCGAAGTCTTCTTATCATTATCACCATTAACAACACACCTATTGTCTTTTCATTCACAAACTAGGTGCCCGTGCAGGGCAAGGGCGTTCACCGCGCAGGGAGTTGGGCTGGGCTGTTTTCAGCACCATGGACAACTCTCACGGACATGCAGATCATTCAGCACCACGGACAGCGCTCTCCACAAACCTCCACTGACGACGAATGCGCGCTAACAATTAAAAATAATTGCACCACCCTTCTACAGCGAAATCTGCCGCCCTCGGTAACTTAGAACAATTCATCGTATAGGTCTTAAACTGATTCTGAAAGCGTCACGGGCCTCTTAATGGCATTCTCCCAGAATTGTTTATTTAACCAAAATATACAAATATTGATTTCACCCACAAACACCCTATACAGAACCGTGGTATGAAAATATCCCATACAGCATAGTAAATTGGGCCACGGCCAGGACATATTTAGTGAAAGAGCGGTAGGGGATGAGACACTTTTTCCACCCATGACGCACTTGGTGAGGTAGCACAGCAGATGCCTGCGTCTACAGATGGCCTAGTCTGCTGGTCCCTCACCGCCTTGGGCTTGACGTAACACCCGGAGAGCTATGGAATACTTTTCATCTAGGCATGGTATATCTAATTAAGTTAACAGAAAAAGAACAAATGCATCTATATTTTTTTATTCTTAATGTTGCATGATATATATATATATATTTCAGTCATTTGTCAAAACTTTATAACATGATTTAAAGGGATTTTGGAATGCCATATGGTCTGTTGTCTTGGACCTCATTTTAGTTTAGTTGGTGTTATAGGTGATTTGGATACCATTTTATGTATATGAATCATAAAAAAATAACCTCTAACAAGACTCCTGAGCCAATAGTATTATGACTCCTGATCGCTCTGACGCAGAGGAAACAAATGGTGCCAATGTCGTAATACTATTGACTCACGAGTTTTGTTAGAGGCAGGAACCAAACCTACTTTGGTAATCATGTGCACATCTCACTTGGTGCTGGGTTGACTTAAAACTGTAAAGAACACACACCAAACCTCAGACATCTCAGACAGAGATAACATTCATTTCCATTTAAACATTAAACGATAAATTCATGTTGCTTTTGGGAGGCAAAACCTTTATTTTGCACCCTTCTAAAAGCGCTGTGGATGTATTATTTTTTAATAGTTTTTATTTTATTTTTATGATTCGTCTACATAATAGTTACCTATAGCACCTTTAAGTGGTGATGTAGCCAATACATTGAATCTGTATAAATACAGAATCCCCACACATACAGGTCAGGCTCTGCTGCTGTAGGGTTCACTTTGTGTGATGTATGTTCTTTGCCTCTCATGTCTTTGACAGTGTGCTGTACTGCAGCCTGTGAGCGGTCGCTGTCTGGTCATCCTGAGGTCAAAGTCTTGTTCTCTGCGGGTCTTTTTGCGGTCTGGGCTTGCTGTTCCTAAGGCAGTAGCCAGGAAGCCCTTACCCCAAAAAGTATCCGCAGGGAACCCCCGCATCTCAACAAGGATTCTCCTGATTGGGCACTGAGCAACTCTTCTCCTTTCCGATTGAGCAGTGAGCAACTCTTCTCCATCCTGATTGGGCAGTGAGGAACTCTTCTCCTCCCTGATTGGGCAGTGAGTAACTGCATACATTCGGCATCATGTAGAATTGGGGTGTGTGTTTTTTTTGTACAAAAGTAATAATCTTACACTCATGAAAAAGTAAACAAATATTATTTTATTGTATATATTCTGCACATTCTATAATGTGGTTATAATTGGACAAAGAGTATGGAGGATGCAGCTTTAGGCAAGACCAACACAAAAATCTTCCTCATGTGAGTGTAGCACATATTATGGACTGTAAGCAAGGTTGAGACCTCAAAGAAGGCAGAACGAGTGTGAAAGAAATCTTAGTGCAAGTAGGCTGCAATCATCAGCAGCTGAGTCCCAGGGCTGCTCTACTCGCCCTCAGACAACGAGTAACATGACACCTCTCCACTTCCTGCTGCAAAAGGAAGTCAATGGTCTTGTTGGTAACAGTATACACGGTTCTCAGCAAATCAATACAAAACTGTTCCCTGAAATACACCCTGTTGTCACTGAATGCTTTCTATATCTTATACACTGCAGGCGTGTGGGGTTTTTAGTGACGTAGTATGTTCCCTTGATGGTATTTCAACAAGACATTTGTTTATTACAGTACGTTTCCCATTTTTTCAGACAAAAAGAAATATAATCAGCCCAGTTCCATGCCTTTGTTTTACACAGTGGCTGCCCACACACTCTACCGTGTCTGATTTTTGAAACGGGGAAGCAGTGTACAGCACAGCGCTAGTACCACACTGTACTTTGGTTGGCTGTAATTTTGTTGTTTCTCAAATAGTTTTATGCTGCTTTGATTGAATTAAACCTGGAGTGTTACTTTAATTCCCATGTATTTTATGACACATCATTATTAAGAGGGATAGGTGGAGCCAACAGGACTCTGGATTAGACAAGCATTTGATTTCTGTTATAATCAGTACCTGTACCTGTACCCTCTTGTGCACGGTGCTGTCTTTGCACGGCCCTGTCTAGTCCTTGCCCTGTCTAATGTCCGTCAGTGTTATGCACCAACTGACCACAACAAATTTCTAGTATTTTTATTTATTTTTTTACTACCTGACAATAAATCTGATTCTGATCTGGCGTATCTTCATCAAACTGTAGTTTCACCTGAAGACCCCTGGAAAGGCCAGTTTTCACCCTATATTGGTCAATATGACAACTTTTCTCCTAAAGAGA
Organism: Borostomias antarcticus; assembly: GCF_949987555.1. Classification (NCBI taxonomy): domain Eukaryota; kingdom Metazoa; phylum Chordata; class Actinopteri; order Stomiiformes; family Stomiidae; genus Borostomias; species Borostomias antarcticus. The sequence continues at coordinate 15,263,794 of NC_140246.1, forward strand.
ACCGGTTGTTTCTAGGCGTGGTCCTAGGCTGACATGCTTTCAATCCAGGCTGATATAATTGAATGATAAGGATCTTCCCCCATCAGATCTATCCAATGATATGATTTAAAACAATGTGGGGTGTGCTCTAAGGAAAATGGTGGAGAATGGTGCAGACTGTGCGTGGAGACTAAGGATATTAGAGTAAAGATGACCAGGCCCTGTAGCCTATAGAAACAACTACTCTCCCCCTACTCACACCTTATCTACATCTAAAGGACAATGCGGTTTCAGCTCAATCTTCACTCTCTATTGGCTTGGTGGACTTCTTATTCATCAAATCTCTCTGCATACTGTAGTTAAAAAAATATTAGAGTCCAATATCCCGCAATACCACACATCGTAATCTTTGAAATATTTGGTTGAAAGATTGGGAGGCTAGGGGTTGTTCTAAGTTCCAAGTTCCCGTGACACACTGTTAAATCACGCTGTGCTCCAAGAGTCATTGGAGTCTCTCAATGCGACCATTTACTAAAAGAGGACACCAAAATAACGCTAGAATGAAGAGAAAGCACAGAACAAGCATTCACCAAGAAACTGATTTAAAACTGGTCTTTAAAACTGCTCGTTCTAGACTCTATAACGACCAGTTTTAAAGACCAGTTTTAAATCAGTTTCTAGAATCTAGAGGGTGGAAGTGAAGGAGCCACCAGGATGGGACCTGTGAGGTCTGTGTCTTACGTAAGCCAAGTCCATGCGCAGGCACAGTCTGGCTATTGTACGTCTACGGCTTCGAGCTCTTCTGGCCTCTTGCACACTCGCTCCCTGGGTCACCGGCTGACTGCTGCTTCACTCTGCCGTACCATGTGACCTCAGTGCCCAGGGCATTCTCTCTCTCTCTCTCTCTCTCTCTCTCTCTTTATATATATATATATATATATATGTTTCTCTCTTTCTCTCTCTCTCTTTCTCTCTCTCTGTTTCTCTCTGTCTCTCTCTCTTTCTCTCTCTCCCCTTCTTCCTTGGTCTCTCTTTCTCCATCATGCTCTATACCCCTCTGCCTCTCCCTCTCTCATCAAACAATAATTCATGTCAAATAAAGAAATGACGTCAGGACAAAGCCCTAGTTTTTTAATGAGCATTGATAGAATGCTATGTACTGTAAATGAAAGATCCAATACTTTCAGTGTCCTTGCAAGCTGTATATTCTGTCACTCTTGCTACTCAAACAGACCTGTTCAAATTATGTTTAAGTATTTTAAGTACATTCATATACATATTGTTTATTTAGAAATTATTGTATTTGAATATTTGAAAGTATTTGTAAATGCATGTGACAGTATTAGAATTATTTGATTTGTAGTTACAACAATTTCAAAATAGATTCTTTAATTAGCTTGTACAGGTAGCTTATGTAAACACTCCAATTTCCAAATATAGTTCAGATTCCTGAAAGAAGTAATGGCCGCAAAGAGGGTTGTCTCAATAAAGTGAGATGATCTCCCTCTCTCCCTCAAGGAGGAGACATGTGGACTGAAGACAGCAACTCTACCTCCATGTGTAGCTTCGGGACTATTGAGAGATGGCCAAGTGATAAATCAAATCCTGTGGTCTGGCACCTGTGTAGTAAATATTGATAAAGGCTCCCAAAATTAAAACCAACCAATCAGAGGGCAAGTTGGAAACCACTGTTGGCACCTCCCCATAGATCTCCACATAGTGCTTAGAAAGCAAGCAGGAAATGTATGTCTCATTGTTTTTATGCCCATTACTAATCAGTATTTCAATTATGTGTCTCAAAATGTAATTGAAGAGTGAACGTATTTGAAAGTATTTAAAAACTAGTTCTGATACCCGTTGGAGAACTATGGACACTAACTAAATACTGAACATCTGCTATCACTCCAGCTTAGCCCATTCAGTTAACTTATCTGCTAGTCTTGATACCCATTGGAGCAATCAGTAATTGGAAATTTAGTCCATTATATGCCCGTCTCCCCCCTAGAATGGACATGTTGTGTTTGGCAAGTCCCGTCTGAATGATAGCTTGCATGTTTTGGCCATTATTTGTAAGCTAGCTAGCTACAGTACTACTATTGGGTGGACAATATAATGCATTAATGTTAAGCAAAGCTGAGCAAAAACAGAAACATAATTCTAGAGTAGACAGGTATGAGGTAATAGTTCAGTTTGTATCAGGACAGGTGTGAGGTAATAGTTCAGTTTGTATCAGGACAGGTGTGAGGTAATAGTTTAGTTTGTATCAGGACAGCCGCACTAATTTTGGGCAAAGCTGCAGCTCCTTGCTGCTAATGAGCAGACAAGATAATTCTAGAGTTGGCAGCTGGAACACTGTGGCGGGTTCTATTCGGAGCAGTATTTCTATTGACTGATGTACTGTATTTTATGTTCAAATTAGCCAAAACATAAATGAATTAAAAATCCGGTCCTGTCCTGGTCTGTGTGGGACCCCTGCGGATACCCGTGCCAAATATGAATACTGTGAGGCCGACGGTGTCAGAGGAAAGTTTGGATAGAGGGACGGACGGACAGCTGAGGGTAGCTCTATTATAGTATAGACAGTTTGAAATAGTGTATTTCAAGTCACATACTTCAAATACTATTTGACAGGAGTCTTAGATTTTTAGCATCTTTTAAAATAATTCAAATAGTTATTTCTAATTTATATTTATTGGCTAATAATCAATGTACAATTATAGGTTTTTAATTTTTTTGTGCATTTAAAAATGTGTATGTGTAATTTACCCAGTTCTGGATATGAGGACCTGAAGCACATGTGAGAATGATATTTGAGTTATGGTATCAGTTTAAGTCCACTGGAGCCAATGGTGCAAGGCTGCTCAGGCCCTGCTCTTCCTGTGGGTTAACAAAACTACAATGCTAATGACTGGAATCAACCTCCAGTGAGTACGGCATCTGATAATTGAGTAACTGAACGTCTGACCTTCAGAGCTGGGTGGGACACTGACTGTGTGTTATGGACTGGCAGGCTCTGGCCAAGATTTATGCGTCACACACGTAGCCTTGGGAAACAGGGTGACGTCTTGCCCGTGTCATTGTATGGAGACAGCCGTGTGCCTGGTGGTGAGCGGAACCATGAACAGTAAACAGGGAGGATGGAAACTCCAGATACTGTCAGATAAAGTGTATTGGTGTTGTTTGTGTAGTGCCTCTGGCTCTGTAACTTTCACTTAACTTAATAAAAAGACAATCCAGGAAGGATGAATCTTGTGTGGTTTATTTTGCCTGGAAAATGTGAATTGTTTCCAGCAAAGGCTATTTATTGCGGGAAAATATTTTTTTTTCTTTCTTATGAAGCATATAAGTAATATTTGACCATCTGTTGTGCTACACAGACATATTTAGCCTACTCCCTTAGTTACAGAAAAACCACACCGTTTTTGGAATTCTGTTGGATTATTATTTTTTTCAATTCCAAATGTTTTACTGGCATGATTTATGTTTTTTTTACATTCTCAAAGCAACAATAATGCCACTGATAGTGCATAAAGGAACCAGGAGAAGACGCGCTGCACTCTACTGAGATGCACCCAGAGACGCTCACCGTCCTCCCTATGGCTCTGAGCCAGCAAGACTCTTTTCTCTGAATAAAATACGTATGGTGTCTAGCGCCCCCAAGAGGCATTTTGGAGAACTGCACTACATCTTAGACGGGACAATGTAGGCTACTCAGCAGTCATTCACTCACTCAGCCTGCACTACTGCGCAGGAAGTGCAAAAAACAAAGCTTTGTCGAAAACTACATCCAATATTGAATTTGTTTGCTGGTTGGTTCATCAAAGCCATGTACTCATGAAGCTGTGACAAGAACAGAGAGAAATAGCATATGGAAACACTAGCACTAGGGCACACAGGTGTAATTGATTTATTATAATAATGAAGAAATGAATCAATGAGAATGCCAAGGTTCACCTTTGTAAGTCCAAAGCTGGTTACTGTTATTCCACTTGTTCAAGAGTTTGCAAAGCCGGTCTCTCTGAGGGAGACAGACGTTTCACCAAGAGCAGTGATTCTCCTCACAACACAGCATTATATCCACTGTGGGTTCAACCCATACAAGCATATGCAAAACTCCATTAACCAATTATATGAGAAGATTACCAGAGAGTATAGGCCAGTTCTACAGGTCAACAGCTGGCCTGTGCATTTCAATGATCAAAGAGCTGGTAGGAGGGGGTCTCCTGCCATAAAACGTTAAGGCCTTAGAAGGGAGCATCCGGGCAAACAAGCAGTAGACAGCTGCCGTCCTGTATACAGCTGAGGACAAGGTGAAACTAAATCAGTACTTCCTATGGCAACGTGTGATCAGAGAATAAACGTACTTGAATTTCTGTGTTACACAGGCAACCTGGATTTCCCCCGTGGTTCGACTGCCAGTAAGGCTTTACTGGCAATACTCAACCACAAGGTTCCATGAACCTCCACACCAGAGGGAAGGTTCAATTACTGTAAAACACGGCCTGCATCCGCAACGTCAACAGATAAATTCACCCTTCCTGTTTGGAATGGAAATTGGAAATGTTGATGCTTCTTTTTATCCAAAAATCTCGTGTCAGTTCATGGTTTTCTCACCCCTATACCCCCCCCCCCCCACACACACACACACACACACACACCATCATTCGGGTTTCAATGTTTTCCAGACGGTGATTAATTGTATTGGAAACTTGATGCTCCACTGCCAGTAGGCACCAAAGCATTCGCCCACACATCAGCTACAGAGAGATTATAGGGGGAGATAGCACCCCTCATTCATCAACAATACCAACACCCATTACAGCCAAGGCATTACCAAAACAAAGAAATATACACATTATAAACTTTATTTTCCTTTACTTATTTATTTTTCTTTCTTTCTTTCTTTTTTTCTTTCTTTCTTTCTTTCTTTCTTTCTTTCTTTCTTTCTTTCTTTCTTTCTGCTGCTTGTGTCCTCATTAAGACCAAGAAAGTGGATCACATCACTCCAGTTCTGAGGTCCTTACAATGGCTTCTTGTCTGTCAAAGAATTTACTTTAAAATACTGCTGTTGTTTTATAAAGCACTGAATGGTTTAGGGCCAAAATATATTTCTGATCTGCTGCTACGTTATGAACCATCCAGACCTCTCAGGTCGTCTGGCACAGGCCTGCTTTCTGTCCCCAGAGTTGGGGGAGAACATGGAGAAGCAGCGTTCAGTTTTTATGCTCCACATATCTGGCACAAACATCCGGAAAACTGCAGGTCTTCTGCAACTCTCAGTTCTTTTAAATCAAGACTGAAGACTTTTCTTTTTGCCGCTGCTTTTTATTAAATCAAATAATTATTAATTCATACACTGCACTGTAAGTTTTATTCCTGTATTTTATTTTCCCTTTGTTTTATATGACCTTTTATGTGTTGCACTTGGTCTTGATGCTTTTAATGTCTCACGTAAAGCACTTTGAATTGCCTTGTTGCTGAAATGTGCTATACAAATAAACTTGCCTTGCCTTTCTCTGTGTTTATGAGTGTGGCTTTACTCAAATAAACTTGCCTTGCCTTGTCTTTCTTTGTGTCTATGAGTGTGGCTTTACTCAAATAAACTTGCCTTGCCTTGTCTTTCTCTGTGTCTATGAGTGTGGCTTTACTCAAATGTAGACAATCTGCCATTTTGTGGGAATGTATCTCTTGGACTAGAGAACAGTGATAAATTAAATATTACAACAACTTGTGTATTCTTTCTTTTCTTTATATTTTCTTTGTTTATTTTTATTTCTTACATGGATGTGTACATTTCATCAACAATAGACAAGCCATTAGTCAACTTGACACACAACTTGAAAAGGAAAAGGAGCAGGATGAAGAGAACCTTATTTAACCTGCCTCTTTCTTCATAATAAATAGCCTTACTATTAAAAAATAATCAAATAACCAAACCAAAAAAATACTGTACATCCAAATATAAATGAAAAACAAATACAAAACACAAGTTGCTATTAAAACTTAACATAACATAAATCAAACAAATAAAAAAACATCCAGATATAAATGCAAAACCATACAAACCAAGTGCAAAACATATATATATTCATAGAATATAATTGTTCTGTCTTTATATATTTTTTTTTAACTTGAAATATATTTTATAGTGCTTTAGTTGGTTGTAAATAGAATTCCAGAGATTGATTCCCACCACTGATAGACACCTTTGTTTTAAAGTTGTCCGTGCATACTGATGCTTGAAATGACCTTTCCTTCTATGCCCATCAATTATCATCTACTGTATGCTCATCTATTCATGAAGATCACAGATCATAATCAAGCCTGACCAACCTCCACTGCAGCCACCAGGCACAGTACTGTATGTTCACATCTCTCGGGATTAATAAAAGATATAAATACCATCAGCAATTCAATTAAATGTCCAGTCATGTCCTCTCATGGCGGGGATATTCCTGTTGGCTGGACCAAACAATACCAACCATTTCCTCTTTAGTCAAAACTCACACCCATTCCATTTCCATTTCACTGCGGTTATTTTTATTAATCACAAGAAGTTGGATGTGGAATTCAACTAAATTCCAGCTATTCGCTAATTTCTTTGAAGTTGTCAAAAAAAAAGGTGGTTAATGAAGAAGAAGAAGAAGAAGAAGAAGAAGAAGAAGGAGAAGAAGAAGAAGAAGAAGAAGAAGAAGAAGAAGGAGATGAAGAAGAAGAAGGATAATTATTAATTGGTCAAACGACATGTGACCAACACACTTAAATCAACATGGTGGTACACAATGGGTTTCACTGGGCAGGAAGTTCACCTACAGTACTGTACTGTTTCTTTCATGACATCCATTGAAAGCCAGTTTGAGAATGTTTTTTCTTGGCTCTGTGCCCTATCATCTTACTGGAAATCACGGGCAGCAGGATTACGGTAAATGGCAGCATGTTGCCAAAGTTTCGGTTCAAAAAATAGCCTCTTTCCTTTTCCCATCTCTCCCTCTCTCTAATCAAAACACAATGTGGTCGCCCCTCATTGGCCCACAGCGTCTCCCCATGCCCAGCGTTCCAGGCCATTCTTCACATACCTGGGTCCCGCTGTGTCTGCTCACGGCCCCCCAGTGGACGCTGTGTCCATCCCAATTACTGTCTCAACATTTGCAATGTCGCCTATTTGTCTGCAACTACACACCTGCGCACGCACACACGCATGCACGCGCATACACACACACACATACTAAATTCAACTTTTATTCTCCTAGACTCATCTTAATAGAGGTCCATATCAAGAAGTATTTTTCTCTCTTTTTCTCTCACACAATCACACTGATTGTTTTTGAGAGAGCAGATGCCGTCAATTAAAACCACATGACACTGACACAGAGTGCAGAACTAGGGCCCCAATTAGCACCATTTCTCCCTGTATGTCTTTCCACACAGTGGCAGGTTGGAGTTCACCTGGAGTTTAATAGGGAAGTGGATACACAACGTCCCACAAACGTTTTACCAACGTCCACCAGGGACACCAGGTTTTGTTTGTGGACAGACGGCCGGGGTAGGAAAACATATGGTCGACTTCCGACACCCTCTGAGCATGATGGAGACAGAGGGACTGGGGTCACAAATGAGGACAGGCCCGCTTGGCCCAGTAAGTAAGTGGTTGTCCCAGGTTCACCATGCACATTTTGAACCAGTGTTTGAGATATTATCTCACTGTAGAGCACTGGGGAAGCTCTGCTTTGTCTTAGCTCTTCAATCTGCTGTCCTGCAGGAGGGCACACACCGTCTTAAAGTCACTACACTGGTTACCTTACCGTTTTAGAATACATTTTTAGATAAATAAATAAAAATAGTTAATGTTAATGTTCAAAGTTCAGCTTTTGGAATACCCCGCCAGTAAACCTAAGAATTTTTCAGCAAGATTTTAAGATGCACCTTTTTTAACTCAATCATGTAGCTTTATTTATATTATATTGAAATCCTCTTGTTTAATCCTCGTTTTTTTTCTTTAACCATGTTTTTACAATGTACAATCTTTTTAAGCTCTATTTTTCCTGTATTATCTGTTTTGTTTTTTACTACGTAGCCTACTGTTTTTAAATTATATTTTCTTTTCATTCTGTAAAGCATTGTGGTAAATTTTCTTGTATGAACATGTGCTATATAAATAAACTTGACTTTTACTTAGAATCTGTCATGATGTTGAATCTGCACACAAAGCGCATTGTAACGGTTTGACGGTTCGGTTTGCTGGGGTGCCAGTCAGGTCTTGCCTGACAAAATTGTAGTGTCTCTAGTCACAGGAGGTAGTCAAACTTACAAAGGATGCATGTGTCAGAGACTAAACTCCTCTCATAAACCGTTAGACTACAAGTCCCCCCCCCCCCACCACCAGTTCACAGCACAAAGTTTCAGTTCAGTAGCAGATTAATAAACAACAGTGTCAGTTCTATTATTCACGAAGTGAAGGAAAGAGTATCACTTAGCCGATCGCGGCAGTCGGTGGATCTGTCGTCAGCTCCGTTCTCCGTTCTCCAACTAGGCTACTTCCTGGTATAAGAGGTTGTCATTTATAATCCCGTTTTGGTAACTCCAGGTTTAGCGATAGTAATCCACCTGTCGGTCGCTCCGGAGAGGATTCCAGTGGCTACTCCCTTTATGCAAAACTCTATAGCAGTTAGGCTACTCGCTTTCACTTGACGTGATTACTCTAGCGCCGTTTGAAACCCCCGCGCCATCTTCCAAACTGGGAGTCTCCTGACGAAGTCACCATCCGGTACATATGCTGATCAACCGGCTGATTGTATGGTGTGTGTGTGGCCGTGGAAAATCGTGTGAGTTGGCATTAATTTCTGTGCGCGTTTGTGACAGCCAGTGAAAATGTTGTGGGCTGCCACCAAACCGTCACATTCCCTCCCCCGTGAAAAAGCGGAGGGAAGGCTCTTACTCAAATCCAAGGAACTCCTCTTCATCACTTTCTTCATTAAAGATGTCCAGTATACGTTGACGGTCAGAGGGGCCTGGTGTGACCCTGGTCGGCTCCCGGTTAGAGGAAGGGAACCCAAGAAATTCCTCCTCGTCACTGTCCTCCGTGAAGATGTCCCGCATGCTCTGACGGTCAGAACTGTCCAAAGGGCCTGGGGCGGCACTGGGTGGCTCTTGGTCCAAGGAAGGGAACCCATGAAATTCCTCCTCATCACTGTCCTCCGCGACGATGTCCAGGATGTCGCTGCTGCTCCTCCACCTCCGTAGCCGAAGGATAGCAGGGTTTAAGGTGAGCAATGTGTGCCACTCGAAGATCTTCCCCAGTGTCCTCCAGCACGACCACATAGTTGAGAGGGCCCACTCTCCGGACGACTCTGAACGGTCCCTTCCATCGCGAGGCAAGCTTGGCAGAAAAAGACTGAACTGCCCTGGAGTACGGGTGCGACCGCAACCAGACCCGGTCCTGCTCCTCATACTTCACCTCCCGTCTACGTTTGTCGTAGCTCTGCTTCTGTTTTTCCTGAGCTCTCTTGAGCTGGCCAGTAACAAATTCCTTCATTGCGGACAGCTGGGCAATCTTACCAAAGGCGGGCGCATCAGGCGTGCACTCCCGGGGCAACATCACCACATCCAGGGGCCCCTTGAGAGGTCGGTTTATATTCACCTCTGCAGGCGTTACGCCAGTGGACTCATGGACCACAGAATTCAGAGCGAACCGAAAGTCATGACTTATGATTGTTGCCAACATAGGACGCAATCATCGCTTTCAGGTTCCGATTGATCCTCTCAGTCAAGTTCGTCTGAGGGTGGTAAGCCGACGTCCTCTTCTGGCCAATGTTCCACCTTTTGCAGGTATCCTCAAACACAGAGGAGATGAACTGTGAGCCCTGGTCTGAAAGGACGTAATCAGGCACTCCCCTGCGGGTCAGGATTTCATCAGTGAGCAATTTGGATAGTGATTCTGCCGTAGCACGTCTCAGGGCAAAAAGCTCAACCCACCGAGAATAATAGTCTACGAACACTGCTAGGTAGACATTCCCCTTAGTACTGCTGGGAAAAGGGCCCATCAAGTCAACTTCCAGCATCTCCCAGGGCCGATGTATGACCGTCTGCTTAAGCTTCCCAGCAGGTTTCCTGTTCTCCGGCTTATGTTGCTGGCAAATCTGGCAACCCTGGACATAAAACTTCACATCCAAACAGATTTGGCCAGTAAACAAGGGCTTGTAACCTCTTTTAGGTCTTGAATCATCCTAGGTATCCAGCCAAGGGGTCTGCATGGAGGAGTTTCAGCAGTTGTGGACGAAGTGGTGCTGGATTGTATACCTGATACAAAATTTTATGAGGCAGCTGAACCACCCGATATACCTTGTCCTCCTTGGCCTAGATGGACTAGCGTGTCAACCGAGGTGAGGTTATTACCCCTCAACTGACTGGCCAGCTGGGGATTTATTTTCTTGAGAATGTGTTTAATAATCTCGTCCTCCTTAATGTCTGGCCTCCAACGTTTGCAAAGAGCCCGGTATGTATAGGCAAAGTCCCGGATACATTCCCCCTCAGCTTGTCCCCGATTTCTTACCCACTCCGCAAGCTCATCCTGATAGTCCTCGGCCAGGAAAGCAGCACGAAACTTTAGCTCAAACTCCGCCCAGGTGGTGGTCTCCAGCTGAGCTACATCCAACCAGTCACGTGCCGTGCCATGCAACACGTTCCTGAGTGTGGCGATAATTTCCTCATTGGTGGGTGGGTTCAGAGTGAGGAAGTCATGACATTTTGCCAGATACAGGAGGGGGTCAGGAGTGTCATCAATCTTTCCAAAGGATGGAAACTGGAGTTTGATCGGGCTCTTCCCTTTGATTCGGCCCCCTAGATCTGTCTGGATCGAGGAGCCATTAGAAGAGGAGAGATCCTGCTCTGAAACCCCTAACTGCAGGGTGGACTGCAGTTGGTGCGTTGACAACACAGGCTTTTCAGTTGCGGTGGGTCTAAGGGAGGCAGCTGGAGGAGCCTCCTGCACGGTGGTCTGTAAGAAGCTTTCCCTGAGGGACCCCACCTCAGAGGATACAACATCTAACTGGCGTACACAGTTCGTAACCTCCGTTTCCAACTTATGTACTGCGGTTGCAAGAGGGGTTATGACAGAGGCCATATCTTCCATCAGTGATAGCTGATGATGCTGCAGGCGCCAGAGAAGGGTGGAATTTAACTGATTCCTGGTGTATTCCAATTGCTTGGTCATAGTGTCCAGGAGCTCCTTTTGTCCTTTTTCCTGCATTTGCAAGAGTGTTTGGGTGAGGACATCCATAGCCTTAGCTGTATCCTGCTTAAGGCGTTGCTGCTCTGCAGAGATCCTATGGAAGTTGTCTAATATTGTTCGATTCATATGTTCCTGAGCTGCCTGGCCCGAGCCCAAAACAGCATGGCTACTGCGGCTGGAGGGTGCGGTGACCCCAAGGTCCATGTAGGCAGTAAGGTCCATATCCTGAAGAGTGTATGATGTGGAATTAACAGGGTGTACACCCAAAGGCGTACTCCTTGGTATAGGGTCCGGCCCGTCTGGATCAATCTGATCCTCAAAACCAATTAAATCCCCAGCCACCTGCTCAGAGGCCATGTTTTTTATTATTTTTTATTACTATTATTATTTAAAATTATTTTTATATTATTATTAATCACTTTCTTCTTGTGACTGGGTCTCATCCTTCTCTCTTGTTCTTTTTCTTAAAATGTTCAGTTTCTGAATTAAGAGCGCTCAAGTTTTTGGTTTTCTTGGGTCCGTTATTATGTTGCTTGTCCTTTTAAAGGTGATGAGTCAATGGGCAATGTGTTCCATGTTGCATATAGTCCCACCCTGGGTGTCACTTTTTATGTAATGGTTTGATGGTTCGGTTTGCTGGGGTGCCAGTCAGGTCTTGCCTGACAATATTGTAGTGTCTCTAGTCACAGGAGGTAGTCAAACTTACAAAGGATGCATGTGTCAGCAGACCTGCAAACACCCGAGAGTGAAAAAGCCAAGTTATGGTAGGGGGGTCCGGGGGTCCGGGGGCTGGCTCCCCCCCCTCCCCCCCCGGAATACATTTTTAGTGACTTTAATAAGCAAATGACGCTTTTTGGAGCGTTTTTTTAAAATAGAATTTCTGTGTGTGAGTAGGCATACATGGCTCTTGCGAGGCGCATAATATATCCATCCCAATTACAACCCCAAATACAATTATATAGCCTAGATATCCAGATTCACAGTATCAGAATTTTAATCAGAATTTCAATGTTTCTTTTTCCCTAAAAAGAGAGAACAGATCTCATAAAAATCATAAAAAGTTATTTATTTACTTAAGCAACCAAACAATTACTTTTTTTACACATTATTCTCCCTGTTGCCTCTCAAAAAAGACAACCATCCTCCATTGCCTGAAATGCAGGAAAGAATGAGACAGGGAGACATGAAAACAATCACCGATTATTTTCCTCAGGATCGGCCGATACCGATACTGATTTATAAAAAAAAACACACAAAAAACGACTTCTCCTCTTAGAATGGTCTTACCCATATTATTGTATCAATATGATGACACTGTCTTTGCTTGCATATTTTTAGATTAAGGTTGCCCATTATTATCACTTATTAAATGATGAATAGGCCCTCCAAATAATATTCTGTATCAGATTCAGTAGACTTCATACTTCAGTATACAGTATACCATTCGGACCAATGCCAAGTGAGTAAAAAAAAAAGTTTTGTTTTTTGTTGTGTAATTGTTTTCCGTGACTTTTATTTTGGAATTCCTTGAAAGAAAGCTACCGGACAAGTTTCGTTTCTGCTTGAGGGGCAACTAGTAGTGTCCTCTATCCTAATTTTAAACCGCAAAAATATCCAAACTACAGCTGTTCATAGATTTCGTTAACAAGTGATTAGCAGCAGCAGCTTTGGAGATATTTGTGCTGGATGAAATAACGCTGTAGATCCTGGGAGAAAACTTGCGCAATTGGAATGGATGTTGGACGCTGTTGACATGACGTTATTCAACTGGAGATCAAGCAACGTTACATCCAACAACAGGATCTGTATTTATACCCTCGTCTGCTGTGGTTAGTCACTATTTCACGTTCTGAATTGACCCACCACTCAATAACATTTAGCTTGTAGCATCCAAGTTTGTACTTATATATATGCCAAGCTAACCAGTAGTATTATCCAATAAGGTTTATTCTAGCCTGAACCACAAACGCAGTCACTCTCCCCTCATCCCCCCCCCTTTTTGGAAAACTCCCGGATCTGCACGATTCATATGAATGACCCAATTGACAAAAAAAACGTCGATTGTAGCCGCAAGGCGACTAGTTTGCAGGTATGGTCAGAGACTAAACTCCTCTCATAAACCCTTAGGCAACATGTCTCATTTACCCAATGTGAAGATCAGTAATATTCGCCTTACAACACAATAGACAATAGCAATTATGCAATTCATGTGTATTGGAGCGCACCATGCAATACAATACAATTCAGTTTCAGTTCAGTCCAAATCCATTCCACGTTCCCCCCCCCCCCACACACACACACACACACCAGTTCGCAGCACAAAGTTTCAGTTCAGTCGCAGATTAATGAACAACAGTGTCAGTTCTATTCTTCACGAAGTGAAGGAAAGAGTATAGTGCCCGTCCCGTCCCGACTGGTCAGCGGGAATTAACGCATTTTCATCTGCTTGGGTGGGCGTGTTCGGGCTTCAAGCTAACGAGCCTTATAATCTTGCATAGAATACTGATTCTGTCAAATATATCGGTTCGAAAAATTATTTCTTTATCCAGGCATCTTAGTTTTATCAGTTTCATTATAGCGGAGCAGGTCATATTTGCTCGTATGTGGTATTTATTTTGTTCACAAGTTCGCCATCGTACAGCCAGGCTACAGAGATCCAGGAACCCCTATGCCAAGCCGAGCTGCATCACATTGTGGCCGGCCCAGAATGTGATGCAGCTCGGCTTGGCATAGAGGTTGCCTGGATAAATAAATATTTTTTCGAAACGATATATTTGACAGAATCGTGATTTGATGGCAGATACTTCACAATGCTAATGCAGGGACACGCAATACAGCTGGGAGAGCAAAAATCCACACAAAAGTGTAATACCCTCTCCTGATTGGACACTGCTCGCGTAAATTAGCATAAAATAGGATGGATGTCTATTGTATGCAAATTAGCTCGCGACTCCGCGACGCGCCGCCAGAGCGTTTTCCCCATGGATGTATTATATAAACTGGATACAGCCACTCCATTCACTGGCCGCTATCAACAATGAAGCCCTATTGAACCGCGCCATCTTGGCAAAATTTGTAGTCATTTGACTATTTCCGGTTACTTTTGACTTGCGCAGTTGTGCTTTTCTGGCCTTCCGGTTACTTTTGACTTGCGCAGTTGAGCTTCTCTGGCCGACGCGCGTCCACGAAAAAGTTCAAATTTTTTAATGAAAATGACCACAAGACAACCTCCTGTGCATAGTTGAAATGGTAGTGGGATACGGTGATAAACTGGAGTGATCATTTGACAGCAATTATTAGCCTTTTCCAGGAATGGACAGAAATGGGATATTTTTAGAATAACAGGAATTTATTCACATACAATGTAAAGGAGTTGATGTGTAGCATGAAGATGAAACGATACACTGAGTTTGGGTGTTTTCAGTCAACGTTGGCGTTGACCGCTTCCAGCTATCGAATGGCCGACTGGTGTAAGATGGATAGCCTAACGTTAGAGAGATAAATGTAGGCTATGGTTATGTTAATAAAGCTAACAATGATGTTGTAACATGCATGCAGCACTGCCGATCTGATCTGAACGATTGATTCATTATTACCATGGATCGGTATTGGGATTGATCAAGGGCGAGTGTGAAATAGCAGCCACGAACTCAGCGGGTTTTCCGAGATGCGGTAGCCGCGGCCAGAGCTCCTGCTGGCGGGGAGTGAAGCTCTTCAACTCGCCTGTCACTGGCTCCCTGGAGGAATTTAGCCTGGCTGCAATAACGTTATCGCGAACGGAATGAATACCATCTACTAGCAAACAAAACATGTTCAATTATATTTAACTTGTTAAAACTAAGATGCCAGGATCAAAAAATAATTTCTCCAATTGATATATTTGACAAAAACAGGTTAATATGCAAGCCGGTTTTCATTGCTAAATCAAAGCGGGGAGAGCCGGGAACGCGCGTCTACATTTCAGAGAAATGTGAACTTTTTCGTGGACGCGCGTCGGCCAGAGAAGCTCAACTGCGCAAGTCAAAAGTAACCGGAAATAGCCAAGTGACTACAAATCTAGCCAAGATGGCGCGGTTCAATAGGCCTTCACTTTAGATTTCGATTCCTGGGGGCTTGGTTTTCCCCGGCCGAAGATCATTCGACTCCACCTTCCGGCAAACGCTCTTCTTTGGTTTTGAATTGGACGCGGAAATTGACGCGAGTGACAGTTGACCAGTGGGGACGGGCCCTTAGCCGATCGCGGCAGTCGGTGGATCTGTCGTCAGCTCCGTTCTCCGTTCTCCAACTAGGCTACTTCCTGGTATAAGAGGTTGTCATTTATAATCCCGTTTTGGTAACTCCAGGTTTAGCGATAGTAATCCACCTGTCGGTCGCTCCGGAGAGGATTCCAGTGGCTACTCCCTTTATGCAAAACTCTATAGCAGTTAGGCTACTCGCTTTCACTTGACGTGATTACTCTAGCGCCGTTTGAAACCCCCGCGCCATCTTCCAAACTGGGAGTCTCCTGACGAAGTCACCATCCGGTACATATGCTGATCAACCGGCTGATTGTATGGTGTGTGTGTGGCCGTGGAAAATCGTGTGAGTTGGCATTAATTTCTGTGCGCGTTTGTGACAGCCAGTGAAAATGTTGTGGGCTGCCACCAAACCGTCACATTCCCTCCCCCGTGAAAAAGCGGAGGGAAGGCTCTTACTCAAATCCAAGGAACTCCTCTTCATCACTTTCTTCATTAAAGATGTCCAGTATACGTTGACGGTCAGAGGGGCCTGGTGTGACCCTGGTCGGCTCCCGGTTAGAGGAAGGGAACCCAAGAAATTCCTCCTCGTCACTGTCCTCCGTGAAGATGTCCCGCATGCTCTGACGGTCAGAACTGTCCAAAGGGCCTGGGGCGGCACTGGGTGGCTCTTGGTCCAAGGAAGGGAACCCATGAAATTCCTCCTCATCACTGTCCTCCGCGACGATGTCCAGGATGTCGCTGCTGCTCCTCCACCTCCGTAGCCGAAGGATAGCAGGGTTTAAGGTGAGCAATGTGTGCCACTCGAAGATCTTCCCCAGTGTCCTCCAGCACGACCACATAGTTGAGAGGGCCCACTCTCCGGACGACTCTGAACGGTCCCTTCCATCGCGAGGCAAGCTTGGCAGAAAAAGACTGAACTGCCCTGGAGTACGGGTGCGACCGCAACCAGACCCGGTCCTGCTCCTCATACTTCACCTCCCGTCTACGTTTGTCGTAGCTCTGCTTCTGTTTTTCCTGAGCTCTCTTGAGCTGGCCAGTAACAAATTCCTTCATTGCGGACAGCTGGGCAATCTTACCAAAGGCGGGCGCATCAGGCGTGCACTCCCGGGGCAACATCACCACATCCAGGGGCCCCTTGAGAGGTCGGTTTATATTCACCTCTGCAGGCGTTACGCCAGTGGACTCATGGACCACAGAATTCAGAGCGAACCGAAAGTCATGACTTATGATTGTTGCCAACATAGGACGCAATCATCGCTTTCAGGTTCCGATTGATCCTCTCAGTCAAGTTCGTCTGAGGGTGGTAAGCCGACGTCCTCTTCTGGCCAATGTTCCACCTTTTGCAGGTATCCTCAAACACAGAGGAGATGAACTGTGAGCCCTGGTCTGAAAGGACGTAATCAGGCACTCCCCTGCGGGTCAGGATTTCATCAGTGAGCAATTTGGATAGTGATTCTGCCGTAGCACGTCTCAGGGCAAAAAGCTCAACCCACCGAGAATAATAGTCTACGAACACTGCTAGGTAGACATTCCCCTTAGTACTGCTGGGAAAAGGGCCCATCAAGTCAACTTCCAGCATCTCCCAGGGCCGATGTATGACCGTCTGCTTAAGCTTCCCAGCAGGTTTCCTGTTCTCCGGCTTATGTTGCTGGCAAATCTGGCAACCCTGGACATAAAACTTCACATCCAAACAGATTTGGCCAGTAAACAAGGGCTTGTAACCTCTTTTAGGTCTTGAATCATCCTAGGTATCCAGCCAAGGGGTCTGCATGGAGGAGTTTCAGCAGTTGTGGACGAAGTGGTGCTGGATTGTATACCTGATACAAAATTTTATGAGGCAGCTGAACCACCCGATATACCTTGTCCTCCTTGGCCTAGATGGACTAGCGTGTCAACCGAGGTGAGGTTATTACCCCTCAACTGACTGGCCAGCTGGGGATTTATTTTCTTGAGAATGTGTTTAATAATCTCGTCCTCCTTAATGTCTGGCCTCCAACGTTTGCAAAGAGCCCGGTATGTATAGGCAAAGTCCCGGATACATTCCCCCTCAGCTTGTCCCCGATTTCTTACCCACTCCGCAAGCTCATCCTGATAGTCCTCGGCCAGGAAAGCAGCACGAAACTTTAGCTCAAACTCCGCCCAGGTGGTGGTCTCCAGCTGAGCTACATCCAACCAGTCACGTGCCGTGCCATGCAACACGTTCCTGAGTGTGGCGATAATTTCCTCATTGGTGGGTGGGTTCAGAGTGAGGAAGTCATGACATTTTGCCAGATACAGGAGGGGGTCAGGAGTGTCATCAATCTTTCCAAAGGATGGAAACTGGAGTTTGATCGGGCTCTTCCCTTTGATTCGGCCCCCTAGATCTGTCTGGATCGAGGAGCCATTAGAAGAGGAGAGATCCTGCTCTGAAACCCCTAACTGCAGGGTGGACTGCAGTTGGTGCGTTGACAACACAGGCTTTTCAGTTGCGGTGGGTCTAAGGGAGGCAGCTGGAGGAGCCTCCTGCACGGTGGTCTGTAAGAAGCTTTCCCTGAGGGACCCCACCTCAGAGGATACAACATCTAACTGGCGTACACAGTTCGTAACCTCCGTTTCCAACTTATGTACTGCGGTTGCAAGAGGGGTTATGACAGAGGCCATATCTTCCATCAGTGATAGCTGATGATGCTGCAGGCGCCAGAGAAGGGTGGAATTTAACTGATTCCTGGTGTATTCCAATTGCTTGGTCATAGTGTCCAGGAGCTCCTTTTGTCCTTTTTCCTGCATTTGCAAGAGTGTTTGGGTGAGGACATCCATAGCCTTAGCTGTATCCTGCTTAAGGCGTTGCTGCTCTGCAGAGATCCTATGGAAGTTGTCTAATATTGTTCGATTCATATGTTCCTGAGCTGCCTGGCCCGAGCCCAAAACAGCATGGCTACTGCGGCTGGAGGGTGCGGTGACCCCAAGGTCCATGTAGGCAGTAAGGTCCATATCCTGAAGAGTGTATGATGTGGAATTAACAGGGTGTACACCCAAAGGCGTACTCCTTGGTATAGGGTCCGGCCCGTCTGGATCAATCTGATCCTCAAAACCAATTAAATCCCCAGCCACCTGCTCAGAGGCCATGTTTTTTATTATTTTTTATTACTATTATTATTTAAAATTATTTTTATATTATTATTAATCACTTTCTTCTTGTGACTGGGTCTCATCCTTCTCTCTTGTTCTTTTTCTTAAAATGTTCAGTTTCTGAATTAAGAGCGCTCAAGTTTTTGGTTTTCTTGGGTCCGTTATTATGTTGCTTGTCCTTTTAAAGGTGATGAGTCAATGGGCAATGTGTTCCATGTTGCATATAGTCCCACCCTGGGTGTCACTTTTTATGTAATGGTTTGATGGTTCGGTTTGCTGGGGTGCCAGTCAGGTCTTGCCTGACAATATTGTAGTGTCTCTAGTCACAGGAGGTAGTCAAACTTACAAAGGATGCATGTGTCAGCAGACCTGCAAACACCCGAGAGTGAAAAAGCCAAGTTATGGTAGGGGGGTCCGGGGGTCCGGGGGCTGGCTCCCCCCCCTCCCCCCCCGGAATACATTTTTAGTGACTTTAATAAGCAAATGACGCTTTTTGGAGCGTTTTTTTAAAATAGAATTTCTGTGTGTGAGTAGGCATACATGGCTCTTGCGAGGCGCATAATATATCCATCCCAATTACAACCCCAAATACAATTATATAGCCTAGATATCCAGATTCACAGTATCAGAATTTTAATCAGAATTTCAATGTTTCTTTTTCCCTAAAAAGAGAGAACAGATCTCATAAAAATCATAAAAAGTTATTTATTTACTTAAGCAACCAAACAATTACTTTTTTTACACATTATTCTCCCTGTTGCCTCTCAAAAAAGACAACCATCCTCCATTGCCTGAAATGCAGGAAAGAATGAGACAGGGAGACATGAAAACAATCACCGATTATTTTCCTCAGGATCGGCCGATACCGATACTGATTTATAAAAAAAAACACACAAAAAACGACTTCTCCTCTTAGAATGGTCTTACCCATATTATTGTATCAATATGATGACACTGTCTTTGCTTGCATATTTTTAGATTAAGGTTGCCCATTATTATCACTTATTAAATGATGAATAGGCCCTCCAAATAATATTCTGTATCAGATTCAGTAGACTTCATACTTCAGTATACAGTATACCATTCGGACCAATGCCAAGTGAGTAAAAAAAAAAGTTTTGTTTTTTGTTGTGTAATTGTTTTCCGTGACTTTTATTTTGGAATTCCTTGAAAGAAAGCTACCGGACAAGTTTCGTTTCTGCTTGAGGGGCAACTAGTAGTGTCCTCTATCCTAATTTTAAACCGCAAAAATATCCAAACTACAGCTGTTCATAGATTTCGTTAACAAGTGATTAGCAGCAGCAGCTTTGGAGATATTTGTGCTGGATGAAATAACGCTGTAGATCCTGGGAGAAAACTTGCGCAATTGGAATGGATGTTGGACGCTGTTGACATGACGTTATTCAACTGGAGATCAAGCAACGTTACATCCAACAACAGGATCTGTATTTATACCCTCGTCTGCTGTGGTTAGTCACTATTTCACGTTCTGAATTGACCCACCACTCAATAACATTTAGCTTGTAGCATCCAAGTTTGTACTTATATATATGCCAAGCTAACCAGTAGTATTATCCAATAAGGTTTATTCTAGCCTGAACCACAAACGCAGTCACTCTCCCCTCATCCCCCCCCCTTTTTGGAAAACTCCCGGATCTGCACGATTCATATGAATGACCCAATTGACAAAAAAAACGTCGATTGTAGCCGCAAGGCGACTAGTTTGCAGGTATGGTCAGAGACTAAACTCCTCTCATAAACCCTTAGGCAACATGTCTCATTTACCCAATGTGAAGATCAGTAATATTCGCCTTACAACACAATAGACAATAGCAATTATGCAATTCATGTGTATTGGAGCGCACCATGCAATACAATACAATTCAGTTTCAGTTCAGTCCAAATCCATTCCACGTTCCCCCCCCCCCCACACACACACACACACACCAGTTCGCAGCACAAAGTTTCAGTTCAGTCGCAGATTAATGAACAACAGTGTCAGTTCTATTCTTCACGAAGTGAAGGAAAGAGTATAGTGCCCGTCCCGTCCCGACTGGTCAGCGGGAATTAACGCATTTTCATCTGCTTGGGTGGGCGTGTTCGGGCTTCAAGCTAACGAGCCTTATAATCTTGCATAGAATACTGATTCTGTCAAATATATCGGTTCGAAAAATTATTTCTTTATCCAGGCATCTTAGTTTTATCAGTTTCATTATAGCGGAGCAGGTCATATTTGCTCGTATGTGGTATTTATTTTGTTCACAAGTTCGCCATCGTACAGCCAGGCTACAGAGATCCAGGAACCCCTATGCCAAGCCGAGCTGCATCACATTGTGGCCGGCCCAGAATGTGATGCAGCTCGGCTTGGCATAGAGGTTGCCTGGATAAATAAATATTTTTTCGAAACGATATATTTGACAGAATCGTGATTTGATGGCAGATACTTCACAATGCTAATGCAGGGACACGCAATACAGCTGGGAGAGCAAAAATCCACACAAAAGTGTAATACCCTCTCCTGATTGGACACTGCTCGCGTAAATTAGCATAAAATAGGATGGATGTCTATTGTATGCAAATTAGCTCGCGACTCCGCGACGCGCCGCCAGAGCGTTTTCCCCATGGATGTATTATATAAACTGGATACAGCCACTCCATTCACTGGCCGCTATCAACAATGAAGCCCTATTGAACCGCGCCATCTTGGCAAAATTTGTAGTCATTTGACTATTTCCGGTTACTTTTGACTTGCGCAGTTGTGCTTTTCTGGCCTTCCGGTTACTTTTGACTTGCGCAGTTGAGCTTCTCTGGCCGACGCGCGTCCACGAAAAAGTTCAAATTTTTTAATGAAAATGACCACAAGACAACCTCCTGTGCATAGTTGAAATGGTAGTGGGATACGGTGATAAACTGGAGTGATCATTTGACAGCAATTATTAGCCTTTTCCAGGAATGGACAGAAATGGGATATTTTTAGAATAACAGGAATTTATTCACATACAATGTAAAGGAGTTGATGTGTAGCATGAAGATGAAACGATACACTGAGTTTGGGTGTTTTCAGTCAACGTTGGCGTTGACCGCTTCCAGCTATCGAATGGCCGACTGGTGTAAGATGGATAGCCTAACGTTAGAGAGATAAATGTAGGCTATGGTTATGTTAATAAAGCTAACAATGATGTTGTAACATGCATGCAGCACTGCCGATCTGATCTGAACGATTGATTCATTATTACCATGGATCGGTATTGGGATTGATCAAGGGCGAGTGTGAAATAGCAGCCACGAACTCAGCGGGTTTTCCGAGATGCGGTAGCCGCGGCCAGAGCTCCTGCTGGCGGGGAGTGAAGCTCTTCAACTCGCCTGTCACTGGCTCCCTGGAGGAATTTAGCCTGGCTGCAATAACGTTATCGCGAACGGAATGAATACCATCTACTAGCAAACAAAACATGTTCAATTATATTTAACTTGTTAAAACTAAGATGCCAGGATCAAAAAATAATTTCTCCAATTGATATATTTGACAAAAACAGGTTAATATGCAAGCCGGTTTTCATTGCTAAATCAAAGCGGGGAGAGCCGGGAACGCGCGTCTACATTTCAGAGAAATGTGAACTTTTTCGTGGACGCGCGTCGGCCAGAGAAGCTCAACTGCGCAAGTCAAAAGTAACCGGAAATAGCCAAGTGACTACAAATCTAGCCAAGATGGCGCGGTTCAATAGGCCTTCACTTTAGATTTCGATTCCTGGGGGCTTGGTTTTCCCCGGCCGAAGATCATTCGACTCCACCTTCCGGCAAACGCTCTTCTTTGGTTTTGAATTGGACGCGGAAATTGACGCGAGTGACAGTTGACCAGTGGGGACGGGCCCTTAGCCGATCGCGGCAGTCGGTGGATCTGTCGTCAGCTCCGTTCTCCGTTCTCCAACTAGGCTACTTCCTGGTATAAGAGGTTGTCATTTATAATCCCGTTTTGGTAACTCCAGGTTTAGCGATAGTAATCCACCTGTCGGTCGCTCCGGAGAGGATTCCAGTGGCTACTCCCTTTATGCAAAACTCTATAGCAGTTAGGCTACTCGCTTTCACTTGACGTGATTACTCTAGCGCCGTTTGAAACCCCCGCGCCATCTTCCAAACTGGGAGTCTCCTGACGAAGTCACCATCCGGTACATATGCTGATCAACCGGCTGATTGTATGGTGTGTGTGTGTGTGGCCGTGGAAAATGGAGTGAGTTGGCATTAATTTCTGTGCGCGTTTGTGACAGCCAGTGAAAATGTTGCGGGCTGCCACCAAACCGTCACAGCATGCACAATGGGGGGGAAAAGTATCCAGATTGTGTTTGATCCAAAGGTTGCTGGTTGAGTTGAGAGAGACGTCACTAATGGGCCCAGCTTAAGGACCGATGGTAATAATGTTTGGCTGATGGCTTGAGCGTCAGTGACGTGCACAGTGTTGCCTTTCTGATGTTACTAGGGTGATGGGGCTTTGAGCAGTGTGGTGATATTATATTTGATCTAATTTGGTTAACTTGTGTTTTCCTGTGAGGAAAGGAGATATGTGGTTCCATGAAGACCCCTCTTGTAGGAGCTCACACCTACAGTAAGAAAACAGAAATCTATTTGATCCTCTTTTTCAAACTGCCAACTCTGATCGCATTGTCTATGCAAATTACCCTTTTCACATACTCTCATTCCACACCTCCTGCTCACTCAAATTTTTTTATTTTATTATTATTAATAATAATAATAATGACAGCTGCTGCATTGCATTGGAGCGCAGCTGGGAATTTTGCAGAGGAAGAGGAAGGAGGAGGAGACAAATTACAAATACATGAGGGTCTCTGACCCTAATTATTTATTATCTTTAAAATCATGTCTCTGAAATCCAAACAGTACAATGCCTAAGCAAACATTAGCATGCTAATTCTGCATCACCCAAGGCTTGCACTCACAAACATAGACTCCAAGGGAAGGTCATGTTCTTGTTGAGCCAAGCCAGAATCTGGCAGTTTGGCCTTCACTTAGCCTTTTAATAAAACTTCTTGCATTCTACAAAAGAACGTTCTCAAACAAACTTAAAGTCAACCATGAGGCATGTGGCAGCCATCAAACTAGTGTCAGAAATGTGCAGTATTCAAATCCCAACTATCACTCTATGTATGTATGTATGTAAGAAAGTATCGATCGGTCAGTCGATCGATCTATTGGTCGATCGGTCGGTCTATCTGCACCATGCATGACAAACTGGCTAGGGTTTGAAGTTTTTTGGCTTGTCTTGCTAATTGCAGAGTAACTGCGGCTGTGCTTAATCAGTGGCCAATCAATCAATTTGGCCGGATGTAGTCCTTGGCAGAGGTTGGGTGGGGTTGCCAACAGCTATGTCTCTGATTAGCTGTTGCACTGTCAGATTGTGGGTATTGTATTATTTTCCATATGACAGCATTTATTTTGGATTCTGAAGAGAGAGAGACAGGACTGGACCACACAGACCCTTTTATCCCCCCTCACCTGCTGCCAACCAACCAAAACTCCATCACGCAGTCGCTACACTACCCCCTCACCAAGAAATTCCTTGCCCTCGAGGGAACACACAAAGTTCACACCAGGCCCTTCCTGCATTGCTGGATCCTTCCACGCCTGCTGCAGCATGCCCCCACACAGATGCAGATCCACATTTGTGTGGGCCTCAACGATAGTGTTTGTCTTTGTGTGTCCTGCTTCGGTCTCCACTCGCCGCATCCACTGTCCAAAGCTCCCGGCTCTCTCACCTCCTCACCGGCTAACTCACTCACTTTTTCTGAACTAAGCTAGCAAGCTCCCATCAGGATTTTCGTTCCTCCGTCGCATAGATGTTTTCACCTTTGACACCAATGTGGCGATCATGAAAAAGGAGGTCAGCAGTAAAATAAAAGAGATTATTAAACAATGCAACTAACATAGACACGACACAAAACGCTCTTGAATGCACACACTAGGAAGAGGAATAAATAGACACATGGGAGAGAGAGAGAAATGGACCACACAGCCCCCCTTTATTACCCCAAGTCACTACAATATTGAGATATTGTCCCCCAATAAATCTGACTGACTTGAGTCCAGCCGCTGTCGGAGGTATTGTCTATAACGTTATAGCGTTTTTTCTTTCGTGCTTTATTGGGGGGGGGGGGTAATTGTACATTCTAAATATTGATGGGGACATATCCTCTGCGTGCCGCCCCCCCCACCACCCCCCGAAATCTAGGCCTTAGAAGGACTAATCCAGCAGAAATTGGTGCATACAAATTCAAGGAAATTAAGTGTTTGACAGCCAAATCCCCCCCCCCCTTTTTTATTGGTTAAGAAAACTATGTTCCACAAAAGCAGGGGCCTATGGTCTGGCTGGATATGAAAGAGAGCTCTAGTGCTTTCGTCATAGGAATGCTGCTCTAAGGCAAATTAAACCCTGGTTTGATCACTTACTGTACCACCAGGCTGGCTCGATCCTCTCCACCCGCACCTTGGCTGTCTGAATCCCTGCAGGCTTGTAGAACAGAGCACCCTGCCTATGTGAGGCCCTGTGAGCTTGTAGAACAGAGCACCCTGCCTATGTGAGGCCCTGTGAGCTTGTAGAACAGAGCACCCTGCCTATGTGAGGCCCTGTGAGCTTGTAGAACAGAGCACCCTGCCTATGTGAGGCCCTGTGAGCTTGTAGAACAGGGCTTCAGACAGCTGGGAGGATGGAGAAAAAACAACCTTCCTGGTGACCTGACCTCCTGTCACTCGCTTATCTCCAAGCTCTGCCCCGACTGTCCTGTTGACCTGAGCTCGTATCACTCGCTCATCTCCAAGCTCTCCTCCTTATAGTAGATTATCAGCTGCCAAGGCTTCATTCCACCGTACCAAATTTCAATCTAGTATCTAATGCCTAGAAAACTGTTTTCTTCTTTCTCCTGTCTTTTTGTTTAGTTTCTTCTTCCATCGTCATATTATTAGTCCAACCATTGCATGTTTCAAATTTTAATTCCAATGTGAATTCTGTGGTGTGCATGTGCATAACCCTAACCCTCTAAAATTGTTCACTTTACCATGCTATCATCATCAACCATTAGAAGCACATCGATAAGCACTCATAATCTCAATTTTTAAAGCGATACAGACACATCTATATGTGACACGTGTGTCTGTGTATCTGTTCATAGGATGAGGTTTAGACCAATCGGGAGTCACCAATACTGTAGTCTCGTGATGACTCTGCGGATAGCCACTTCAGAATGTCTCCATCTCCATCAAAAATCTTTGATAGAACAGTGCCAAAAACCAACGCTTCCAATCAGAACCACTCCCTACATCTCCAATAGGGTGAAAGACCCGTCTTACAGGAAAGTATGTCCTCCAAACAAACTGGAGTGGAGAATCAAAACAAAACATTCAAATCCACCATAAGGACTGCTGTAAAGATGTTGGATTGGTTCTGCAATGCAGGTTTTTTTTCAATCTCTCAAATTGAAAAAAAGAAAGAAATCTGGACAATGTCTTCAGTCTGTAGATGAGCGCAACATTTTTTGAGACTGACTTGTGAATCTACCAATGCTATTGCACACCGGCACTAAATCACCTCTCACACTACAGGAAATTTAAAATCCTAACTGATTTAGAAATCGTGTTGCATCATGCACATAAGGAGAATCTTAACAGATGTTCTTCTCACAAATCTCAAACGAGCACACATGACAAGATTTGAAAATAACAGATTATCACACATTACAGGATATTATCATGCTCGAGGGAGCAATGAATCACTGCCGTCCGTGTAAGTAGTGACGTAATAATCTAAATATCAAACATGTTTGATATTATTGGGGCCATCCCGATGGGTCTGTGAGGAGGTTTAAGATTGGATCTGTAAACCCCTCGCTTTACTAGATAATCTGGGCCGAACATCGGTACCGACCAATGTTCCAGACCAGATTTCCCCTCTGATTGTCGGGAGGGGTGAATCAGGGATAAATCGGACTAAAAATCCTGTAGTGTGAACCCAGCATAAAGGGCAGGCATGAGGAAGGCATGGCCGGCTCCAGACAGCTCTATCTCAAGAAGTAAATGTCACAACTTAGATATTTACACTTGAACCATAACATTTTGAGATATAATATGTCCGTGTAATATGTCTGTGTAGTAACTGTACGAGTCGCGACAAGTTAGTTAGTATGATTATGAAACTATCAACTACCGCTAGTGTGGAGTTCTGAACATTCTACCATTCATGTGAATGGGGAATATGGTTTTTGAACAACACTGAATATTTCAAAAACGATAAATGGCATTGCTTATATATCTGAATGTGACAGCATGGAAATCTGAACATTTCGATGTATACTGTGTGTAAGTACTGTGAAAATTGTAGGAGCGGCTGCATTTTACAAAATGTGGGGATATTTTCATATCACCAACTGTCACCACTAACAACTGAACATTCCATAATTTATTTCAATGGGACAAAAACTATGAATAAAAAGACAGCCACTTCATTATGTGACGTGTGTCCGTGTGTCCATTTGTAGCATGAGATTTAGACCAGGAGTCACCAATACCCTTGCACACCAATACCCTTGCACACCAACACAGATTTTGCTAATAACTCTTGCATCCACTCCCCTAGATAATTCATTATTAGAAACTAAATATAAGCAAGGACAAAGACAGCACAGCAGTGGCCTATGTTGGTGGACCTGACATCATTGTGTCTGGCTGGGGATCACACCTCCAGTCCAGGCCCAGGCTTGGTTGACTTCCTGGCAAGAGCAGGAGGAGAGGAAGAGACCCAAGCACAACCCAGAGTGGCAGGTGATTCATCCCACCAAAGTATGAGTCAACAACACAGGGGTATAAAACAAGGGAACCCTGTATGAAGACAAGGATCTTTTGGTTGTCACCTGCCTTCAGTATACCATATCTCAGCCAAGCACATCAAAACACAGGTAAGAATTCATTTATGGTACAGTATGTGTGCTTTGGAGCAGACATTGATAAGGAGTGAGGTGGGTTGATTCGATTTGATTGATTCTGTGAGAAATGGATGAAACTACTGGATCAAAGATGTTTTTAAATAAACAGATTAATGGAGCATGTATAACATGGACAATTTAATTTAATAGTATTTTCCACTGTAATATTTCAAATTACCAGAATATATTGAGTACAATGAAAGTATTATTATTATTACTATTATTATTATTATTATTAGTAGTAGTAGTAGTAGTAGTAGTAGTAGTAGAAGAAGAATTGTTATCATTATACATGTAATAATAATAACAATAATCATCATCATCATAGTAATAATAATAATGGAAAATAAATGCTGTAGATTATATACATTTCAAAATATTTCATATTTTCAAAATAACTTGACAAATATTGCAGGAACATAATGATTCCTGGCTAAAGTTCTTACTTGATTAATATTGTACACTACATTAAATATGAGAATACATTACTATTATAGGTATAGGGTGCTATGGGATAAAGTGTGTACAATAAATAATGTGGACACAGCACTTGAACTTCTAGCAAAGATGCTATTTAAAAGTGGCTGATAAACATGCCCCCATTAAGAAATGTACAGTCAGAAAAAGAAAAGCACCTTGGATTAATGAGGAAATGA
The DNA here is from genome assembly GCF_949987555.1 of Borostomias antarcticus. Taxonomy (NCBI): domain Eukaryota; kingdom Metazoa; phylum Chordata; class Actinopteri; order Stomiiformes; family Stomiidae; genus Borostomias; species Borostomias antarcticus. The sequence continues at coordinate 15,291,983 of NC_140246.1, forward strand.
AAGCCATGATGACCCAGAGGGATACAATTAAAGTCTGGAAACATAACTGATTGGAAGTCATACAGTTCACTTAGAAACAATGTGACAAAAGTAAAGGAAAAACAAAAGTAGGTATTCTCAAAAAAGTATAAATGAAATTAAGCATGACAAAAAGAAACAGTGGAAAACTAAATGATATAATGGGTATATCTGGGGACAATACAGCTTCCTTCCTAGTCAGAGGGCGTCTTCCTTACTAAACCTCAAGATATTGCACTTAACTATTTTAATGAATATATTTTATGGGAAATATTGAGAAACTAAAAAACAAAACAAAAACTACTTCAGATAACAAAGATAATATTATTATAAATATGAGAATACATTGAAAATGTAACAATTTATGAATGACTTCTTATTAAAATTACTGTTGAATGAATTTGAAATGTTTGACACTTTTGTAAAGAAATGACATGAAATTAGATTTAAGCTTTTAAAAGAAGCACAATCAATACTGAATAAAAGATAACAATTTCTGATTAAAAAAAATAATATTTAAGAAATCCAAATATATCAGAGTAACCAAAACTACATAAGTGATGATGCTAAGAATCTAATAATATCCTGAGAATGCCTAGATTGTGCAAACATGCCTCCTGTATGGTAACTGTATGGAATACAAGATTAAAGTATCAATTAAGTAAGTGTACCACCATGGTGCCGGCTTCCAAAACCCTTTATTTTTTCATTATTATTAGTCTAGGAACTTGACTCAATTTTGAATTTCACTACATTTAAATGTGTATGATTTTTCCTTGGCATGCAAAATTACATAATCTAAGACTAATGAATATGATCAAAGCCATGTGTTTATAATCCTGTCATCAAATGTGTGCTGTGTCCTATTTATTAAGCACTTTTATACATCCTCAGAAAATCAGGATGCAGCACTCCCTCACCTTCCTCTGCTTCACAGCCCTGCTGGCCAAGGGCTCTGGACACCCCATTACTGCCAACCTGGACAAAATCAAAATCATGACTAATATTGCCATAAATCGCATCAACACAACCATAACAAAGGTATGTGCTCTCTCTCTCTCTCTCACACACACACACACACACACACACACACACACACACACACACACACACACACACACACACACACATACTGTACACACACAGATATTGCATAATTTGCAGTCAGTTTTGCTAGTTTAGATCAGTTGAAATTAGTTCAGTATAGTAGTCTATTTAAATTTAGTTGCATTAACCCCTCTTTATTCCTCAACCTGCATTAAACCATCTGATTAAAGAGGCCTGAGTGTTCCTACAGAAAAACCCAGCAAATCCACTATCTATATTCTCTACCATTCTATAGCCTCTACCTTAAATCAAGTCTGAAGACTTTTCCTTTTGTCGCTGCTTTTTATTAAATCAAATAATTATTCATTCATACACTGCACTGAAACTTTTATTCCTGTATTTTATTTGTCCTGCATTTTGTTTTAAATGTCCTTTTTTACATTTCGTTTTATATGACCTTTCATGTGTTGCACTTTGTCTTGATGCTTTTAATGTCTCATGTAAAGCACTTTGAATTGCCTTGTTGCTGAAATGTGCTATACAAATACACTTGCCTTGCCTTGCCTTACTTGCGTTCTTCACAGTTGCAGTGGGATGACCTGCCAAGCCGTGCCCTGCCCACCATCCCTCCCATCCAGGGCCTCCGTTCTGTGAGCGCCTATCTGGGGGACTTGGAGAAGGACCTGCAGGGCGCCGGATTAGAGTTCCTGAACCAGATCCAGGCCGACGTCTCCGTCCTGGGGGTGCACGTGCGCTCGCGCGCCACGGACATCGGGTGCCTGGGACAGAACCAGACTTCAGGGGACCGTCTGTGTCCCACAGAGGATTTTCCAGACAGCTACGGCAAACACTGCCTGGTGATGGTGAAGCGCTACATGGAGGAGCTCAAACTCAACATGGAGAAGCTCAAAGCCTGCTGAGAGAGATGAACCTGCAAGACACTATTTACACACATACAAAACACATAATGTATATGCGCGCACGCACATACATGTACACAAACACACACACGCACACACACAGGCGTAGTGATCAGTCTGAATACCATATTTTTTAAGCTTTCGATTTGCTATTTATCTAGCCATATCATCAAATATTATTATTACAACAGTAATTGTTACAATTTCTATATTTATGTGAACTACAGTATTATCACACAGATAATGTAGCTTACTATGCACAGTAATACTGGTGCAATACTGGCATATTGCACTTTTCTTCCTTTCCACAAGGAGGCAGCGTATCATAGGTCTTCCTTTTTCCTACATGGGTTTTGCATTTCATGATGACGTGTAAATGTGTTACGGTAATCTAACTACTGTAATCTAACTACTGTATGTGTTTTTGAACTGGCGGTGCAGTGTGTTTTCTATTATTGGACTAGCACTATTTTGAATTTACAGCAAGAATTCAACTGCACCATATGGGAAAGTTTCTACATTACAATTTGAATTAAGTCTAAGGTTATTTGAGTGGCAGCATTTAATTTTATAAATAATTAGCATGTTTAATGTGACAACGTTGATTATACTGAAAGAATTAACTTGTAATTACGCACTGTATGTATACCCTGAAGTACTGTATGGACTGGTATAAACTTTACAAACTTATAATGCAGTTTTGAAATAAGCAATGTCATGTTTTCTCCTTAAAAATAAACAGCAATAACTCAAACAAACACACATGATGCAATGCAGCCAGCCTGTGAAGGATCTAGCAAGGATGCAATATCAAGTAAACCAAATGTCACTCTGTCACTGTTGTTACACAGCTAGGAGAAGACAATACTGTATGTAGGCCTGTGTAGTTTAAATGTGTTTTGGTAAGCCTATAGTGTTTGGTAAGCCTATAGTGTTAAGTGTGTTTTGGATTATACATAGTAAGGGTGGATACCTTGCACACACAAAAAAAGTAAGGGTGGATACCTTGCACACACAAAAAAAAACACTGATAACAATTGTGTGATAACACACAAAAAGCCACTGCAGCAATGTTATTACATTGTCTAGCACTGGGGATGTATACTTAGCACGCACAAAAAATAATCACTTATATGGAATATAACTGGTGGCCCAAATTCGGGGTCCTGGCTCATGGGCTAAAAGGGGTGAATTATTCTGTGTTCTGTACTGAGATGCTTAAAATTAGGTATTTAACATACAAATGCTGTTGCAGTTGTACTTATTCTCCCGTTTTTAAGTAAAATCATTGAAAAAGCAACAGCTGAACAACTTCCTGGCACTAAATAATTGTTTTGATTTCTTCCAGTCAGGATTTTGACCACACTACAGCACTCAGACCGCTGTTAAGGTCTTCAATGACATCCATTTAAACACAGACAATGGCAGAATTTTAGTCTTAGTATTACTGGATCTCAGCACTGCATTCGACACGGTTGACCACAACTTTTCACTAGGCCAACTGGAAAACTGGCTGGGAATTTCTGGCACAGTGCTAGACTGGTTTGAATCCTACTTGAAGGACAGGGACTACTTTGTCTCTAGGCAATTACAAATTACAAAAATGACCTGTGGAGTTCCCCAAAGCTCCACTCTGGGGCCTCTTCTGTTCAACATTTACATGCTCCCACTAGCTCATATTATGGAAAACAACCAAATAGGTTACCATAGCTACGCAGACGACGATTTATATCACCATATCACAAGGGGACTATAATCCCATACAAGTGCTCAGTAAGTGCATTGAACAAATCAATGATTGGATGTGCCAGAACTTTCTTCAACTAAACATAGATACAACTCAAGTAATTGTATTTGGAGCCAAAGAAGAACAATTAAAAGTCAGCGCTCAGCTTCAATCATTAATGCTAAAAATCACAAACGAAGCCAGCAATCTTGGTGTAGTCATGAACTCAGACCTGAATTTCAACAGTCACATTAAGACAATTACAAAGTCAGCCTATATCACCTGAAGAATATGACAAGGATTAAAGGATTTATGTATCAGCAGCATCTGGAAAAACTTTTCCATGTGTTTATCTTCAGTAGACAAGACTATTGTAACGGTGTGTTTACAGGCCTGCTTTCTGTCCCCAAAGTTAAAACAAAACATGGAGAAGCAGCGTTCAGTTTTTATGCTCCACATATCTGGAACAAACTTCCAGAAAACTGCAGGTCTGCTGCAACTCCCAGATCTTTTAAATCAAGACTGAAGACTTTTCTTTTTACCTTTGCTTTTTATTAAATCAAATAATTATATATTCATACACGGCACTGTAACTTTTATTCTTGTATTTTATTGTTCCTGCATTTTGTTTTAAATGTCCTTTTATTATGTGTTTTTTTAGCATTTTGTCTTATATCACCTTTTATAATGTGTTTCTTGCACTTTGTCTTGATGCTTTTAACGTCTCATGTAAAGGACATTGAATTGCCTTGTTGCTGAAATGTGCTATACAAATAAACTTGCCTTGCCTATTATTTTATTTTCATTAATTCTATTTTTTTTCAGTCACCCGAATGCAGGAAAAAGTCTCTGAAACTCATTTTTTCCAGGGAAGGACCCCCAGACCCCCCTGCTTTTGTTTAGCAATTCTACCTACGAGATCTGGAAAGAATGTGCATTACCCCAAACATGATTTTTGATCGAAACCAGGCCAGGTCCAGCCTGGCTTATGTGTGTTGGCTGGCTTGTTTCTGTGCGGGACTGGTAGGACGGTAATGTCTGATAAATAAAGATGGGTCTTGTCACCTGGACACATCAGTTCCAATGCTTCCAATGCTAATCCAGCACAATAAGAGTGGGATAGCCAGTTAGCTCATGGGCTCACAACAACTAGCAGCAGCTTCCATAACATTAATGGTAGCGGTCAGTGGCGAAAGCAGTTACACTGATGATCCCTCTAATGTTAGCTATTTTGCTGCAATGGGTTCAACTTTTGTTTCTGGATAAAGGTCATGACTTGCCGTTTTGCACTTTGTGGTGCTGAATAAGTAGACCCAGGACACAGTGGGTTATTTGGACATCTACTAGGATCTTGATATTATATTGATATGAAGATATGAAAGTAAAGGATTTGCCCTTAGAAGTAAATTGTAATTAAAATGGTTCTTAGCTAAGTAACCTATGTGTAGGCAGACTTGAAAGGCCAATTGTAATAATATCATGAATGAACAAAAACATAGTACTCAAGAGAATAGGTAATACTCAAGTCTTGATTGAAACTTTTCTTTAAAGCTTTATTAAACATACAGACATACACATTAAAAGTAGCCATAATTTGTTATTGTGCTCTCAGGACATGTTGTGGTTGTGACCATCTTTGTAAAGAAGAGAGGCATGTAATGCACATGTATACAGTAGTACAGAGTCAGTTGTCTATTGTATAGACAAGGTGTTCAATTGCTCAAGTGTTGTCAGGTGTTGGTTCGAGTGTTCCGAGTGTACAGTGGTGCATAGTCAGTTGTCTATTGTATAGACAAGGTGCACTCCATAGTTGTTGAAGAAACGTAGTTGATGACTGCATTGCTGCACTTGACGCTATCCCTTTGTCGATCAGGTAGTTCACTTGCTTTTATGGTACCTAAACATAAAAAAAGCTCAATTAATGAACAGAAATACTGATCAGAAGCCATATTACAATAAATTCCGAACTTGCAGATCCCATCATAATTGTAGGTTGCTACGCCCCTCCACCGAGTTTCATGTGTTCTAAGTTGGCCCATGCTACGCCCCTCCACCGAGTTTCATGAAAATCGGTCTTGTAGTTTTTGCGTAATCCTGCTAAAGAATGAACAAACAAACGAACGCACGAATGAACACACACCACCAAAAACAGACCGGTTACTGAGGCAGAGGCAACCATGTCCGTTGATGGTCTATATACTGTACGCACACGGCATCAATGTGTCAGTAAAGGTTGATGTATGTATACTGTACGCACACGGCATCAATACGTCAGTAAAGGGAATAACAATCTACTGACCAGTAACTAACGGCCCCCCTCTAACTCCTGAGCCACACCCACCCCATATGAATAACCAAACAAAAATACATCACAATACATACAGAAAGTGTATTTGGAATAAAACATGTTATAATGCACTTGACCTGTAGTGTAGTGATGACAGTCACCTGTCGTTAGGAGACATTAGGAGTCTTATTCCTACAGGGCTTTATCAAAAAATGGTTTATTCATAAAATTTGTGTGTGCATTTTATTTGATGTCCATTTGCCATGGCTGTTTTTTTCCCTTCAGTCTTGCAGTGTCATCTCTTTTCTCATGTTGTTGAGTCATATACAGCTTCATGTATTGTTAGCTACTCTGTGACAATGTATCGGTAAAAAGCGCTAAACAAATAAAGCTGAATTGAATTGAATTATTCATCAATATTTTTATTAGGTTATTTGAGTGTTCCATCAATTCAACAAGTTAGGCCTACAGGGTTAGTTTACCTCCAAAAGTGCATAGACACCACCTCACATCTTTACCCTGAGGGGGGCGATAGCAAGCGAGTTCAAGAACGTCTCCAACGTGGAGAGATATTCCTCTGGATGACAGCGAAGGTGAGCCGTGTGGACAGACTCTTTCCACTTCCTGGCTTCCACGGCAATGCCCCGCTTTCTCCACAGGTGGATAGTCGCCTCCATGTTGACAGGGTCACACATCACATCGTTTTCGCAGAAGAAGAAGAGTGCCGGGGAGGAGACGGGGCTGCTGTGGAAGACCTGGATGGAATTGTCGTAGAGGTCTGCTGTCTTGGTCTTGAAGAGCCAGAAGTAAAGCATGGCAATGGCCACAACGCCTTGAGCCAGACCGTCAAAGCGAGGGAATAGGCTTTTGCCCAGGCCTGAGACACACACACACACACACACACACACAGTTGGCCAAGCAACATGCTTCACAGAAACTCCACATAAACGTGATAAAAAGCTACCGATTTGAAGAAATCTGAGTTGCAGAAATATCAGTGACCTTTCCCGTTCATCCCATACAAGCTACATACTGACTGCACATACAAAATGCTAAAGGTTGTATTCTTCCAAGCTTTCAAGCTTGTGATTAGAGATTAAGTAGTTTGAGCACTTAAAGGTAAACATTCTAAAATATATACACTATAATTGCTCCGAACAATATAAAACCACAATTGAGCCCAAAGCCCCCCAAACCACTGTGCTTCCGGTTCATTCCCTCTCACCTATAGCCATATGCTCCAGTGACCCAACCACCAAGCTGTCATAGACATGACCTTTAACCATTTGGGTCAGCTCCATGTATTTCTCTGGATCCTTAGCCATATGAATGAGCATCTGGGTGAACATGTACCCGCCAATGGAGAACGCATGGACCACTATGTGGCGCCCTGTGAAGCGCGACTCCATCAGGACCTCCAGTACTTCAGCCGCGTAATCGAGGCCCCACGGGGGCCACAGGAAGTGCCACACGGTGCTCTCCACCGACAGGACGTCCATGCCGCGGCCGAGGTAGAGGTCGCGGTACTTGGCGACGGCGGCAGGTTTGGCGTGGAGCCAGGGAAAGAGGAGGAGGAGCGGACGGTGAGAGGAGGAGGAGGAGGGTGAGGGGAGGACGGGCGAGTCTGAACAGGAAGAGCGATGAGGCTCGGCAGGGGAGGCGTGGCTTGATGATGGGGTGGGTGGAACTGGTGAGATTAAGGGGGATTTAGAGGAAGGGGAGGGGGGTGGTTCGATGGGAAATGCCGTCTCATCCTCTGCAGTCTCACCCTCCTCTGTCGTTGGTATGGTGTAATAGTAACTGATGCTCTTGCTGATTGTTTGGGCGATGAACCTCTCTTCACCAACGACCACAGACATCTTGGCACTGTTGCAGGAGCTAAAAGGAACAAGTCGAGAATAATGCGTAGGGAATTTAAACAAAATACAAATCCACTGGCAAACACGGTAACAAACACATCAACGATTACACACATGAAGAGATTACAGTATATATAACTAAAATAGCTCAGCATCACTGACGTTTGCCTGAGGCTTAGGCTACAGCCTACCTATTTTAATACAAAGCTCTTCAAGCGCTGTAAATGTCACACGCATGCCATGCTCAAATCAGCTGTTAGGCCTACCGCGAGAAAAAAACGTTGAAAATATTCATAACAGCTGAAAATGTGCACCGACGTTCTTTTCGTGGAATAACCTAGTTCATAAAATACAAGCACCCTTTCGACCTCGGCAAACGGACAGCAACCAACGCGGAGAACTGGTGAGTGCGGAAATAGGTTACCACTGCAGCTTAGCTGTCGTAGCCTACTCCGCCTCCACCTCCGTAATATCTGTTTCAATGTAGCCTGACCCAATCATTCATAATTCATATTGGCAGCAAGTGACGGTCCATATTTGCAAATAAGAACACCCCGTTCTGACAAGAGACTTTAATCAGAATTCGTTTATTGCCATGCGGTTTTTCAACGTAGGCGTTCTTTCGGTCGCGGTGCATAACATGGAGACAACAGGGTGCAGGGACGAGACAGGGATAACATGGAGACAACAGGGTGCAGGGACGAGACAGGGATAACATGGAGACAACAGGGTGCAGGGACGAGACAGGGATAACATGGAGACAACAGGGTGCAGGGACGAGACAGGGATAACATGGAGACAACAGGGTGCAGGGACGAGACAGGGATAACATGGAGACAACAGGGTGCAGGGACGAGACAGGGATAACATGGAGACAACAGGGTGCAGGGACGAGACAGGGCAGTGAGCGAACAAAATGCTAGTGCAAAAAGGATGAGCTAAGAAAAAGAACAATATACCTATACACAAAGTAGTAGCCTACAGTCAGTGTATACAGTGAGGATGCCGGGTGTAATGTGTTAGTGTGTGTGTGTTTGTACGTGCGTGCGTAGGCTATGTGAGTGCGGTGCGTCCTTGACAGTACATTCAGGTCACATCTAATTATAGTCCATCTTTGTGAATGTTGGCTGCATAGGAATTGCACGTTCTAGCATGGAGGTCAGATTTCACGAGAGTGGCAGCGTGGCACCTTGCAAAATATGACCGATATGACTTCGCTGTGCTTGTTGCAGCATGATATGGAGATGTAGAGTATTAATGTCATCTATTAATGTCAAACATCTTACTGCCACACGATGGAGCCAGACACTAACTGAAATACTCCGCAGAAATCGTTTTCAACCAGAAACGACTGAATGGCTGAGAGAAGGCAGGCTTAAGTCCTCAGTTCTCTACAAGCAACAATCATAGAAGCATCATCACGAGACCTTTAGATGGTTGGACTAGTTTCTCTCAACCGTACCCGTATCTTGTACATACAAGACAAATACAACAAATACTTGACTCCTTAATTGTATAGCAAAATGGCGAATGCACGTGGCAGGATATCTCACCTACACGTGATATAAGTAGCCTACACATGGAGGCCTATAGGGCCAGCTTTTTGTAGGCCTACTGTCGGTGAGCCAATGCAGCGTTTCAAGGCTATCAGTCTACATTGAGCCCTAATCCTACACATTCTGTAGCAGTATTTTCATCAAACAATTATCAC
>NC_140246.1:15304050-15306550 GCF_949987555.1 Borostomias antarcticus
AGTAGTAGTAGTAGTAGTAGTAGTAGTAGTAGTGGTAGTAGTAGTAGTGGTAGTAGTAGTAGTAGTAGTAGTAGTAGTAGTGGTAGTAGTAGTAGTGGTAGTAGTAGTAGTAGTAGTAGTAGTGGTAGTAGAAGTAGTAGTAGTAGTAGTAGTAGTAGTAGTAGTAATAGTAGCAGTAGTAGCAGTAGTAGTAGTAGTAGTGGTAGTAGTAGTAGTGGTAGTAGTAGTAGTGGTAGTAGTAGTAGTAGTAGTAGTAGTAGTAGTAGTGGAAGTAGTAGTAGAAGTAGTAGTAGTAGTAGTAGTAGTAGTAGTAGTGGTAGTAGAAGTAGTAGTAGTAGTAGTAGTAGTAGTAGTAGTAGTAGTAGTAATAGTAGCAGTAGTAGCAGTAGTAGTAGTAGTAGTAGTGGTAGTAGTGGTAGTAGTATTGTTATTATTATTGTTATTATAAGGATGCTATTTCCAATTCAAGCTGCTGTTTTTTGTGCTGCTCACGTCCTGATTACTCTGTGGTTGAAGTGGTTGATGTGGGAGTGGTAACAGTAGTAGTAACGTTATTCGCTATGAGGTTTTCTTCTGGATCTCAGCACATAGATGGCGATGAGGCTGCACACCAAGGTCATCTCTGCTACCCATCTAACAGCCCCAATCAGCTACCTTCAGCACACAGGGGAGGGCAAAACAAGCACACACACACACACACAGGAAAAAGTGCATGCACATACTGTATAGGTGTTTATATGCTGTGTGTACTTGCATACACACCGCATGGATACATGAATGTACAAGCACAAGTTACACACAAGCTTGTCTCAAATACACTGAAATCGATGTCACCTATGTACACAGTGACACACACTCACACTGATTGTACACAGGATCAAGTACACACTGCTCTTGGCAGAGACACGTGGTGGTGCATGAATAAAGACCACACACAAAGACCTCTACTGTCCCAACACGGCCTCCCTCCCCCCCCCCCACACACACAACACCCCAATACCCCCTCGCCCCCCCGCTTAGATTGTCCTTATAGATTTCCTCAAAGGTTACATCTGTAGCATGACGGCTAGTTATGCTGCTGTGCTTCATCTCTAGCGTATTGATTTCATATGCCTCAGTTGACATTTATTTCAATGGGAACAAGCATGTACACACACACACACGTACCCAGACACACACACACATTGTAGTCCAAATGCATGTACGGTATGCACACTTTTATGGCAGAAGACACACACCCGCACTGCCCTCTCATTTCACCATGTTTGTGTGTGTGTGTGTGTGTGTTTGTGTGTGTTTGGCAGATAGTTTCAGAAATATTCATTGTCTATTTGCATATTGACAGTGCTCACAGATACATGTCTCTCAGCAAATATTGGCAGATGCAGACACGTGAATGATTGAACACACAGTCACACACACATGCACCTGTACACATGCACCTGTACACATGCACGCACAAACGCTCATAACCTACACATGACAGCTCAATAGAAAGAACATAAGCTTAAAGACAGTGCAGGGCAGGGTTTCTATAGACAGCACAGTTCATAATGACTGTTGGAGTCCATTGTTTCCTTCAAACAAAGAAACTTCATCAACCTCACAAGCCTCCATTGTCCTGCTCTTTCCGTATGCAAGGAGCCGGTGGACTGGGCACACAAACACACTCTCTCACACACACACACACACACACACACACACACACACACACACACACACACACACACACGCACACACACACACACACACACACACAAAGTCTATTGTCTTGGGGGAAACACCCATTCACCTGAAGACAAGGTTCTCGTGTCCTCATCACCGGTCGGGCCAGGAACAGGGCAGGGTTACCTTCGGACAGGGTTAACACAGGTTGTTGTTGTTGTTGTTGTTGAGTTTGCGGCAAGGTATGTGGGCCTACTTGAGTGAGTTACTCAATATGTTCCCATACACTGAACCTACTGTATACTGTGTGTAGATATTTGTTTACTAAGTTGTAGGTAGTTAGTCTCACCTTTCCCACCTGGAGAAATGTACTGTAATGACCTAGAGAACTTCTCTCATTCTCCGTATATTACATCACCTAAAAAATACAACACTCTCATACAGTAGGACACACACAGACACACACACAGACACACACACATACACACACACACACGAATGTACGCATGCATGTGGCGGCAGATAAAAACAGAGCACCCACCAAAGGAGATGAATGTTTGACTAATATTGCATCTGGAAGAAGCAGAAACCCACAATCCCAGATGGGAAATATTCAATATAAACAAGTCATCCCCTGGCTTCAGCCCGAGGGCCGGGCCCCTGGTTACCCACCGCCTGCTGGGGCCCTGGTTACCCACCGCCTGCTGGGCCCCTGGTTACCCACTGTGGTCTTGATCTGCGCATGAGGTCTGCCAAAAAGACGCTTTCAAATTAAACCCCTTTGAAGTTCTATGGCAGCAATTAGTGTTTACATTACTGCAATAGCAAAAAGGAG
>NC_140246.1:15311550-15316550 GCF_949987555.1 Borostomias antarcticus
TCGAATGCCTCGTCTATGCCTGCGTCGAAAGAATGATCAACCCGCAGCTCCCACAGGAGTAGGCCGGGTTCCTACGTGGGAAGTCATTTCCATGACTCAAGACATTGAGGACATCTTTTCAAATCCAAAAAGAAGGCCGGAGCCATCTTTATAGACCTGACGGCTGCCTACGACACCGTATGGCACCGCGGCCTCACCTGCAAGCTGCTCCGCCTGCTGATGGACAGGCACATGGTCAGCATGATCATGGAGCTTGTCCGAAACCGCAACTTTACCCTCACCACCAGTAGTGGACAGTGAGGCAGGTTGTGATGCCTTAAGAACGGTGCCCCCCAGGGATCAGTCCTGGCCCCCCTCCTTTATAACATCTACACCTACGACCTGACGAACACAGTCTCTAGGAAGTATCCATACCCAGACGACCTCGAGCTGGTGTACTCCGCTGGAGACTGGCAGGCTGTGGAGGAGACCCTGAGCCAGGACATGCAGACACTAGCGGCATACCTCCGGAAATGGAGATTGAAGCTTACCGTAGATGGACCAAGGTTCAGGTCACTGCACTGAGTGGATTCAACTTGGATGGTCGCCAAACCATTTTTTTTTTTCAATGAGGATTCGTTCAACTCATGAATTGATTTTCCATGTATGAATTCCTGTTTTCAGATATGATTCTTGGAAGACTCTCGGGAATTGAATCATTATTTATAGTTTATCTCAAGTGGTAACTCCTAATAAAAGAATTTCAACAATTTATGACTCAGAGAATCACTTCCAATGAAGATTTTGAGTTCACACACTGACTGAATTTGACAAATCACCTATTTCTACCGTATGTGGATTCTTTGACCCATGAATCACATTTCCAATTCATTCCCCAAACCGAATGAGTTGAAATTAAATGATTCCTATACAGAACTAGCTCCACCCATGCTTCAATAAGAACTCACAGTATCTGCTTATAAAGGTAAGTAGATAGATAGTCTGACTCAATGGTTGTAGGTTCTGGGGATAAGCCTTGGCATTCATTTACTACAGCCCAAACAGTGGCGGCAAAATCTGTTGTCTGCCAAGTCAGATTCAAACCAGACTACGTAAAACAACCACAATCTAGTAACCGCTCCGCCACTGTGATTAGAAATACACCCCACCCCTCCCCGCCATCCCCGAACAGCCAGACCTCCAGAGTGGCACAGTGTTAACAAAGTGTGGAGATCGGTCTGGCTATGCGAGACTAGTAGATAGATAAACACTGGCTAGCCCATTGTCAAATATAAAGGTACTGGTCTGGAAAATTACACTGTTGTCTCTAAGTCAATAACATCTGTGGGCAATACTTCAGCACCCCACCCCCTCACTTTACACCGATTAGCATCTGTGTTTATAAAAACATGGTCCCCAAAAAATCATTTCACACATGGATACACTGATTGATTGGAAAGATGACTACATAATGCTTTTTTTCTTGAATTGAAATGTGGTTGAGAAAATGAGCACTGAGCAATACAGTTCATAATATAAAACAGGACTATATTTTCCTTGCACAGTTAAAACAGTTGTCAACCACATGACTAAACTGTGAAATTTGCCTTTGCGCCACACACATCATGTAGGCCTAGGTATAACACCTCAATTCCCATCATGCTCATTGCCTGAAGTCAACAAATATCACAAACCACTACTAATCATGAACTACAGGAATTACTGTATACGTATTTACTTTACATACTTACAGTACAAGCAAGACATTCAATAAATCATTGGTTGCCCTGCTTGAGTGAAGTGTGATCTGTGATCAAGGCTGTATTAATATTGACATTGCTGAGAGAAACCCAGGCAGGCCAGGTTGGCCCAGACAGCCAATCAGACGTCGGGTGTTTATGAATGTGAAATTTAATAATAAAAGCAAACAAGTTCTTATCTGTTTAAATTTAAAAAATCATATTCAAATTGCAGATTTGAAGACGAGAACGGGAAAGGAAAAATGGGAAAACGAATGCGTTGAATATTTGTTTATCCTGTTATCAAACAAGTTGAATAAAGCTTTGGCCACCAGGTACACAGACCCGTCGACCCACAGCAGACTGGCTGATCTTTGCACTGCCCTGTTTCCTCCCTGCACCAGTGTTGTCTCCATTTTATGCACCACAACTGAAAGCAAATTACTAGTACACTGTAAAACTGCATGGCAATAAAAACTAATTCTGATTCTGACTCTAAACCCCAAAGATTCACTTCTAACAGGTCCCCTACCCTGGCAGACAGGGCTGGTGAGTCTACCTACAGTAGATCCACTCCTAACTAGGGATGTACCGATAACTGGTATAATGATAATCCACAGTCAAATTTGATCTAATTTATCATGATAAAATTATTTATAAAAGCATGTTTGATTTCTGCACTTTGAAATACTCACTGTTAATACAGTCCAGCATCAACCAAAGTTAGCAATCATCTCCAAGACACATTATTTTAAAGTTAATGCAAACACACATTGTGTTGCTAATTTTATTTGTGGTTTTGATATAAAACTTGGTGAAATAATTTCAGTGTATCAGTCGTTTTAGAAAATGCTCAGCACATTTTATAATACCACAATAATACTGATAACCGTGATAATTTTGGTCACTATGATCGTGATGTGAAATTTTCATACTGTTACATCTATACTACACTATTAACACGTCCCCTAACATGGTAGACAGGGCTGGAGAGTCTTCCTAGTACATACACTCCTAACACGTCCCCTAACGTGGTAGACAGGGCTGGAGAGTCTTCCTAGTAGATCCACTATTAACACGTCCCCTAACGTGGTAGACAGGGCTGGAGAGTCTTCCTAGTACATACACTATTAACACGTCCCCTAACGTGGTAGACAGGGCTGGAGAGTCTTCCTAGTACATACACTATTAACACGTCCCCTAACGTGGCAGATAGGGTAATAAATAAAGCTGCTCTAGTACAGACCATGACATGCACTTAACGCACGCTCACACAAACACACACAACTACTGACCATAAACATCCCCTCTCTCGCTCTCTTTCTCTCTCAGGCACACACACACACACACACATAGATTAAAACACAAACAAGTGCAATGGCACTCTTAATCTCTCTCTCTCTCTCTCTCTCTCTCTCTCTCTCTATCTCTCTCTCTCTCACACACACACACACACACACACACGGCTGGAGGGTATGTGCGCTTAGTCCAGACACTCCCCGAGACGTAAATCAGTCCATTCCCACGGAGCATGAGACATTGATCCCAGGGCTTGGTGTGGTTATGGCAGACCTGTTAAACAAAAGCAGCGGCGCCCAGAGTCCATACATCTCCATTTGGGAAACGCCCTTGTCTAGTAGATATCAGTCTAGGAGATATCAGTCTAGGAGATATCAATTTAAAAGGTTCAAGGAGAAGTGGCTACACCTCTAATTCAGTACTCTACAACTTTTTCTCACTTCTCTCTCTCTCTCCGTCTCTCTCTTTCTGTCTCTTAATAATTTTATCACCAGCCTCCATTAAGGCACTTCATCAAATCTTGAAGGGCTTCCAATCAGATCTACAGAGCTCAGGGTCTGCACCGGGAACAGTAAGAAAGCAACGCCGTTGTCATAGAGATTAACTCAATGCAAATTACAGGAAGGATACTGATTGAACAATGATGATAGTCTCTCACCAAAGAGGAGTGGAGTGTTAGGATTGGATTCAACTGATGTCTAAATGGGCGGCAGTTATGAGATGAGGACACACACACATGTACACACACACACACGCTTTATCTTTACCTCAAACTTATTCTGTCTTCTTTCCCAGTGAATCGAGGCCTGCTTTGTCTTCCTCCTCTCTCCTCTCTCTCTCTCTCTATCTCTCTCTCCTCTCTCCTCTCTCTCTCTCTCTCCTCTCTCTCTCTCTCTCCTCTCTCTCTCTCTCTCCTCTATCTTTCTCCCTCCCTCCCTTTGTACCATGGAACACACTACTCTAGGCCGAGACGTTCTGTCTTTGTCAGGGGCAGTGAAACAAAGCGCCAGTGAAAGCAGGAGAAGACTCGTAAATTTCCCCCCAGACAGATTTGATCCTCTCTTTCTAACGCTTCCTTTCGGCCTGTTCTGCTGCGTGTCAGACCAGACAAAGGCCCTGCTAAACAGACGGATATATTTCACCTTTACAAGCGCCGATAAGTGCGCTTTGACTAAGCCGATTGGCCGCAAAGGGACCAAAATAGAGTTGAAAATAGACACGGAAAGACAAACTCCTAGCTCTGATGCTGCACTCTCTACTCTTAAGTCAACAGGTGGAGTGCGGGTAAACAGTTCTAGCAAGAGGCAACATTCGGTTCCATTGGGTCACTGATCAATCGATCAGATTATCGTCAATATCTCCGTCATGTTTCAATTCAAATGTGAATCCTATGCCATCGTGGTCACATTAATAGAATGACTTTTTATCTTCCCGGTCCTGCCTCGTAAAACCCAGCCAATTTATTTTCTGATGGGAAGACCTGAGTTCATTATAATAGACCAATACCCTCAGACACTGGAGACTCACAGGTGCCAGGCAGAGTAAAAAGATACTGAGGCAAAGTGAAATTTGAGAGTGTTAGCCAAAATAAATTATACACTATCCAACGTGTGTTAATAATTGATCCGGTCTGCGTCGCACTTTCAAAGTAAAATGTGTGGGATAATTTGCCTGGTTGAAATGTTGTGGTGTGAAATGAAAAAGAACCCAATTTCACAACCAGTTTTTCAGCAAAGACAGTAATAGAAGTGTTTATTTATCTAATGCGCGTGATGCTTGTTAATCTGTTAACCCTGCTGTTTTAGACGCTTATCACCCGAGTGTGTCTCTTGCATACAGTGTGGAAAGTTCCGTTTGAATGCATGCTTGTGCATGAGTGTGTGTGTGTGTGTGTTTGTGTGTGTGTGTGTGTGTAAGTGTGTACAGTATGTGTGTGTTTGTGTATGTGTGTGTGTGCGCACGCATGTGTGTGTGCGTATGTAG
>NC_140246.1:15319050-15321550 GCF_949987555.1 Borostomias antarcticus
CACCGAGCCAATCCGGACGACGGAGACGGTCGATTTCTCACCAGAAGAACATTCTGGGTCCGAGGAGGAGATGTCAGCCGGGCCTCAAACCTCCACCACCTCCCGACAGAAGAGCCTCTCTAGTCGGACAGAGACAGGAACCGTAGCTCTTCTCGTCAAGGGGACAAGTGTACCAACAGATACCGCACTCAAAAGCGCCCCACAGATCGATAGCGATTCTCCAGTCCCAGGCTCCCACGCGTCCAATCTTCCTTCCAGCAGAGATGACCTGTTCTCCTTCACTCCTACTCACACAAACATGCCAGCACCCACTCCAACACATGTACTGGACACTGCCCAAACACGTGGCAATAGCAGTAGCACTACCGCACAAAACATTCTCAAGGAAAGCAAGGAGGAGGATCCAGGCCCTCAACATGATCCATTTGTGACTTCAGTCCGGTCAACGATAGCACCAGAAACCACAGTCCCCACTGCCATCATATCAACACCACCAAAGGCAACCACTGTGAACCCAGCTCTGGTGGAGAACACACTAACCAGACACCCATTTCGATCTATCAGCACCTCTACACCCCTACATAGCATAGTCCCCACAAAACCAATGGAGCCAAATGTTAGCGTTAGCCTTGGCGCTAAAGAGCCCACAGCTACAGAAAGTCAGCCCCGGCAAACTCTACCTGACCTTGGCTTGTCCGAGGCCAAGGCAGGGCCCGTGGAAGAACGACCAGGGATCAACACCACCGTGGGGATAGGAGCTGGATCAAGGGTGGATAGCGCGCCAAGCACAACCCAAAGCCCACGAGTTAACTCCCCAACACCGGGAGGTAAGCTGAACTCAAACAAGCCAATGGGAATTGTATTGACCCGGTGAATGTGATCAATCATGGCATCCGTAGGGAGATCTTTGGGGAAAAAAAGCAGGTCAGATGATTGATGGCACTGTATCTCCGCAGCAGAAAACAATCATGATCCCAGACGCAAGCCTACGGTCCTGTTCACTGAGATTCCATAATATGTTTGCTTTTCTTGAGGCAAATTGCAGATTTTAAAATGAAGAGACTTAGCAGCATTGTGTAGTGGAAACCTCATTCACACACTAGTGAGTGTAATGGAAAACCTCATTCAGCCAGCACCACATTGAAAAATAAAGGTTCATTGAAGACTACAACAGAGTGAGAGGAAGGCGAACCGGTATATGAATAATGCATGGATCACGGAAGCCGCGTTTAATCTGAGGTAAAAAGATACCAGCGCGCTCCGCTGTGTCGGTGGGGGAAGTAGGGCGAGCCGGAGGCGTAGCGGAGTGTAGACGGGGTTTTTCGCCGAATCCCTTTCATGTGACATTGAGGGGGTCTACCTCCGTCACCCTTCCCCCCGCGACTGTAGCCACTCTGGTTCTGGTGTCTGGAAGTGTAATGAGCCTGCAGGAAAAAACTCCTCCCTTTTTATAGAAACATCCATCATTGAGAGGGCAAAGGTCAGGTCTCGCAATGATAACGCGATTATTACCAGCCAGGAGGTGCCATCAGAGACAATGCTATGATGGATATCTATACTGCTATCTATACCAATATATTCCTATTATCATTAACATGCTGATATTCAGTAGACCACGTTTCTTACAATTTTGCATATACGAATTAAATCTAAAAGGAAGCTGTCCAGCAAAAATGGTGTTCGGGGGATAGCTCTGTGGTATTGCATGGTGATTTTTGGACGGGTTTCACCAGCACTGTTATTATGGCCTAGGTCTAGTCTAAGAGCAGTTTTGCTACAGTATGTTATGTCTGGGGCTGGGGGTTGTTGTGACTGTGATAGCTCGGTGTGTACATTGTGACAGCGTACAAAGGAAGTCAGTTAAGCGGGAGGGGGGGGGGCGCCAGTGTGGCCCATATCAGTATTCCGACAGCACACAGGCTGTATATCCTATGGGACCGCGCTCTCGCCAGTCCCTGCTCGTGGATGCTGAACATGCGTCTCGCCGTTTAGCCTCTCTCTCCCTCCCTCTGTACACACACCCTCCCTTTACCTCCCCCCCCTGCAATCTCTCCCTCTCTTTGCAGCCAACACCAGGTAATTGAAAGAGAGAGAGAGAGCAGTCGATGGTCTATGGCTGGTATGGAGGTTAAAATGTCTCTATAGGAATGAGAGAAGCTTGTGGTCATCGGGCAGTGATGGAAATGGTGGATACTGTGCCTTTTATTCTCCATCTCCTTCTGCTCCTCATAAGATATACAGTATTCTGCTTCCTACTATTAAACCTGCGGTGCAGAATTACTGAGCCACACATGGCCGAAGGACCCCAGAGGAGATCCAAACGTGACGACGAGCACAGGACGTCCCCCGAACAACCATTGTTACCCCGCCACCGATGCCCGCCGCATGGTAGCTTCGTACATGAGCTCTCAGCTGGGAGCGTCTTTCCGCTGCGCCGTGGATGTGGAAAAATCCATCTCCAAACACACCGGGACGCGAGCCCCGTGATCCAGGCGGCGGC
>NC_140246.1:15326550-15396550 GCF_949987555.1 Borostomias antarcticus
CACCCCGACATCGTTAGATGAAACGAGACAACTCAATCTATTCAACGCTGTTCATTTCGATAGCGAGGCAGCCTATTACTGTTGCTGTAGCTGAGATCTGTCTGAGACATGACTGGGCACTGGGCAAAGCATCTCCCAGCATCCCTTGCCTGGAGAACCTAATTGCTTCCAAAGGGAGGAGAAGCAAACTGTTCGTTCAAGCTGTTTTGGAACATTGGACAAAGTGCAGCCAAGATAAAGGCCTCCCTTCGCTTTACACACCTTTCTTTGTCTTTCCAACGTGTAAAACCAGCTCACACCTGATGCTCAGTCGTTAATACGTTGATTCCAAATGAATGAGTTTTAATTAAGAAATACACTTGTGACTGGATTCTCTGTGGCAGATGTAACCCACATTACCGGGCCTAAAATAGCACAGCTAGGTCAGATTTAGCAAAATAGACAAGCTATGCACACTACAGTAATGCTGATAAAGAAATGTACAGTAACTACCCTCTAGTTTGCTTGTGTGTGTGTGTGTGTGTGTGTGTGTGTGTGTGTGTGTGTGTGTGTGTGTGTGTGTGTGCGTGTGTGCGTGTGTGTGTGTGTGTGTGTGTGTGTGTGGTTACTCCCCCAGCACGTTGTAGAAATATCTAAATGCCTCGCAACAAAAATTCCGATCATACTGATCACTTCTTAATGTGTCTTAGTAACACCATTACACATGTCTGCGTTTGGATCCCATTGCAGTAAATACTGTGGGATCTTGGGATCAGATCATCTCTTTCACTCTGCCCCTAGCCATCAAAACAATATTCACACCTCTTCAGTATGCATGAGCTGGCTGCATTCTTGTCTCCATCTAAATTGCTTTTCCAATGAAACTGAGGGAGAAGAGGTTTAAACTAAACAACATGAGCTCACCAAGAGGTCAATTAAAGATGGAGGATAGGGTGTTCTGAGACACTAAGAGGAGTTGTGTTCCATAGTCATGTCTCTCCATGATTTACACCCATTCCAAACACATTCTCTGTTCCTCTTAGACCACTGAACTAAGAGGATTTGACAGGCGTTAGCAACACAGTGCAGGCGTCCCGTAATAGACTAGTCATCAGCCAGGAAGGACATTGAGGAAGAAAAGGAGGTTAAAACTATCGGGACATAACCTGGTAGACCTAGGTGAGAGAAATTAGAAGCCGTGATGTAGGTCAGCAGATAACTCAGCCTCTATAAAACTATGGATAGTGAAGGCATTTTTCAGCATCTCTATCTGCTCAGTACAATTTGTTCTTCAATACCCCCCCTCATTTAGAAATATTCCTTCAAAAGTGAAATCCAATATGGTCTCTCAACCTGCACTTTCAGTGGACGCTCCATTGCTCCAACTACCCTGATAATAGTTGAAGTGGATGCGTCACACATTCCCAAATACATATTACCGAACAGATCTACCGGGCCCAGGCCCAGGGGCCCAAGACCTCAGGGGGCCCTTTGCATTTCTTGTTGCAGGGACACAGATATAAATGTAGTGTGAGATTCCTTACACAAACATAAAAAAAACATTAATATTTTGAACAATTTATTGGGGCCCACGTCTTTTAAAAAAGAGAAGCTTGTGTGGGCTACATATTTTCTATAGCCTACTTGTTAATCTAATGGGTGGGAATGTAGGTTATCTTTCCATAGATACATGAGTAGGCTATAAAACTAGTCTATAGAGGGCACTATTAAAGTTTGTGAACTCGAGACAGATCAGGTCACAAGGTCAATTGGTTCCGTTTCTGTTTGATCTTGACCATGTAAAATGGAGCACCGTCACATATTAAGCGGAGCAGCAAAACGAAAGATCCGAAAAGAAAAAGGCAATCAGATGCTTTACAGCAGTTTCCTCGCATTTCCAGTTTTTTTAAGAAAACAAACTGAGAACAACAGTGTTGTGGCGGAGGCTGTAGGGGGGTGGGGGGGAGTTGGTAGGGAGGGGGAGGCTGTAGGGGGGTGGGGGGGAGCTGGTAGGGAGGGGGAGGCTGTAGGGGGATGGGGGGGAGTTGGTAGGGAGGGGGAGGTTGTAGGGGGGTGGGGGGAGTTGGTAGGGAGGGGGAGGTTGTAGGGGGGTGGGGGGGAGTTGGTAGGGAGGGGGAGGCTGTAGGGGGGTGGGGGAGTTGGTAGGGAGGGGGAGGCTGTAGGGGGGTGGGGGGAGTTGGTAGGGAGGGGGAGGCTGTAGTGGGGTGGGGGGGAGTTGGTAGGGAGGGGGAGGCTGTAGTGGGGTGGGGGGGAGTTGGTAGGGAGGGGGAGGCTGTAGGGGGGTGGGGCGGAGTTGGTAGGGAGGGGGAGGTTGTAGGGGGGTGGGGGGGAGTTGGTAGGGAGGGGGAGGCTGTAGGGGGGTGGGGCGGAGTTGGTAGGGAGGGGGAGGCTGTAGGGGGGTGGGGGGAGTTGGTAGGGAGGGGGAGGCTGTAGGGGGGGTGGGGGGGAGTTGGTAGGGAGGGGGAGGCTGTAGGGGGGTGGGGGGGAGTCTGTAGGGGGGTGGGGGGAGTTGGTAGGGAGGGGGAGGCTGTAGGGGGGTGGGGGGGAGTCTGTAGGGGGGTGGGGGGAGTTGGTAGGGAGGGGGAGTCTGTAGGGGGGTGGGGGGAGTTGGTAGGGAGGGGGAGGCTGTAGGGGGGTGGGGGGGAGTCTGTAGGGGGGTGGGGGGGAGTTGGTAGGGAGGGGGAGGCTGTAGGGGGGTGGGGGGAGTTGGTAGGGAGGGGGAGGCTGTAGGGGGGTGGGGGGAGTTGGTAGGGAGGGGGAGGCTGTAGGGGGGTGGGGGGGAGTTGGTAGGGAGGGGGAGGTTGTAGGGGGGTGGGGGGGAGTTGGTAGGGAGGGGGAGGCTGTAGGGGGGTGGGGGGGAGTTGGTAGGGAGGGGGAGGCTGTAGGGGGGTGGGGGGAGTTGGTAGGGAGGGGGAGGCTGTAGGGGGGTGGGGGGAGTTGGTAGGGAGGGGGAGGTTGTAGGGGGGTGGGGGGAGTTGGTAGGGAGGGGGAGGCTGTAGGGGGGTGGGGGGAGTTGGTAGGGAGGGGGAGGCTGTAGGGGGGTGGGGGGAGTTGGTAGGGAGGGGGAGGCTGTAGGGGGGTGGGGGGAGTTGGTAGGGAGGGGGAGGCTGTAGGGGGTGGGGGGGAGTTGGTAGGGAGGGGGAGGCTGTAGGGGGGTGGGACGGAGTTGGTAGGGAGGGGGAGGTTGTAGGGGGGTGGGGGGGAGTCTGTAGGGAGGGGGAGGCTGTAGGGGGGTGGGGGGAGTTGGTAGGGAGGGGGAGGCTGTAGGGGGGTGGGGCGGAGTTGGTGGGGAGGGGAGGCTGTAGGAGGGGTGGGGGAGTCTGTAGGGGGGTGGGGGAGAGTTGGTAGGGAGGGGAGGCTGTAGGGGGGGGGCTGGTAGGGGGGGGGGCCGGTAGGGGGGGGGTCCCCTCTACACGTCCAGGCAGGGGCCCATTTTTTCATGATCCGTCTATGACCTGTTCCCCAATATATAAACAGACTATCCATGCCAAGGACGTCCGTATGACGCGATGGATGATCTCTCTGGCTGGAGGAGAGTTTGTCACTACGAGGAGGATGTGACAGATGACCCAGCAGCAGCAGCACGCGATGTGACGAGACTGTGAGCTGTCCCAGTCGCATACCCACAACCCCGCAATCCAGGCCGTTGGGCTCGGCTGGTGGGTCGGACAGTCAGACAGGACGATTGGCTGAACTAAAGAGAGGCTATTTGTCAGCAGTTCTTGGCCTCGGACCAGGAACCCGTCATATTTTCCACTCGCAACGCCGGCCGGCGTAAAGAGGGCATCGCCCGGGAAAAGTAAACAAATGGCGGCAGATGGGCAGATCGCCCGTCACAACATAACACCCCCCTTATCTGTGCCCGCCGCCACACCAGCCAGCGCGCTTCTTGTTTGTCTAAACCCAGCCCAATCCATTTCCCGCTGGAAAGAATAAGCTAAACTGTCATGAGATGACGTCATTCGTCTGCTGACGGAGGTGTCTGTTACCTGCGCTGACAATCATCCCCGAAGAGAAGCGACTGCCGTTCCACATTACAGGTTAAACAACATATCAGGAACCACTTCTTATCCACCATTGGCTATAGTATAGCTCACTCTAAGTTGACTATGTGGGACATAAGGGAGGCACCCTCTGCCAGCCCTGTAGCCTAATGCTATGGTTGTCAGAGGGCCTGGTAGGCTAGGCTACTCCATTCCCTACTTCCCCCCTATGGTCTCTTACTGACCACTGACCAGTGGTGCTACTGTGCTGTCAGAGCAGTTAGCCTATAATTTCTCCCTCTGTGAGTCGATTTGTGATATCCAAATAAGTGTACATTGACTATAGCAGTTGCGCTAAACCCATGTGACTCCCTCACAGGTGTTATGGGGTTCTAAATATTCACCAGGCCTCCCCGACTGACATCCACCCATCTGTCTAGGTCCATCCGAGCGTGAGCTGGCTACTGTAGCCTATAGGTTATACCCCACAGGGAAAAGAGACTTCATGGAAAACGGTTTAACAGAGGAACCATTTTTAATGCACGTTTAATTTCCAGCTATTAAAGATTCAGCAGGCCTAATTAAAAAACCCTGCATCAACGCAAAAACAAAGACTCTTAAAATCTTGCCACTGTATTTCAGAGCTGGGCGTCGTGATTAAGCCGCGCGCCGGCTGTCGGGTGAGATAAAACACGGCGACGTCGCGCGGCGTTACGGATCTCTCGCGGTGTTTCATATTTCCTGAGCTTGACGTGTTCATCACAGGCCGGCACTGTGATTCAACGCCGTAGTTGGACGCAAAGAGGGAGCGTAGCCTAATGATGAAGTGACTGCCAAGAGTAGACGGCAGCTCTGCAGGGAAGTTCTGAGGCTCGTGTCCAATCCGTTCTGAAGGGATATCGAGACGGTCTTCGATAAGCACTTTTCAGGAGTCATGCCATATTAAAGCTGCTTGATTTTTTGTTCCCACACTGGCAGCATGGCTACTGTGCCAGACACACGCGCGCACACACACACACACACACACACACACACACACACACACACACACACACACACACACACACACACACACACACACACACACACACACACACACGTTGAAGAGAACGAGGTAGAGCAGAGCGAGGAATGACAGTGAAGGAGAGGTGAAGAGAGAGTGTGATTTAAAGAGGGAAGCCAAAAGCCTGGTCTTTGAGGTCGGAAACTGGTCCAGTAATAAAATAACAAATCCACCTATGGGAGTTGCCACCATTTGATGATTGTTTTTTTAATCAACAAAACAAAGCAGTCCTAAGGGCTTATGACAGGGTGGAGTCGGAAACAGCGCATACAACATAAAGGACCCACAATAGAGAAACATGAGGGGGTCTCTTCAAAAATAACGTCCAATCGTTTGCTTGTCCTTTGTGCAGAGGAAAACTTTGTGAGGGTTTTGTGGCAGAGGTCTACACAAATCCTACGCTAACTCGGACTGGCACCAGTGGACATGATGTATTCTCCACTTGTGCCAGAAATAGAACTGCACTACACAAAAATGTGCTTGTTTCCCCACATAATGTCTGCACCACTGACGTGTGTGCTCGTATCATGCACTGCAGATGTATTAGATCACACAGTAGTGCAGTCCATTGTCCCTATCTCTATAGTCCATTAGGAGCCTGGCTCTGTATGGTGGAGTGATTGTCTCCGGGCTGATGACTGATGAGCCTCTATGCTTTGTCTGCAGATGATGCAATTAGGTCTGTTCCACTGTCCCGCTACCTCTAGTGGGAGGGCCAGCAGCCTTTGAATCAAAGACATCGAATAAGTGCCCACTAGCTTGTTTGAAGGTCCTATGATGTTAGTTTATGGTTAGCAGGGATTGGAGGATAATAAATGCGATATTACAGGCTCGGTCAAGTCTAATGATGCTGTCAAAGGCTTTTGCGGCGCTCGTTTTTGACTCTGACTGACGCAGAACCTAAAGCAGTGAGATGGCAGTGTGTCTGATGTCCATCTGTGACACATTTGGCTGTGCAATTACTCGAGTTCATGCCCCACATATCCCAGCCATTTCCAGCTAATTTCATTCACAAATAGCCTTTATAAACACGTAGCTACATCAACGGTTTAGATGAGTATTACAGACATCTCGGCAGTGTTTGTACAAACGCCTGTTTAAGATGTTGAGGGACACTCCCTCTCTGGCCGGGCCTAACCACAGAGACAGAAACAACCATCTCCTCCCACAGTGCTCGATATAACATGTTATAATACAATCATAATTAGCTGTGTTTGTATCGCAACAACAGATGTTCAGTCGCAGCGTCTGTATTACAAGGAAACCAGTTGCAGTGGACATAGGCTCACTACCCTTCCCAATCTCTAAGCACAGTTAGATGTTCCTTCCTTACAAGCTTCTGGCTTTTAAGGAACAGGATTAACGCATTAAAAATATATCATACTGTGCTGGCACTGAGCCAAAGGGTGTCTTGGCCATGGATGTGTCTTGGCTCATGTTGCGTTTTCTCATGTGTTCTGGGTGATGCCCTCTGGTGGCGAACTGCTAAATGATCCCACCGGTCAGAGAGAAAGCATGTCAGGGATGATAGGTAGGCGAAACGCGATGTCGTCCCAGTGCACACCAAATAGATTATCATCTTGATAAATGATTCATCCATTCATCTCATTCTCATGGCGCTGCCTCAGATGTTAACCCTCCACTGAGAAATTGCTTCTATGAAGATTTAATGGAACTGAAATTGAAATTCTGTCACTTTACCATGTTTTTCCCAGGCAACCACCCTGACACTGAAGACTGGCTGTCCGACCCGACGGACGGCGACGCCACCTTCCTCCCCGACTGCAATCAGGAACGTTCCGGTATCTGCAACTCGTCCGACACCTGGGCGTTCACCGTCGTGTCTCCGGTCACCTCCGCCGCCAACGGCACCTCCGCGGGCAACCGCTCCAACGACCCGTTCCTGATCCCGGCCCCGCCCATGTTCGTGCCTCTGCACTCGGACTGGAACAGCGCCATGGCGGCCTGGGGACTGGCATGGGAGGCGCACGTCTACGGCCTGGGCTCGGCGTTCGCCGCCGTGACCCTGGCCTCGGCGCTCAACCTGCTGTGCCTGCCCCTGCGGTGCCCCTCCGGTTGCGGCTACTTCGGCCTGGTCAGCCTGTTCCTCCTGGCCGCTGGGTGCACCAGGGCCTTCTCCCTCCTCTACGACGCCTACGGTCACCAGGGGCTCCTGCCCTCGCCGGAGGCCTCCCTGCTGCTCTACGAAGCCCCGTTCCCCTGCTGGACCGCCGCCTTCGGCCTGGTCTTCCTCCTGCTGTCCATGCGCTCCAGGATGCAGCTGTCCTACTCCGCCTTCCAGCGGCCGTGCTTCCTGGCGTGCCTGGTGCTGCTGCACTTCGCCGCCGCCTTTGGCCCGGCGGCGCTGCTGCGGCTCTCCCAGCGCGGGGGGGGCGGGGCGACGGCGCCGCCGTGCCTCCTCCTCTCGCTGGTCTCCCGCGGGGCGTTCGTGGCGCTGGCGTCGTTCCTGTCCGCCGCCTACTTCGTCTTCTACTGCTACGTGCGGGCGGACTCCAAGCACATCTACCACCTCAACAACACGTCGCCGACGCCGGCCGAGCGCTACAACCGCTGCCCGTTCGCCGAGAGCCGGGACTGGGAGCGCGCGGCCGCCGCCGTGTGCCTGGCGGCGCTCTTCTCGCTGGCCTGCGCCGGGCTGCAGCTCTACGCCATGCTCCACGCCCTGGGGCTGGCCGGCGGCGCCGACGTCTTCCGCCCCTGGCCCTGGTGGGTCTTCCAGTTCAGCTGCAGGGCGTGCGAGGTGGGCGTGTGCCTCACCCTGGCGCTGGTGGTGGCCCAGCCCGTCTACTGCTCCGACCGCCTGCCGCAGGCCGGGAGCTGCTGGACGGAGCTGCTGGCCGCCAAGTCGCCCATCATCGCCGGGAGCTACCAGTGGACCCTGAGCCAGCAGGAGAAACTGGCCATCTGCGACTCGATCGGACACGGGGAGACCGAGTGCCTGCCCCTTTACACGCTGGTGGACGAGAGGTTGGGCAACAGCCTGAACGGTCTGGACCTCCTCTACCACAGCAACCGGGCCTTGGCCTACCGAGACCTGGACCCGCCCGAGTCCGCAAAGCCCGAGGGCGGCGGCGGCAGGACGACCTCCGGGGGTTCGTCCCTCACCAGCGACTCCACGGCGGACCTGAGGCCGCCGTCGCCGATCAACCTGCGGCGCAGCATCGACGAGGCGCTGTTCAGCGAAGCTTTATTTCCCATGAGCCTCTTCAGCCCGTCCAGGCCCTTTCGCTGCAGCGACGCGTCCCTCAACGGCGCGCCGGCGCTCAGGGGGGCGCTCCCGGCCGATACAGGCCTGTATCGGACCTCTTCCTGTGTGGAGATGGCGGCGCCCCATGCCCGTCCGGGGGGATCGGTCCTGGGCGCTCCCCCATCTCCCTCCCTGTCCACGTCATCGAGCTGCTCCTCCCCCGAACGCTGGAGGGGAAGCTCCTCCTCCTGCTCCCTGTGCGGACCCTCTCTAGGGAGCTCCTCGCTGGCGCTGCGCCCCGGTGCAGACGGGCACGGCCAGGCGCCCCCAGCCGGGGGGATCTCAGGCCATGCCACGTCCTCCTCAGGTCACCAGGGGTCGCACCTGCAGAGACGTTACCGCACGCTGGGGTCGGCTTCGCAGGAGAGCCTGGACCTGTCGCCCGAAGCTGACCGGTCCGTGCAGGAGGAGTTCATGAGTGTTTGCAGACAGATCGATGCTCTGAGTATCTGCAGCGAGACCATTGACCTGTAGGATGAGTTCATCAGTAAGAAAGGACTAAAGACAGGAACAAAATGGCTGTCTCTGGAGTGCTAGTCAGTTTGATCCTGAATGGTAACATTTCTCATAGTTGGGAAATGTTACATCGTGCCAAATCTTTGCTTGACAGGATTTGATAAAGATGTTTGAAATTGAATATTGAAAGTTTGTTTTCGCAATGTTTCTAAGGGACTGTTAAGTGCCACAGGAATCCAAGAGCCCAGGGTTAATTTGTACGTGAGTTTTTCACATTTGATATTGAATGTTGCTGTTTGATACTCTCATACAACTTGTGGGTTTCCCTGTTAATTTGGAGTAAAAGTGACACGTTTGTACAAAACTCTTTTGCAAATAGTTAATATTGTAATTGAAGTAAGCACTTATTAAACAAAACTACTGATGTGTAAAATGACATTTTAAAATCGACATACTTTAGAATCGAGTAAAATTGACATTCAATGCAGTTTTTTAAGCAGTAATGTCATATTATCCTGTTTGTACGCCTTGAGATTTGCTTGATGCAATAGAAAGGCTTGGTTTAACATACGGCAGCACTATAGCAGGGCAGCAGTGACCTTGCTGGTGTAGGACGCTACGTATCCGTGTTATTCCTTATGAAGTCTCATACAACTGTGTTACTGTTAAGACTAGACACAGCTTTTTATAAGACAAGCTTAATAATTTATTCATTACTTTCTCTAAATACATGCTTAAATAAAGAAAAAAAAAGTGTGTTCTACATTGTGTTTTGCTTCAGTTCATTTTGTATTGCTCCCTACACAGCGTCATTTGGGTCAAGTTAAATAACTAAAATCAATAAGCCACACGTCCACAGTTTGACTTTTATTTACTTTACAACTTTGAACAGCAAAAGCATTGTTGAGTTATCTCATTGTAAACAAGTCCGGTTTCGAAGTCGGTGAAGATTTTTTAACAACAAGGTGGCCGACCGCCAAGTAGCAGCCGATTCCCACTCAACATGGTTAAATAGTTCTCCAAACATCTTCATGTACATTTACTTACAACGCACGTCAACTGTAAGAGCGCTGATAGTTCAGTCGACCCTCGAGTGAACAAAGAACGTTAGCACGGTACAGAAAGCGACTCGCTCCTACACCCTAGAAAACATCTGGCAAAACGGACACCCTTTACGAAAATATTAGAAAAAGCCTATTCCTACACAAAGCTGGACGACAGACAGGAATACCTACAGTATTAAAACAACAAAAACAAAGGTAGAGGAGAGAGGGCATGTAGCGCCATGCACAACGCATTCAGAGGACAGAAGACTTTGTCATTGTGTGCAGCCTTCATTCCTCCCCGTTTTAAAGGCATATCTCTGGTGAGAACATGTAAAATCTGTGACTGTAGGACCTGTGCCACAAGCGGAGGAGGATGGAGTGAGGGACCGTGTTGCTGGCGGCTAGTTGCGCTAATTTGGCTTAATCATATTATTACAAAAAGAATTGTGTCCGACCTAGTCAATACACTCGGCAGTACATAATTCATTAGAAAAAAGCAGAGTATAAATACAGCCACGTTGAGGCTTTTCACAAGAGTAAAAGCATGCATATCAAAACCCTTCATGCTCTTGGCCCCCACGGTCTCTATAAGAGCGTTAACTTAAATTCTCTCAAAACCATTCGGTTCCGAACTTGCAGAGTATTGATGCACTTCATTTCATTGCTGTACCGTCATTGGTCGACACACTTCTGCTCAGAAAGGTCCCTGATCTATGGCCCTGTCTAGCTATTGGTCCAAACTGTGCTCAGGACAACACTGCCGGCATTGCGATGGGCCACATAGTTTTGGTTGGCGTCATTTAGGGGGGTATGAAATAGCCAAAGCAATGGACACAGTGTCACATACAATGCAAACTACGTTTCCATCAAAAGAACATTGGTGACATCAAGTCTGATATCCTTCCACCATGGTACCGTCGACATGGCCGGGAGTCTCCGTACCTCAGGCAATGAGTCCCGTCAGTTTTCTAACAGTAAAAACATGTCTTCACATTATACTTTTAGAAGCAGTTAACATCTTCAGTGAGTAAAAACATATTGACAGATAAAGGAGGATTGCCACGATGCACTTGTACAGTTAACACAGCGAGACGAGCGTCTTTTTCTGCACAATTCCGAGTATGACATAAGACTGGGGTTTCTGAGGCGTGGACTGACATGGAGCTTGCTGGTAAGGGTGGATCCCGGACAGTAGAGACGTCAGCATGGCTACTGCCGTTTACACCGGGACGAGCGAACAGGGCATCACACCAGACGACTCCTTCACTGGATTTGTCCACAGACAATCACACACACGGGCAACCTTCAGTGCTCTCTCTCTCGCGCGCGCGCACACACACACACACACACACACACACACACACACACACACACACACACACACACACACACACACACACACACACACACACACACACACACACACACACACACACACACACACACACACACACACACACACACACACACACACACACACACAGGCTGTACACTGTGGGTAAGCAGTTGCCGTCTAATCAAAACCCTGATTCTCCTCTCCTGAAGTACAAAATCCCAGGATTCCCAGGAGACTGTAATTATGCATACCCCCCCCCCAATCACCACCAGCCAACAGTCTCTCCCTCCCCACGGCTCGGTGGCGTTGGACCAGAAGAGCTAGGAGGTGTAGGAGGGACTGTTAGGGGAAGATGAGCGTGTGCATGTGTGTGTGTGTGTGTGTGTGCGCGCATGGTCAGGTGTGGCAGTTCCGTTTGGTCACAGCAGGAGCGGGTACATGGGGGGGGGGGCACCTTATCCATGACCTGGGCGCTCCTTTAGTAAAGCCTCTTCTCGTAACTGTGGAGCGAAAGAACATCAATCAGTTAATGTTCATCAGAGTGCAGCCCTACACAATGATTACAACAAAAGCAGCATCTATAATGATATAATCATTGTCGACTTTAGGAAGACTACAACTGATCACACTCCAATTATCATGGATGGAGCATCTGTGGGGGTTGTTGACAGCTTTAGATTTCACATGGTCCCTGAACACCAAGTGCACCCTCAAGAAGGCGCACCAGAGATTGTACTTCCTGAGGCGTCTTAAGAAGTTTGGTTTAAGCACAAAAGCGCTCACAAATGTCTACCGGTGCACCATTGAGAGCATTCCCACGTTCTGCATCACGGTGTGGTATGGGAACATGACCTCCCAGGACAGTGGGAAACTGCAGAGGGTTGTAAAGACAGCAGCTAGGATCATTTGCACCGATCTGCCTAAACTCCATGACATCTACACCACTCGCTGTAAGAGGAAAGCCTGTACCATCATTAGGGACCCCAGTCACCCTGCCCATGCACTGTTCTCTCTCCTTCCATCCAAAAAACGTTACCGGAGCATCAAGTCATGTACCACCCGTCTCACTAACTGTTTTTTTCCACAGGCAGTTAGGCTGATGAGTCACTGATGCTCCTACTTTTGCTCTATGCACTTTAATGTCTCTTTGTAATGTCTTATTGTCATATTTCGTAGTGTCTATCGTGTCTTAATGTCTTATTTTGTAAACGTCTCCTGTCATATTGTTGTAATGTCTTACTGTCTTATGTCTTAAGTCATGTCTTGATGTCTGAGAGTGCCGGGCACAGTGCATTTCATTGTATTTTATAAATACACACGACAATAAAAGCCTTGAACTGAACTGAACTAAATATATCATTCTCCGAAATAACCCCTACATTTGCAAATGGCTTATCGACTCAATGTATCTAAATTAAATTGTACCCCAGATAAGATTGTACATCAACAAAACAGAATCCACATATTGAAGTATTGTGTGTGTATGTGTGTGTGTGTGTGTGTGTGTGTAACCCTGCATCCTCCCCTACAGTATTTTATAATTTCAATACTCTCCTTATAATACTTCCACACCCTACGAACGCCGAAGGAGACAAGCAGAGGGTTCTAGAGGGCCAAGCAAACGAGGGGCTTCTGTCCAAGAACAGCTTTCCCCCATCCTCTACTACCCCCAAACCTTTCAGGTCAAGTCTGTGTGTGAACTGTATACTTCCACAGGACAAAGGAATATCTACGACTATCTAAGACACAAAAAGAAAGGACACTTTGACGCCTGAGAAATAGATTCAATGCTATAACTTCAAGATGGTGAGTAGCTGTGTAAACTGTAACGGTGTAACTTAGCTACACAGCATATCTAAATATACGGCTAAACACCATAGCATACCATGTACTTTTCTACCGCTCGCACGCGTGCGTGTGTGTGTGTGTGTGTGTGTGTGTGTGTACACTTACGAGTGGAGCCCGTGGACTCCTCCCTCCACTTGTGCAGACATGGTCCTCTTCTCAAACTTCAGCTCGCCAGAGTACATCATGGAACTGGGAAGGACCACAATACAACAGCATTACACCCAGACCCACACAAATAAATATAAACATACACATGTAATACAATATGCATGTGCTAAAAAAAAATCGTCTGCCACTTACCGGAGGACAGAGAGGCTCTTGGCGCCGATGTCCTGACAGCCGTGCTGGATGCCTGCGATCAGGTAGGGGACGAACTTGTGGATGGAGCCCTTGTCCTGGACCGAGCCGGACACACCCTGGGCCACCTTCACGTTGTCCCCCTCGCTGTGGGATCAGCCGTCACACACACACACCACAGGTTTGGGACGTGCCAACGCCAAGGACGATGTTTTTTTTTAAAGTTTCATCAAATCGCACTCATCGCTTTCGTCCTCTTGAGGGAAATGATGAGCGTGTTTGTATGCAGAGGAGCTACAGTCAATGGCGGACTGGCCATCAGGACGTTCGGGACGAATCCCGATGGGCCGGTCCTCAAGCGGGCCGGTGTGGGCCGGCTTGGATGCCCGCACGAGCACGACAATCGGAATTGCCCCCCCCCCCCCCCCATGCCCCGCTCAACAAATTGGAAAGCCCGTTCAGTGGGCCGACTGGGGCTACGTAGCCCGACCTGAATTATGTCCCCAGTCCGCCCCTGGCACAGTAGGTAGCCAGACTTCTCTACACTGCGTTTCCGCTGAGCCAGCGCTGGAGGAAGGTCTGGCTGGACTCATTACCATTGGGAATAGAGGAGGACAAAACGCTGTATTTCTTTAAACCAATCAAATTCAAATAGCCAATTAGCACAAAGGTTGAAAAACGTGTGTTGCCCGAATAGTACAAATTTGAACATTGACAAATAATAAAATCACAATCATCTTCGGCAGAGCGGTTGCTAGGTTATCGCAGCGCCACGCTGGGCTGTAGTCCGGACTGGCCGACCACATGAATCGGGCGCCACTGATTGGCCAGTAATAAAACGAATGACGAGGCTTATTCCCAAACCCCACATCCGTTGAGTCAGACCGACACCAGGGCAGAGATGTAACGGTATGAACATTTCATATCACAATTATAGTGACCAAAATGATCACGGTTATCAATATTATCGAGGTACTATAAAATGTGCTGATTTTTTTCTAAAACCACTGATAACACACCGATATCATTTCACCAAGTTTTATATTGAAAACCACAAATAAAATTAGTAGCACTATGAACTTTTTGTTTGCATCAACATATAAAATAATGCATCTTGGAAGCTAGCTTTGAAAAACTCACTGGAAATACTGTCCAGCATCAACCAAAGTTCAGAAATCAAACATGCTTTTAATGATCATTTTATCATGATAAATTTCATGGTGGTTTATCATTATACCGGGTATGGTTCCATCCCTACACGGGGGGGGGGGGGGGGTTTAGGGGGCGCTGTGCTCGGTACCTGAAGTAGCGCTTCTGGCTGCTGGTGTTCTTCTCCATGGCGTCCAGGGAGCCCATGCCGCGGTACTTCTTCAGGCGAACGCCGTCCGAGAAGAAATACTCTCCGGGAGC
Organism: Borostomias antarcticus; assembly: GCF_949987555.1. NCBI lineage: Eukaryota > Metazoa > Chordata > Actinopteri > Stomiiformes > Stomiidae > Borostomias > Borostomias antarcticus. The sequence continues at coordinate 15,341,258 of NC_140246.1, forward strand.
CTCGGAGGTGGCGGCCAGCAGCGAGCCCATCATCACTGAGGGGGCGGGGACATGGAACCAGGTCAAATCAAGTGTGTCCTGTTCTCAGCGTTGCCGTAGCCCTCTCCTAAGTAGTTGGCATCGGTCCCCTCGACTTGCACTAATCCAGTCTACCAGAGAGAATGTGTGTATGCATGTATCCAACACCTAGGCATACTGTATACTGTACATAGATACTTTTTTCGCTTCTTCTTGTAATTTATCTTGTAATTATTTCTTGTAATTTAATTTGATCTATTATGTTTATTATCTATTAATCTATTCTGCTATACCTTTCCCACTGCTACTGTACCTTTCCCACTGCTACTGTACCTTTCCCACTGCACCTTTCCCACTGCTACTGTAGCTCTCCCACTACTACTGTACCCTTTCCCACTGCTACTGTACCTTTCCCACTGCTACTGTACCTTTCCCACTGCTACTGTACCTTTCCCACTGCTACTGTACCCTTTCCCACTGCTACTGTACCCTTTCCCACTGCTACTGTACCTTTCCCACTGCTACTGTACCTTTCCCACCTCTACTGTACCCTTTCCCACTGCACCTTTTCCACTGCTACTGTACCTTTCCCACCTCTACTGTACCCTTTCCCACTGCTACTGTAGCTCTCCCACTGCTACTGTACCTTTCCCACTGTTATTGTACCTTTCCCATCTCTACTGTACCTTTCCCACTGCACCTTTTCCACTGCTACTGTACCTTTCCCACCTCTACTGTACCCTTTCCCACTGCTACTGTAGCTCTCCCACTGCTACTGTACCTTTCCCACTGCTACTGTACCTTTCCCACTGCACCTTTCCCACCTCTACTGTAGCTCTCCCACTACTACTGTACCTTTCCCACTACTACTGTACCTTTCCCACTGCTACTGTACCCTTTCCCACTGCACCTTTCCCACTGCTACTGTACCTTTCCCACTGTTGCTGTACCTTTCCCACTGCTACTGTACCTTTCCCACTGTTACTGTACCTTTCCCACTGTTATTGTACCTTTCCCACTGTTACTGTACCTTTCCCACTGCTGAAACCCCACATTTCCCCCACAGGGATTATTAAAGTATATCTTATCTTAAAACAGTAGTCGCACAATAGTTCTGCCTCCCGCCTGGCCTAGCGCAGAGAGGACAGTTCCTCCTGAGAGTGAAGAACAGAGTTGACGGAGCGTCGTACCCGTGGACGCGCCGAGAGACAGGGCCTTCACCACGTGCCCCACCGTCTGGATGCCGCCGTCGGCGATCACCGGCACGCCGAAGCGCCTGGCGTACTCCGCCACCTTGTACACGGAGGTGCCCTGGGGCCGCCCGCACGCCATCACTGCAGGAGAGAGGGACAGCGCCGTCATGTGGACATCACCACCGCCATGGCCACACGTCACCGCGGTGATCCTGAGCTGGGTTCAAGACAGGTGGAGTGGAGCACCTCAAACAGTTTGGTCCTTCCACCCGGTCTGAGGGTCTTGTACTCGTCCTATTGATGTTGAGCCTATTTTGCTCTCTCAACGTGACCATCTGAATGAGAGAGGCTCATCCCCATGGCAACCCAGGGCAGAGCGTTAACAGATCACCATGACAACATTGTTTTGCGCCCGCTGTAGCTTCTGGTTGTTTCCTGCCTTCAGCAGCTGTTCGTCTGTTAGTGTGGCTTAAAACGCTAGCTGTGAAGAGATCTGAACGCTAACTTTACAGACTTAGAATGACCATGCAAAGGCCATTTTTTTCCTCCATCTGCCACATAGACCAATTGTCAATCAATACAGGCATTCCCATCGCGCACGCACGCACACGCGCACACGCACACACACAAAAAGCATTTAACCGTTTCAAAATCAAGGGTTAGCCAGTAGGGATGCACGATACTGGATTTTTGGCCGATATCCATTCCGCCCGCCTTCTTCTGTAGTGGAATTAACATAGGGCCTACAGTATTATTATGCATATTCTTATCGTGTTGGCCCACCAGCAAATGCAAATGAAGCTTAAAATGATGTAATATTCACTCTTGGTGCAAAATAAGATGGGAGGGGATGGGCGGGTATCGGCGTGTTGGCCGATCTCCCATCTTGCATTTTAATGCAGATATCGGCCGATACAGATACCATGCCGATAATATCGTGCATCCCTATTAGCCAGGGTTCATCTCTGAATCCGAAATAGAGAGATGACTGTTTACTATCCTCCTGACCGCACTGTGTTGCAGGGCAGCAACATGCAGATTTGCAGAGTTCGCCAAGACTTGAGCCAGGTGAGGCAGGTCAGAGAGGCGGGTCAGAGAGGCGGGTCAGAGGGGCGGGTCAGAGAGGCGGGTCAGAGGGGCAGGTCAGAGGGGCGGGTTAGAGAGGCGGGTCAGAGGGGCGGGTTAGAGAGGCCGGTCAGAGAGGCGGGTCAGAGAGGCGGGTCAGAGGGGCAGGTCAGAGAGGCGGGTCAGAGGGGCAGGTCAGAGAGGCGGGTCAGAGGGGCAGGTCAGAGAGGCGGGTCAGAGAGGCGGGTCAGAGGGGCAGGTCAGAGGGGCAGGTCAGAGGGGCAGGTCAGAGGGGCAGGTCAGAGAGGCAGGTCAGAGGGGCAGGTCAGAGGGGCAGGTCAGAGGGGCAGGTCAGAGGGGCAGGTCAGAGGGGCAGGTCAGAGGGGCAGGTCAGAGGGGCAGGTCAGAGGGGCAGGTCAGAGAGGCGGGTCAGAGGGGCAGGTCAGAGAGGCGGGTCAGAGGGGCGGGTCAGAGGTCAGAGAGGCGGGTCAGAGGTCAGAGAGGCGGGTCAGAGGTCAGAGAGGCGGGTCAGAGGTCAGAGAGGCGGGTCAGAGGTCAGAGAGGCAGGTCAGAGGGGCAGGTCAGAGAGGCAGGTCAGAGGGGCAGGTCAGAGGGGCAGGTCAGAGGTCAGAGTGGCAGGTCAGAGGTCAGAGAGGCAGGTCAGAGGGGCAGGTCAGAGGCAGGTCAGAGGTGCAGGTCAGAGGGGCAGGTCAGAGGTCAGAGTGGCAGGTCAGAAGTCAGAGAGGGGGGTCAGAGGTCAGAGAGGCGGGTCAGAGGTCAGAGAGGCGGGTCAGAGAGGCAGGTCAGAGGTGCAGGTCAGAGGGGCAGGTCAGAGATCAGAGTGGCAGGTCAGAGTGACTGGCTGCGTTCGTGGCGGCGGGCGCGACGCGTACCTTCCTGGGTGATGCAGATGGAGCCACAGCCCATCCCCACTCTCAGCGCGTCCACCCCTGCGTCAATCAGGTTCTTCGCCTGGGCGGCCGTCACCACTGAGGGAGAGACCACACACACACACACACACACACACACACACACACACGCACGCACCCGACACACGCACGCACCCGAAACACACACACACATTAACAATTTATGTCCACATAGAGAAAATTACATACAGGGACAAAAATACTAAAGGTGCAGTTAGTATACAATCACAATTCATGGACCAGCGCACACACACACACACACACACACACACACACACACACAATCTACAACACATGTACACTCAAGCCTCAAAATGCAGTGGCAGCCCTTTTGCTTACATTTGACATTATGTTACATCTTTCATCTCTGTACGATTTGATTTGATTGACAGGTGAAACATCAGAATGTTTCTGTAGGGTCGGGCGGGTTTGCTCACCGTTCCCCCCCACCACCTGAAGCTCGGGGTGTTTCTGTTTGATGTAGCTGATCATGCCGATCTGATACACCGAGTTGCCTTGTGATGAGTCCTGTAGAGACAACAAAATGGCCGCCTGTTTTCAAAGCTTTCACCTGGTTTCAGCATCAACATCAGACAGGTTGACATCCAGCATTAATCTATCCAATCCAGTCCTGTGTTCAAATTAAAACGTGCCATTGTGAGGGTCACACTGTGCATTAAGCCACCCACATACAACCTCTAAATCATCTGACCAAGCCCTAGTAGTACACAACCACATCTCTGTCCAACTACAGCCCAGACGCACCAGAACCACCACGTCCACTCCGGCCTGCACCAGCAGGTCCAGTCTGTACTTGTCGTCGTCCCGGGTGCCGATGGCCGCCCCACACAGCAGCTGCTTGCGGGAGTCTTTGGAGGCCAGGGGGTAGTCCCTGTTCTTCTTCAGGTCCGTCCTGGCGATGATCGACACCAGCTCGTCACTGTCATTCACGATGGGCAGCTTACCTGGTTACACGCACAGACACACACACAGACACACACACACACACACACACACACACGCACAAACCATCAATATCATTAAAAGCAACACGTTAGGTTGTACATTTGACATAATCCAGAGACCTGCAACTTGGTAGGGATCAATGCAACCAATGCACAATTATAATAGTGATAATTCAATATTCCATACAGAGACATCGACACGGCCTACATTCCACAGCTCACCTTTCTTGCTCCGCTGTAAAATGTCGTTGGCCTCCTTCAGGGTGACACCGGCGGGCGCCACCACTAACTCCTCCCTCTTAGTCATCACCTGGGAAATGAGATCATCAAGAGGACTTTAATTAAATCAATTGAATGGTCTCTGACACTTCCAAATAAGGAATTATCAAATGACTAAGCACTGAATTATTATTATTTTATTTTTTTTAAAGACACAAATGCTATCAAAGCAACTCTCATGCACAAGACTGGTGACGCACAGAACACAGTCACGCTGAGGCTCACCTCCTCCAGCTGTCTGCTGTGGTCCTTCTCTGAGAGGAAGTCGATGTCTCTGGAGGTGACGATCCCCACCAGCTTGCTGCCCATCTTGCCCGTCTCCGTGACCGGCATGCCCGAGAAGCCGTGCCGCGCCTTGGCCTCGATCACGTCTCCCACCGTGTTGCGGGGGCTCATGACGAGGGGGTCTGTGATGAAGCCCTGCTCAAACCTCTGGAACACAAAACATTTACACCATTCAACACCCACTTTAACATTGTTATACTGTATGCTGGAAGTCTACCCCTATATTACGCGTTTAATTAAGTGCAACTTTCCTAGTATTTTCTGTAAGCCTAAGACTAATATACAGTAGATGTTTGTACATACAATGTTAAAGACTGATATTTGTATTAACTAAGCTATGGGTGCAAATTAGCATGTATAACCCCAGTGCAGATCGAAGTGTCTCACCTTCACTTTGCGGACCTCGTTTGCTTGGAATTCTGGGGTGCAGTTGTGGTGGATCATGCCTATTCCTCCCATCAACTGCAACACAAAACCAGTGTTTTAAAAGGTCTGTTACAAACTGGACCAAAACAAACACACACACACAGGAAAAACCCTCTGGCAGGGCCTTACCGCCATGGCGATGGCCATCGCCGACTCTGTGACGGTGTCCATGGGCGAGGAGATGAGGGGCGTCTTCAGCGTGATCTTCCGGGTCAGGGCAGAGGTCAGGTCCTGAGGGAGACACGGGCCACCACAACGTTGAGCTAAAGTCCCCATCTGAACCTTCAAGACGCATCGATTGTGCAGTCTTTTACGTCACCAAGATGGGCATTTTATAAGCGTTTCTTTTTTTATATATATATTCACCATGGCATCCACTAGGGGGCAGACCTGCATGAAGAAAAACAGACTGTCCATGTCCATATCCCATGAATGTGTCACATTACAGCAAATTACAAGCAACTGAAACACGGACACCTCCGCTGAGGCTCAACCTAAATACTCACATACAACTCTCACTTTGAACCCGTTGCTTAACTGACAAGACTGACATTGTTTTGTCTAAAGAGATACATGTGCCTTAGTCATTGGGCAAGAGAAAGAGGTCTGTGACCTTCATGGTTACCTAGCATATGTGGATAAGCAGGCAGTGTTCTCCATCTTACAAAATAGCTGGTATTGTCAGGGAAAATAATTCTTCCAGATACCTCAAGATATTCCCGCTCTCATAACACAAGCTGCCATTTCCGTGTTTTCCATAGCTGGGATAGTGAGACTGAAATCGCATTCCTTGTTCATGGGAAGTTAGATTGTGTTTTATGACATCCAAGCTTCCCTCCCTTATTCGCGGCAGACATAAACAAAATGGTCCGACTGCCGTGGTTCTCAAGAGTTCATTGGAAGGGGAGGCGAACTCCGAGGAACACCTTAGACTAGCGTTTATGGACGCTCGGCCGCACTAGCACGCTAAATTCCACAATGAGCCAAACTGAAGTCAAGAACATTTTAACAACCTGGGGGAATTTCCCATCTCTGCTCCAAACTGAGGCCCAGCAGAGTTACCTAGTGTGAAAAACCCACACCTATTTAAATGGAATATTGCATTCATGAACTCCCACCTTTTTGAGTTTGGAACGAGGCCAAACGCAGTTGCTCAAAACGCGGGTCGGCATCAGTTACACAGAAAAAAAACCCAGATGAGCCTAAAGCTCTGTGGAGATGGCCGACCCACGGTAACACGGGTCAGCAGCTCCACACTGCATACAAACAGGGAGATTAGAGATATCAATTAGATTTAAAAGCCCTGATCTGGGCGGCAGGGGATGGGAGGGATTTCACCCAAAGCCTGAGATGCCTAATGCTCATACTGTACATCATCCCCTGAGAGAGAGAGAGAGAGAGAGAGAGAGAGAGAGAGAGGAGAGAGAGGAGAGAGAGGAGAGAGAGGAGAGAGAGGAGAGAGAGGAGAGAGAGGAGAGAGAGGAGAGAGAGGAGAGAGAGGAGAGAGAGGAGAGAGAGGGGAGAGGGGAGAGGGAGAGAGAGAGAGAGAGGGAGAGAGGGAGAGAGGGAGAGAGAGAGAGGGAGAGGGAGAGGGAGAGGGAGAGGGAGAGGGAGAGGGAGAGAGAGAGAGAGGAGAGAGGAGAGAGAGAGGAGAGAGAGGGAGGAGAGAGAGAGAGAGAGAGAGAGAGAGAGAGAGAGGAGAGAGAGTGTTAACCAGTCATGTGGGCGGCCATTTCGGCTAAAACGGTACAGCCGAGTTGGCGGAGTGACGCAGGCACTTGTATTTTTCTGTCTCTTTCACTATTTATGAAACGTGCAATTACAGAGTGAGGTCGATGTGTGTGTGTTTGTGTGTGTGTGTGTGTGTGCAGACTCAGTGCTGTAATAAGGCTCATGGTTTAGGAAGTGGGTGTGGCTAGGTGGAGGAGTGTCTACAACCACAGTGACTAAACAGTATGTGAGTAGCGGTGTCTGCATGGCTCATATGTGATGGGACTTCATACTGAAAAACCCAGTCTAGTTCCATTGCACATGTCCTTAATAACATCTCTTAAACCATGTTATAACTTTATTCTGCGAAGCTGACACTCATCATGTTATGCCTATCCATCCATCCCTCCATCCATCCATCCCTCCATCCCTCCCTCCCTCCCTCCCTCCATCTTGCTCAGTCTTGTAGTTGTGTGAGCCCTAGGTCAGTCATGCATGGTAACGGAGGACACACTCACCACTTCGTCTGAGGTGAAGTCGATGAAACCGGGCAGGATCAGAAAGTCACTGGAAGACAAAGAGAGAGAGTGGACAGTCAGCGGGTGGGAGTGGGGGGCGGGGGGGTGACATCATGGACAGTCATGTGCGGACAATACTACAAACCTAATGGCAACTGCTGACTTGAATGAGTGGGTCAAGCAAGTAAGTAGGTAGCCTTGAGAACCGATTCTCGAGCCTAGTGGCCCCCCATCTCCTGATTCCTTAGTGTGAGGCAGAAACAAGTACACCCCCTGGACATGATGCTAGTATGTCGCAGGGACCTACCCCCAATCGAAGGGCCAGGGGGAGCCATCGGGTGCCATTTTTTTTATAGTCTTTTTTACGACTCGGACGGGGATCGAACCCCCAACCTCCCAATCTCAGGGCGGACACTTTAACCACAAGGCCACTGAGCAGTGGGTCAAACTGAATCTAAAAGGTGAGATCACTGCGATCGGCAACCAACTGGTTCCGACCGCGGCTTAAAAAGCCAGTGAGAGGGGGTGTGAAGATAGCAAACGGCTGCTTCCTAGTTTAGAACAGTGCCTGCTGATTCAACTACCGTTTCACCCGAACTACAAGCCTCTCTACGACTGGCCAAAAGTAGACATGCCTCTCACATGAGACGCGGGATGCAAGACGTGTGCACACCAAAGTGACAGATGCCCGATTCTTTTTGGGCCGCCTGCTGGATTGGTGTCAGGGAGTTAACACTGCCCTGCTTGCATCATCTATCCCCCATTCGTCTATATTCAAAAGGTGTGAAAGGGGCAGGTGTTGAAAGTCGAAGGTGGGGTAAGTGTCAATTCGCTGTGGCTAGCGAACAGGTAGGAAAGCTATTTCAACCGTATCTAGGACACATGAGGAGTTGCCCAATATTAGCTGAGAATTCAAAAAATGAAGTGTTCAGATATGCTATGAATGAGGATAAGAGTATGCTGACGCTGGCCTATAGTGGCCCAGAACGGGGAAAGACAAACTCAGGGCTAACAATGGAAAGGCGATGACACCATGGAGCTTGTCAGCACAATGCTAAAAGGAACTTTTACCTCAGCTAAGTGTAGTTTAAAGGTTTAAAGGTTGATCTTTCACTAATAACTAATGTTGCCACGTTGGAACTGTAGCCGAATTCAACGTGGACGACAAGAAATGTTTAAAAACAACAGAAGATGTGCCCCAATTCTCACAAAATACTGCTTACTTATCTTTCCAAACCTCCTTTATGATCACTGATATGCATTTCTGATATTGGAAAGGGTGCACTGTACAAGCTAGCTCCAATCCATTCATATCCTTAGTGCTGCGCAGATGTCGACAAAGAAAATATCAGCTGATGACAGTATTTGCAAACCGCATCGTCCTGCATGTCCAGGGGTTACGACACCCGGGGTCAACTCCAGCCAGTAGACTGCATAATAAACACCAGGGAGGAACAGAGAGCGCCGAGACAGAGGTCGATGACAGAGAGGAGGGAGAACGAGAGAGAGAGAGAGAGAGAGAGAGAGAGAGAGGGAAAGCGAGAGGGAGGGAGGGGGAGGGAGAGGGGGGAAGAGAGAGAGAGAGGGAGGGAGGGAGGGAGGGAGAGGGGGGTGGGGGGGAGAGACAGAGAGGGAGAGGGATGATGTGTGATTTTCAGACGGGCGGACCTGCGGTGGTTTGGCTTGCGGGTGTAAAAACACAGACAGGCCGGGGAGAGAGAGGAGCGGATAAGGAGGGCTTTGTCTGCGGCGGGGCGAGTGACTGAACGGGAGAGAGTACGTCGTTAGAGGAGGCAGGACAAGAGAGAACCCCCCCCCCCCCCCCCCCCCAAGGCATAATGGCCAGAATCTGAATCATATAAAAGTCAACTGGAAAATGTGAAACTTGCAGGAGCAAAGAGGAGAGTGAGAGAGCGTGATGAGAGAGAGAGACCATGACCAGAGACAGGGGAGAGAGGAGGAGAACGAACCACACACCACCCTGTCCTCTCCTTCGCCCGTGTGGGTGGAACGACTTGGACCTAAAATAAGCCCACCAGACAGGGAGCAAGGGACCGCTGCATCCTCCATAAACACCAACATCTGCCAGCATTTAACCCCACCACAGGTCACACCCCGGCCTCCCAATGCACTGACTAAAGCTACAGATTCTACATCTGCCATTGAACAGAGTCTGTCCCCATTTCAATTCATTAACCTTGGCGGGGTCACACATCGTATGGTTAGAATCTGTTATTAAGTTATTGAAAATAGCCTAGCAGCCTACTCTCACGTCATCTTCCGTTTTTTTCCGGCAGCTTCTTTCTGGTGAGCAAACCAGATTTGGAAACTAGTCAGTTAGGTTCTGTGAGCAGTGCGACTGTGGCGTCACGGAGTGAGACGACAAGACGGGGTTAGGATTCTAGGGGAAGGGCTCATTGTGCAAGGTTCATGCCGATGGTTTCAAAATCCTAGAGACAACATTTGCTCGTGGGGTACCTTTGAATATGGTTTGCATCTGAATGGACGATGCCATTATGGCAGGGTTTCAAACTGCCCAGGACTGCCTGTGTAAGCGATTATATGGCGACTAAGTACAGAGATATGCTTACTATTACCTTATGAGCCAACATGCCATCTGTCATAGAGTCTTAGCACTTAACTTGGTTTAAGTCACCATGTTTAATGGAAGCGAATGTGTAATTGAGGGTGGGGCTTCCCCTCCAATGTGTTCTATGGTGCCGCCTCCACATAACGCATGGCCTTTCTGTGTTCCTTGCGTAAAACTGATCTTTATTTGGGCTGCGCGCGTGCGCGTGTGCGTAGCTCTGAACATAGCTCCATGCGTAGCGGCCCTCCAACTCTTGTGATGTCAAATGGCACGTTCTTACAGTTGCAGCAAAGGTGTTGTGGCCTTAAGGACGCAGGTGTGGTCGTCTGGGTCCTCTCCTCCCTCCTCTGGCTCCCAGCCCCCTCTGAGGAGATCCCATGACCGTCCCTCAGGCTGGTCATGTGACAGCCTTCCCTCCCAGCACGACGGACTTCGTTACCCCCCCCCCCCCCCCCCCCCCCCCACGTGCGCACGCTGTCCGTACACAATTAACCACAAAAAGTAGAACTGGCACTCATCAGTTTTCGATGACTGGATTCTAGCTGTCTGATTAAAATATTTGTACGACTGATCTGATGTAACAAGAACCGGCCTTAACCATGGCTTCCTTCATTTTGGTGGCAATTCTGAGACGCGTATGCAGGGTTTTCCTAACGGGTATCACTTTTGGACGGCTGACAATTTTGGCAAAGAGGAGTCCCATTCAAGAGGCAATACACTGAAAAGGGTTTGAGCAATATTCTTAGCAGTCAAATGGTAGAAGAGTGACGAGTTTGCTATTGTATATAAACCAGTTAGCCTACTCAAGGATCCAGGTCCTGTGACTGTGGTCCAACACTTCCTGAAATCTAGTTAGTTCAAGCAGGTTATCATCAAAAAAAGATGATGTTAAAAGGGTTATTCAACGCAAGAAATAGATGAGTTAATGTAACGAGTTTCAAACACAGTGTGCTACAAGAGTGCTGATGAGAATGATGAATGCAGAGACAGCGTTGGGAACTGAGCTAGATGTGCTCAATGAACGGTAGTGAGGGATAGTGTGTGCCAGAGAATCAGATAGCAGGTCATGCATTATGATTCTTCATGGCATCTACTGGGGCAGGTATTTCATTACTGGAAGCAAAGATCACAGCCATGACAAAGGTTTGTTTCAGCATTCAAACTTGCTTTCCCTTAAGGCTCATGCATGCACCCATTATGAAAGCAGTATATTCAGTTGAGCAAGCTAAGAAGAAATTAGAGTAGTTTGAATCTTAATGGTGTTTCTTTAGACCAAAACTGTCAATTAGAAGATTTGCTTCCCCTATATGAATTCATCGTCTAGAGAGACAGGATTTTAATAGTAATGTAGTGTTAAAATGGTTAAAACGTGACCGTGTTACTCACTTGTAAGTCAACCCGTCCCCTTTAGAGCAAAGCTCGTCTGCTGTTTGACCGTCGGAGACAACACACTGTTGGTCAGATCTGCCGGTTCAAAACGTGTTGGCCATTACAGAACGCCGCCCCCATCTCCCCGACACCTCGTGCGCTTTAGGTTTTTTTGACAGATCACAACCTCAGACAACTCTCCAGCAGCGTTAAAACGGAACGTACTTGTATGTGAGGCCATCTCCGATGGAGAAAAGCTGTTGTGCCGTGAGTCCATCTTCAGGGACATAGCCCGTGCCGCCACTGATCAGGTAATCTGCCATGCTGTCAAGGATAAAAAAAATAAAATAAAAATAAAAAGTATTCTCCATTAATGCTCAAAATGATTAATACAGATGCACATATAAGAATCATGAAGGAAAAAACATTCACACCCAAAACTGCTTCTCCCATGCACGCAGGTGCTGGATGATAGTCCAGACTGCCAAGGTTAAGACACAACCCACAGAAGCCAGCGCCACGATGGGTGTCAGCATCACTCCAACGATAAACAAATCAAATGTTATCAAACAAACATTCTCTAGGAGCGAGGGGTCGTGATGACAAAATAGAAGCATGACGTTTAATTAACTCTTTTTTTTTTTAAATCAGATGACGCATGTAAACAAACGACTAAAAATGGCAACACGCATGTTGAAATAAACACGGCGTTTCCACCCTGACGCATCTGCCCAGTCTCACGGTAGCTAACGCTGCTGACCTACATTGGGTCACTTAACGATAGACACAAAACAGTGGCGCATGCAGGAAAAAATAAAATCATAACTTATAAGATATATTGCTTCCGTTGACTAAAACTAACCTTGGGGGTATAACTAGCTAGTGTCTGGTTGAGGAAATATAGCAAGCCTAGACTGTATTAAGTCTCCATCATTTGGATGTTAGCTGGACATGCATGATGTGCGTCAAGACAGACAGGTAGCAGCATGAAACCTGTCAAACGAGCTGTTATTCACATCAGCCTTACCCAGCTAGCGATCTGGCTGTTTGGCAACTAAACGATGCTATCGTTGCGGTGATCAAACACATAGAAACCAGGCAGAGGCACGGAACTAGCTGGTGCTAGCGAGTTACACTGAGCTAGTTTAGCTACATGTCACCAGGCAGCATGTGGATGCATCGATGGGATGAAAGCTAGCATGAGCTGGAGCGTTTCTGTTAGCCAGACGTGAGAAACCCTTGTGTCATCAAAGTTAAGCATTCATAATCTAGCTCGTTTCGCTATCAAGCTAACGTTTAGAGCCACGACACGCAGGTCGTAATATTAGACGTGCGCTGTTCAACAATGCATATTATGTCAACTACTGGCTAGGCTAGCTACTTACTAGCTACTTACTAGCTGGCGTTAGCGGTAGCATCTCATATTCATTGGCCCCCCATATTTTTGAGCACACCGAATCATTCAGTAAAACGATAACACTAAATATAAAGCTACGTCCCAACCTTTTCCTAACCTCTTGAGTTGAGCACGCTGTCCGACACGTTTGCTGTATGAAGAGAGGGTTGAACTTCCCAGCTGTCTGTGCTAGCTAGCTAGCTTCCTGCTAGCTCGGAAACGTGTCGAGAGAGATCCAGTGAGTGGAAATAGCTTAGCTAACCGTGAGATGCAATCAAACCAGAGTGCTTATTTCCAAGCTGCCTTGGGTCTTGCGATCTGAAGAAAACTCAAGTGATGCTCCGAAGCTATTCCAAATGTTTTGGACCAACACTGCATATACTGTCGGCGTTAAATATGTAGCCCCTAGCCCTCGTCATCACATCCTAGACCAGTCTCATCTCCCTCACCCACGTGGGACCGGGACCAATGCGAGCGCTCTGTTCCCCTCTCTCACCATCGCAAGCACACGGACATGTACAGTCCTGCATGAAATATATTTGTTTAACATGAACATGTCACCTCACCTCACCTGCTTACTAATATGGCTTACGTTAAATGTAATAATGCTTTATTAAACTATGAATCTTATTTACCCTCTCATATCAGACAGAATTTGAATGTCCCCCAAGAATCCCGTGGATTTCAACTCTGGTATTGGGGTTTAAATTGGAAAGCACCACTATCTAATCTAAGAGTCACATGGCTAACCCAAAATGACAATCCACCGACAGCGAGTCAGAGCCAGAGACCACATGCCAAAATTGAGTAGGCTACAGTTCTCTCAATGCTTGACTTGGGACGAACGATGTGCAGTTGCTTTGACACATAAAGTCAATATAAATTCATTATTCAACTTCATTATTCGAAATTAACAAATTACTTTACAAATTAACAAATGTTAACACATTAAAACGACTTTATGCTGTAGAGAACAGGATTATTCACTGCTAATTTTGATTCCATTGGGGGCGGGGGGGGGGGGGGGGGGGGGGTAAAATGAAAACAATAAAATAAAAACTATTGTTTTCAGCTTTTTGTGGGTCAAGAGCACCTTCAACATTTTCAAATATTTGACCTAGACATATTTATTTGACCCAGGGCTGCATCAAAATATTTAATGTTGCCAGCATGAGGCAATTATCTAAACATGTGATGTGAGTGCACGTGCATTCCACTTAGGCCTCCACAAACTGCCTTTGTAGGTGTGTGTTAGGAGGAACTTCCTGAGCATCACTGTCCGACCAATGGATTTTACCTAAAGTTTTGGACCAATGGATTTTACCTCAGAGTCAAGAATACACATAGAAGAGTAAAATGCAGTGTTACAGAGTCTGATATAATATAATATAAAAGAATAGAATAGAATAGAATGTTTATTTGCCATGTGTAACAAGTACGGGTACAACAATGGGACAACAATGAAAGTGGACCAAGACCAGGTGAGCCAAACAGTGGCGACACTGTAATGGAGTCACGAAGACAGAAAGTGACTGCTGATGCAAACGTTGAGGTCCAGCGGTACATGATGGAGCCACACATGGGAAGACTGGAGGACCCCCTCAAACACTGGGAGAGACAAAAATGTGTCTACCCCAATCTACACAAGCTGACAATGGCATTCCTGAGCACTCCTGCCTCATCTGTGCCCAGTGAAAGAGTCTTTTCAAAAGCAGGTGAAGTATTGTCCAACAAAAAATAAATCGACTGAGCCCCAATACTGTGGAGACTGTTGTTTTTAAACAAAAAACAATAAAAAAACAATAAAGTCTCACCTCAAGCACATTCACTGCCCATACCCCAAAGTTACACAAGCACATTCACTGCCCTCACCCCAGTTTAAATAATGATTTCCATTTTCCATAGTGCCAACGTTTTTTATTCAAATTATGATATACTCCTCTGCAAAATAGACACAATATATTAATAAGTGCATTGCATATTTCTTGACATTGCCTGCTATACACTCTTTGTCATGTAGATGTCTTAGTAGAGCAAATTAAGCCTTAAAGGAGTACTTCACCACTGGGAATCTAAGGTCAATTGAAATTGGGTCAGCTATGTAGTAAAAATGTGCAGTTGTTTGTGCAATTTGTGCCTTATGGCCAGAGAAAAGACAGAAAATATATTTTTTACTCAAACGGAAGACCTACAACTACCACAATGCACTGCGCTCGCTGCCTTCCGTGGCCACACCCAATGTGCGCCACAGCGAAGCCGTAAAAACAGGCTAGATGTGGACCCAAATGAAGAAACAGCTGTTTAGCGCCCAACCTCAAGCAAAACGCATTTGCCTACATGCTTTGATCCCATTACTTTAAAGCAAATAACTCCCAGCTATAGTCATCTACAGGCAAACCAACCCCATGCAAAAGAAGAGCTTTCAATTTACATTGGGTTACATTATGCTAAATATCCTGAAGTAGACTATGCCTACTTTGGTTTCATTTATGTATTGGTAGTATACGGACATAAAACATATTTTCTATTTTGTGACAGTAGTTCAGCATCTCAAGTGTTTGTCCTCAACCTTATCCCCAATTAGAAATAATTGGGCCAAATCCAGAAGTGCAGCATTTCACCACACACCACAAACGCTCACTTAGCTGTGGGGCATAAGGTCCTTACACACCTAACGCCATTTATTCGCATGAGTAATTAGCAAATAATAGAATTAACTCTAATGAATGAAGACGTAGCCTACACATCAAATGTGAAGTTTCGCGGGGTGAAAAGAGGAAGAAATTTAATCGAAACAGTTTAGATTTTTGCGTTTATTCGCCAGTGACAAAATAATTTTGACCAATGATATTGCTCAACATCATATTGAAACAAATATAAAAAATGTAATATAAAATCTGGAGGTGAGGAGCAAGGGCAGAGGAGGGCTTTAAAGGAGAAGGCTCTTTTTCGACAACCTGGACCTTATTTATGGCATATTATAAGACGTTTGACTCACCGAGATAACTTTGGTGTAATTCAGAGGCCTGTAGAAGAAATGTAAAATCCAGCGCGAGCCAAGTATATCCATGTAATGGTGGTGGACGGGGCACCGAGAATGCAGCTTCTAAAAAATGTATTTTCTGTTTCTGCTACGATCGGCTTGTTGGTGCCTGTAATATTGTGTGCAATATGGCTGAATATTTATCAGATTTTGAGGATATAGAAGATGACTTAGAATATGATGGAAGCCGATCGTAGCGTAGAGAATGTGAGCCAGTCTCTAGAAATGTTTTGGACGAGTTGCCGACAGTTTGCGCCTCCAGCCAATCTGCACGCCTGCCTATGCCGTAGCCTGACGTGCACCTCGTAGCTAACATTACCGGCTATAGCCAGCCAGTGGAACTGTAGTGTTCAGACGGCTCTAGCTCAAAAAGTATTTATGTCAGCTTGGATATTTAGATGGCTAGAATCAAGACAAATAGACGAACAGTTTGATGTATAATATGTCCCATAATACTTGTATGTATTATATTATGGAGCTACGAACACACAAAAAGTCTCCAATGGCACAGGGAAGAGAAACAGACATCAACGCCGACTCAATCGGCCTTCACTGTGGTAAATCTGGAATCTGGAATGTGATTGGACTAACAAAATGTCAATATCTGAATCCTGTTCAGACAGGGCCGGAGTACTGTCCTCCCTTGCGGTAATTTTTCAGCGTTTTGGCCAATCACAAATTAGCAAGAAAAAAAGGCTTTACATTGATTTAAGAGAAAAGAACCCGCCCTAAGGGAGGCTAGCCTCCCTTCCATAGATATATGGGTCCTCCAGCTGCATGATATAGATTTCACTGTTGGAGCTTTAGAATTTCAATAATGGGTTTTTATCCATATGAACAAAACTGAGATCATATTAATTATGAATAAATAAATTCATATATTTATATTTTAATCCCTCTCTTCTCTCCAAAAACTGAGGAGGACTGTCCTCCCCTGCCTCAATGGACGAGCCTCCACTGATACACACAATATGAAAAATGATACAATTATGAAAACAATACTGGTCCTCTGCTTACATGTGAGGGGCTGTGTAGCCTATCACCAACAATGCCTCAAACTGTGTGTTGGAGCCATAATGTTGTTTTGTTTGTTTTATTTAATCCATCTAAAGCACTGTAGGCTATACGTTACATGCAGTTCAACCCGAGGTTGAGCATTATAACGTTAGCGAGAAGCAGATGTCAATGAGAAGCGTAAACAGTTTTGTCAATATATGGCAATTGAGGGTGACTTGCGTGCTCGAGTTGAAAATTGCTGAATGGAATACTGGAACTAGCAGCACAAATACAAGTAGGCATATATGCATGTCATTTTGGGAACGTTTTAGGGATTACCAATACTTAGGTCAGAAAGCATAGGCCTACAGCTCATTTCAAACTTGTTCCAAGCGCTGAATTCAACCTGCCTACAGTAGCCTATATGCGTCAATGTAACAGGCCAGTTCCTTTCGCACAAAACATTTGCTCAGCACATTTGGAGATATGGGAATTCCTTGAAGGCTACTATCAAATAGTTTAGGGTGTGCGCTATGTAAACCAGTATGAATATTACCCTGCTTGTATAAAAATGTGGCTATCCAGTAGACTATTAATTACGATTTGATCAGGCTCAAATAGACAGCGCAACTAGGCCAAATAAGGCATATAAATTCTGCGACTTAGCGGCCCCTACAGGTTCACTTTTGCACAACTGTCATAATGGTACCATGTGCGTTCAGTAGCCTACGGCTGCACGCCTGCATTTGTTTACAAGATGAAACCGGTCCCCAAACACCCACATGAGACAACAGAGAACAGTTGATAGCTGGAATAAAATGGCCTAGTAAGTATGTATATATTCTCAGATATAATGTGCGATAGCCACAATTAATGTCAGTCTACTGATAGCCTCGTTGGCCCAACTTGCAACAGTACACACACGCGCATGCATCCATCTCGAAATGTCGTAGCTACAAATCATACAATGCTGCACTTCATGGCTCCTGACATTCCGTGTGGCTAGCCAACTAGTCATACAATTCTGCACAATGCCCCTGGCAATCCTATAGTGTGGCTAGCCAACTAGTGCTGCAATAAGTTACCTAAGAACACTAACTCAATTAGGCCTACACATCATCTCTGTTAACACTTTGTCAGATCGCCAACTCTTACTCAACTAAGTTACACTATCAAGCAAACGTCAGCCTAACACACACGTGCATGCATCCTCAGGCATTCACACACACACACACACACACACACACTCACTCACTCACTCACAGATAGTGTATCCCTGATCTCTCTCTCTCTCTCTCACACACACACACACACACACACACACACACACACACACACACACACACACACACACACACACACACACTTGCTCCTGTTACCAAGCTGTCATCACCATCAGTGGTCACTCTAGTCACAGACATACCCATGTTGTGTTCACTACTGTATGTAGTAGGCCTACAGTATCCTCTATTACTACTGGGCATTGTTAAGCTTTAAGACTAAAAGGGATGCAAGAGCAATTAAGGTCAGCCATTTTATCAACATTCTGTTGATACGTTACCTACAGATAGTAATGTTGGCATGACATAAGAGTTAGGTAATCCTCTTTCTCCCACAATCGCTAGCGTAGATGGATCCAGAGTCACACGTTGTGGGTAGATGTTCAGTGCTCTGTCTAAAGCGCCATGGGTTTGGGTGACCAGATCTGCATGTTCTAGGTAGCTACTATATAGTGAAGTTTGAGTCAATTTGGGTAGTATTCACAACCACAGCTAGTCCCCTTGCTTTAGTCAAATCCAGAATCCCTCCTCCTACTGTACAAAGTGAGGGCTCCCTGATTTGCCAAGGTGACTCCAGGGGATGTGTGTCTCTGTGTGTGTGTATGTGTGTGTGTGTGTGTGTGTGCGTGCATATCAAGTTAAATGTGGGTCATTGCTAATTATGGGTCAGAGATTCCTCTGTGCATAGTGGACCAGGTCAGTGTTAAGAGCACAGTGTTGGGGGCCGTTTCCAGCGTTTGATTTCCTGCCGGTTTGCACTCCTCCAGTTCCCCCGCCTCCACTAGCGCAGCATGAGGAGGATCAGGTCCATCTTTCCAAAAATAACACCACAACTTCATAGAGGCTGTTTCATGTTGCTCTGGCATCAGGGCCGCCAGCCTCCACACCTAGCTTCACCATTCCTTTTTTAAGGGGGATCACCAAACAGCTCACTCTGACTTATGTTGACATGTGAGACATATCCTAGACCTTCGTCGTACACTAACAAGAGGACATTTACTTTGGTCGTTTGCCAGCCGGTCTAAAACAGCAGAGCCAAGTGGCGGTGAAAACTGAGCCGGCCCTGGCAGAGTTGTTTACATGTTCTGCCCTGTGAAAGCTGGCAAGAAAAGTACAGAGATAGAGAGATAGAAGAGAAAGGTACTGAAATACAGAGATAGAAGAGTAGAAGAGAAAGGTACAGAGATGGAGATAGAAGAGTATAAGAGAAAGGTACAGAGATGGAGAGATAGAAAAGAAAGGTACAGAGATAGAGAGAGAGAGAGAGAGAGAGAGAGAGAGGAGAGAGAGAGAGAGAGAGAGACTGTAGAAGAGGGGTAACAGATGCTGCTGCCATTGTTGTACCTGGGTCATGCAATCCTTTTTAGCTGAATGCCTTATAGTTTAGCACCTGTCTGTGCCAGAATAGCCACTCAAGTAAACCACAATTCAGTATTACGGAAATCATTGAAATGATTCTGCCTTACTCTTTTCTCACAATCCTCCTATAGTATGGCAGACTCACCTCTGGGGTCCAAAACCAGCTTGGATGCGCGTGGCTCTGTACCGCTGGACTGCGGTCTCATGCCCGTGTCCGTGGGGGCTGAGGCGGAAGTGATGCTCCTCGTTCCGGGGTGAGGAGCAGGCAGGGCGGGGCTCGGCGCCCCGTACAATTCCCCGGTAGTCTATCTGCTGGTTGTCCTTCTCTCCGTCCACCCCAAAATGCTTGCACCCATAACCTTCCATCTCTGGTCCAAGTCTGGGTCTCTTGCCCCAGTCAAGTTAGTTCACAGTAGCCCTGTCACACCTGTCTGTCCTCTCAACCAATCAGTGCCGCCGTCTGTTTGGACTGGATTCTCATAAAGATCGGTCTTCCTCAAATGATCCCAATGTTGGTACACAGTAGACCGACAAATTCAAATGAACCTGCCAAGCTGAACCAAAGAGTCAAATGAGCAAAGAGGCCACGGGTTCACAACCAGTCACACAAACAGACGCTATAACCACTCGTATTACACATTATTTTCTTGGTCTCACGGGTCCAGCTCCAATGTTGGCTTGAATGTGGAATGTTCTCTCCTGATACCGTTTCCACAAACAGTGATAGAGGAAGACAGGCAGCGGTGTGAATCTCTCCGTGCACCTGCTCACAAAAAACCAACAAGCGCACGGCGAGGCGTGACACCGCCCGTAGCGATGCTCCCGCTGAGGTCGACGTCGTCGAGGAAATGGAGCAGGCTCGTTGCCGTGGAGAGGTTGCCGTCCCGACCTCTCTGCTGAGGGAAGCACTACTGCGCCGACTGGGCCTGGAGGGAGTTTGCGTCGGGGACGAGAGAGAGGCGCAGGAGGAGAAAGAGAGGGAGAAAGAAGGCCCGGACTGTAGGATAGAACGAGATAGAGCTTAAATGGCTCGAGGCTTGAGCAGATGATTGGAACATGCAGATTGTATTGTTGTCCCGTTGAGTGCTTTATCTCTCTCTCTCTCTCTCTCTCTCTCTCTCCCTCTCTCTCCCTCCCCCCTCTCTCTTCTCTGAAGCTTAACCCTACTTCCAGCCAGCCGCACATGTCACTTTCACAAAGAGGATTGGAATTAGAACGCCGTGTGGTTGAGATAGGTGCACAGTAGAGCGGAGACACTTAAACACACCATGACTACTGTCAGGGCAGTCTGTGTGTGTGTGTGTGTGTGTGTGTGTGTGTGTGTGTGTGTGTGTGTGTGTGTGTGTGTGTGTGTGTGTGTGTGTGTGTGTGTGTGTGTGTAGGGATAGGGGGAGTGTTGTTCATTGGCACGGGACAAGACAAACCAGCATAACAGAGTCTACAACTGTCTCACTGATGCCTTGAAATACGGTGATAGCAAAAGGTGGCCTTCAGTGGAGTGTTTGGCCTGCAATGGAGGGAGCCAGAAGGGAGGGCCAAGGACACACACACACACACACACATGTTTTCATAGCCCACCAGAGACTCTCACAGGGTGTCAGTCTCTTGTCCATTCAGTTACCAAGGGCCAGGATTTTATCACATAATGTTCAGGTACAGTAATTTCAAAATTTCAAGCTAGCTTGCATGAGTATCCTATAAGGGCTCAGTTCCTGCATGGGCCTCAGGAATATACTGTACATGAGTTTGGACAAAATCATTTATGATTGATCACATCAGAGAGAGAGAGAGAGAGAGTGTATGTGTTTGAGAAAGAGATCATCCATGTCATCCATCGTCCATGATGGGATGGGATAAGTAGACGAGGATGATACTGATAGAGTGATAGACGACAGATAGTTTAGTAAATTGCCAGTTTGGGAACATTTAAATGTCTAGCTGAGTACTTAGGACTGGAATGAGGAACTGATTAGGATAATATATTGTAAGGACAAGCGATTACAAGAATTCCAATGTACCTTACCCACCTGTTACACATATGCAAAAAATTTTTTTTTTTTTTTTTTTTTTTTTTACAGATTATGAAAGTGTAAATTGTCTGTCTGTGAATGTCGGTACACCTGAAATCACTAAGCAGAGCTATTCACACTTCTCACAGGACATGGATTCTGATGACAAAATATGACTGTTTAATGATCCTAAAACTGTTTGTTATATTAAGTGGGTTCTTAGCAACTTCTATTTTTGTTATATGAAAAAAAAGGAAAACAGGAAATAAAAAAAAATAAAAAACTTATTTTGCCCTCTAGCACATTTTGAGGATTGCAGACATCAGGACCAACCCTCCAGGTCACATTGAAAGTTAAAGGAGTAGTAAAGGGAAAATGCATGTTTAGCCCTGTTTTAAGGTTATTTATGATCATATATAATGGTAATAGATCAAAACGTTGACAAAGCTAGCATTTTCGAGAAAGTTGATAATTGCTCTACCACCGTTTTGGTCATACAATGGATGTGGGTGGGCATCTTGAAAAATCCTTCAAAAACATGTGTTAGGCTTGTCACGGTTGTGGGTGTTCCCGGTGTTACCAGGTGTTGGGTCATACACCATGTATTCACTGAGTGATTACATTTAACACGGCCACACCGCTGTTTCCCGCCCCCACCGTCGTTTGACATATTTAGTAAATTTCCGCATATCAACGCCCACTCATCAAACTCACACAAGTGTCTGTGATCTGCCCCCCCCCGCGTGCTCCCGCAGCAGAGAGCGCAGTCTGGAGGAATCAGGTTTCACTTTTAATTCACCTGCAACAATGAAGCATGTGATGACCATGAGATGATCACTCCGTATGAGGTCATAATGTGCGCCTTTGATTAGTTGAGTATAAAAGATAGGGAGGGACGACTCTCATAACTGGGGGCCATGGCTGCAATTGTCAATATGGCTCATAAGAAAGAAGAACCTGCTAAAGAGGTCTGTTTGGTGAATCTCTCTCTCTCTGACCAAGGTTAGAGTATTGTGATGTGAATGAGCTGTGGACTTGACAATTAGTGACGCACACACAGCAGAGCTTGACCCAATTTACTGAATGAACTCAGCTGGGACTGATTGATGGGAGAGGCTAGATAAGCAAGGCAGACGCCACATCGGGAGAGCACCTCACTACGCGGCTGGGCACTCCTATGGGAAGGGTGGTTGTCGTTCGTAGTTATTAGGACTACCGGCGACGAAGACAGGTACAGAGGGGGTAGCTGTTCCTGCGCAAGGAGGGGGGGTTTGCTGCCTCCTGTAGTTAGCTAGGGACGGGGCTAGAGCAGTGCTATAGCCGCATTTTGCTCACTGACTACTGATACTACAAACGAGTCATCATCGCACCTTCTATTACGCTGTCCAGCGAAGCCGTTTCCCCGGGGAGCTGGACGGCGTCCTAAGCTCAGACCCCGGGGGAGGGTCTCGCCAAGCGGGCGAGTTGAGTGCATTTTAAAAGACTTCATTTGGACGTTTGTGATTTTGTATTGTATCCTTAGCATAGGTTTATATCGTTTTTATAATTAGGAAATGAAAGAAACAGGCGAGGGCGCGGCATCGACCACAGGCGGGACTTCTAGATTCCCTTTAAATCACGTGTGGGTGTGTCGTGTGACCCAATTGGTTTGAAGTGACTTACTGAAGGTTCTGTGTGCCCTGTTGGGGTGTGGCCCAGTTGGTTAGTGTGGCCAGGTTGTAGTGTGATCACAAGTTGCTGTGGGAACTTGGGATCCCCTGTCATGGTCCGCGGTGGGCCCGCCTAACTCTTGTCATTTCTCGAGCGATGAACCCGAGCTATCATTTTATGAATTGTGGTAATTAATAAAGATTGTTCTTTTGTACTACCTCCTGTCCCGTGGTCATTCAAGGGTTCTGACATTAACCTTAAAGCAGTACTTCCTGCTACCCTATACCCACATTTATTACAGTATTATTATATCAAGGTTAATGATTTTTATTTTACTCGTAACCATTTATTTACTATTATCTTTAATTTATGATTTTTTGCTTTTACTATTGCCCTGATAATCAATTAGTTAATAAAGTTTGCATTTAAAGTTAAAGTTCTATTGTCACTTTACTCTCCCAAGAGAGATGGGTGACCTCTCTCTTGGGAGAGGTTTTGGTAAATCCAGGTGACCCTAGGGTTAGAGTAGAGCCACAGTTCACCTGGGTGGTCTCAGAATTGTATCCAATCTAACTCAGGTCACAGGAGGCTGCAGTGTGGTCAGAGGTGGGGGAGGCCCAGTGTGGTCAGAGGTGGGGGAGGCCCAGTGTGGTCAGAGGTGGGGGAGGCCCAGTGTGGTCAGGGGTGGGGGAGGCCCAGTGTGGTCAGAGGTGGGGGAGGCCCAGTGTGGTCAGGGGTGGGGGAGGCCCAGTGTGGTCAGAGGTGGGGGAGGCCCAGTGTGGTCAGAGGTGGGGGAGGCCCAGTGTGGTCAGAGGTGGGGGAGGCCCAGTGTGGTCAGAGGTGGGGGAGCCCCAGTGTGGTCAGAGGTGGGGGAGGCCCAGTGTGGTCAGAGGTGGGGGAGGCCCAGTGTGGTCAGGGGTGGGGGAGGCCCAGTGTGGTCAGAGGTGGGGGAGGCCCAGTGTGGTCAGAGGTGGGGGAGGCCCAGTGTGGTCAGAGGTGGGGGAGGCCCAGTGTGGTCAGAGGTGGGGGAGCCCCAGTGTGGTCAGAGGTGGGGGAGGCCCAGTGTGGTCAGAGGTGGGGGAGCCCCAGTGTGGTCAGAGGTGGGGGAGGCCCAGGGCCGTATGTGGTCAGAGGTGGGGGAGGCCCAGTGTGGTCAGAGGTGGGGGAGGCCCAGGGTGGTCAGAGGTGGGGGAGGCCCAGTGTGGTCAGAGGTGGGGGAGGCCCAGTGTGGTCAGAGGTGGGGGAGCCCCAGTGTGGTCAGAGGTGGGGGAGGCCCAGTGTGGTCAGAGGTGGGGGAGGCCCAGTGTGGTCAGAGGTGGGGGAGGCCCAGTGTGGTCAGAGGTGGGGGAGGCCCAGTGTGGTCAGAGGTGGGGGAGGCCCAGTGTGGTCAGAGGTGGGGGAGGCCCAGTGTGGTCAGAGGTGGGGGAGCCCCAGTGTGGTCAGAGGTGGGGGAGGCCCAGTGTGGTCAGAGGTGGGGGAGGCCCAGTGTGGTCAGAGGTGGGGGAGGCCCAGGGCCGTATGTGGTCAGAGGATGGATGAATCTACTCAATCCCAGTTTAATAATATTCATGAGTACCCCAGTGAGACCCTGTGGACGGAAGAACCCCCTGGAGGAGAGCTGGAGCTGGGCTCTTCTATTGGAGCACCGGGAGACAGTGTGAGTGTGTGTGTGTGTGTGTGTGTGTGTGCGTGTGTGTGTGTGTGTGTGTGTGTGTGTGTGTGTCTGTGTGTGGGCGTGTGTGTGTGTGTCTCGCGGTGTGTTACCCCTCCTCCCCTCTCATTTGAATGGGATCACCCCCAGGTGACTGACTGTGACAGTCGTCCAGGGGCCAGCATGGAAAAACCTCTTAACCAATCTGTAGGGTCCACAGCAAAGCCCTTCCTTACTCCCGCTCTCTGCCATTTAGAAGGGCATTTTAACGGAATATATCTTGGAGGGCCAGTCCTGACTTTAAAAATTCAATTTGACTTCAAGCGTGACTTGAATTTAGAGGAATATTATGCATGTCAGTGAAAAGGTTATTGCGTAAAAATTCAGAGTTAAACATACAGCTTTCAAGTTGAATTTCATCAAATGCATGAAACCTATATGCACACACACACACACACACACACATTTTGCAGTGACATGAGTCACTTTGGACACACAGCATTACCTACTTTGTGCCCTTCAACTGAAAGAGTGTGACTTAAGGTGTGTGTGCGCGTGCACGTGTGTGTGTGTGTGTGTGTGTGTGTGTGCGTGCGCGCATGTGTGTATGCATGTCTTCACTCTAGTCACCTGATGACCATAACACTAACGGGCCTCATGTGCAGAAAGTGGACACTTATTGAGTAAACCCGAAACAAACATGAGACACGAGACCGATCCCAGGATGACCGGGCCCTGACTATAAGTCTCCTGTGTGTGTTTGTGTGTGTGTGTGTGTGCGTGCGTGCATGTGTGTGTGTGTGTGATCGAGGACATCCTCTATCAGCTGACCAATATCCTACCTAATTGATCTCACCACTCGGCCAGTTCATTGGAGCAGAGACATCCTTTCTTGTGGAATCCTTAACTCTCGTTCTCCTGCTGTCCTGCACTGAAGTTCTTCACGCTAAAACACCTACAATTACAGAACACAGCATTTTAAAGTAGTCCACATGCTCTCAGTGAGGATATTAGGTGTCTTGGTGTATGTTTGATCACAGGTGTGGCATCTTTCATTTTTAGATTAGGTTTTTGTCTATAATCTCCCAGCAAGGATCAATCAGGTACAATCTACAGTATTGGCTACCTATACAGGACCTACATACAGTACCTATTAAGGGGAAGTACAGGATTTAGGTTTATTGTTGTCATCGGCGGGCGATTGATATTCATAGAACTAATGTGCTTGAAATATATGTGATGTGAATGTATCAGTTCTTTTTATACAGTATCAATCAATCAATCAATCAATCAAAGCTTTATTTATATAGCGCATTTCATACCCAGAGGCAACACAATGCGCTTTACAGAGAACAAGGGAGGTGGGCAGACATCCCACCCCTACATATTCCAGAGGGAAGCAAAAAAACAGTAATCACCCGGGGGCCAGATAAGTGAGCTGTAAAAATTCTTCCCTGACCCCTCTCAACGAGGCGATCGAGCAAGCTCCTGGAATATGTTTGTCTACCGGCTAAGAACATTTATAGAGCAATAAATAACATTAAATTGCATTTTCAGAGTAAGAGAGGCTAATAACATCATAGGAGAGACATGGCAAACATTGGTGTATGTCTGTGTGTGCATAAATGTGCCTGGGCCCAGATAGAGGCAGGGTCAGGGGTAGGATCGGGGTAGGAAAAGGATACGGACCCGGGTTAGGGTGAGGGGAAGGGGATCTGAGCCCAGGACTGGTGTCTGTCAGTGTGTGTGTGAGTGTGCCTGGGTCCAGGTAGAGGCAGGGGTCAGGGGTAGGGTGGGGGTAGGAAGAGGATACGGACCCGGGTTAGGGTGGGGGGTAGGGGGTACTGGGCCCAGGCCTAAAGCCGGAAGTGGACTGTTGTATGTCTGTGTGTACGTGTGTGTGTGTGTGTTAACTAATTTGTTACGACATCTGCAGCAGACACAGGGGTATCTATCGGTCTCAGGGTGGTCTGCTGGTGACAGTGGGGCATCCACTGGACCTGGTTAGAAGATAGGAGGGAGAGAGAGAGGCACTAGGGAGAGGGGAGGCAGAACAGGGTTAGTAGCACACAGAGCCATATATAGAGCAGTACATTACATCAAACTACATTTTTAGAGCAAGAAAGGATAAGAGCATCATGGGAGAGGTGTGGCAAACCCTGATGTGTGTCTGTGTGTGTGTGTGTGCGTGCCTGGGTCCAGATAGAGGCAGGGGTTGGGGTAGGGTGGGGGGTAGGAAAAGGATACGGACCCGGGTTAGGGTGAGGGGGAGGGGATCTGAGCCCAGGACTGGTGTATGTCTGTATGTGTGTGAGCGTGAGTGTAGGTGTGCCTGGGTCCAGTTAGAGGCAGGGGTCGGGGGTAGGGTTGGGGGTGGGAAAAGGATACGGACCCGGGGTAGGGTGAGGGAAAAGGGAACTGGGCCCAGGTCCAGGCCTAAGCTGGATGTGGACTGGTGTGTGTCTGTGTAGTAGTATGCATTTGTTCTTACCTAACTTTAATGAGATGTCTGAAGAGAGCTGAAGGTCAAGCGTTTGAGGGGACAGATTTTAATAGTATATTGTGATCTATGTTGTATTAATTTCAATGCTAAAACAAAAAACGAAAACAAAAAATGACTATCTCTCTTGCTCTAATGTTAGACAACCTTTTACATCTCGATTCTCAAGCGCTCAGTTTCCCGTAGGGTTTTCCTCTTTTACAGCATAGGTCGTCCATTGTCACTTACCGCCATCTAGTGGACACAAAATTACTGTTCATACAACAATTCTCTACCGAGGTAAAGTTGTTTTCATTTCGACATTCTGTCCACTTGCTTAGGAACCAAAGTAAAACCATAATGTTTTTTTTCTCTTTCTTTTCGTTTTTAAATGTATTTAATAAACAAATATTTTTCTGGTTTACTATAATAACATTCAGATTGTTTAATATCTAAATATATAAATAGAATAACATATAATAAATATATATAGTATGTAATTCTGCTTCGATCAATAACTTAATCAATAACTGCCAATATTTAAATCCATCTATCTATCTATCTATCTATCTATCTATCTATCTATCTATCTATC
The DNA here is from genome assembly GCF_949987555.1 of Borostomias antarcticus. Classification (NCBI taxonomy): domain Eukaryota; kingdom Metazoa; phylum Chordata; class Actinopteri; order Stomiiformes; family Stomiidae; genus Borostomias; species Borostomias antarcticus. Next base: position 15,369,062 of record NC_140246.1, read on the forward strand.
TATCTTTCTTTCTTTCTTTCTTTCTTTCTATCTATCTATCTATCTATCTATCTATCTATCTATCTATCTATCTATCTATCTTTGTGGCAGATAAATTGACTGAATCAATTAAAGTTGGACATGGGCACTACGGACGCAGGGCTATAGATGTGCTTGACCTCGGACCTCTCCCTCCAAACCGCTGGCCGTGCCACGGGCCTTTCTGTAGTGGGAGAGAGATCCGTCTGGCTGGGTCTGTCCAGCCTCAGTGACATGGAGTAAAGAAACCACCTCAACACCAAGGTGGTGGACCCTGAGGGGTTCTTTGGTTCCTCTATTTCCTCCATGCAACAGGTGGGTGATACTAGGAAGAAGGAGGGAGTAGCCCTTCGGAGACAGATGTAGACAAACAGAGACAGACAGAGACGGACGGAGATGGAGATGTAGACAGAGAGGGACAGAGAGATGGAGATGGAGACGGAGAGAGACAGTTGGACGGAGACGGAGACAGACGCGGAGACAGAGAGGGATAGAGAGAGATGGAGAGAGACAGTCAGACGGAGATGAGACAGATGGAGACGGACAGAGACAGACACAGATGGATAGAGATGGAGACAGATGAGACGAACGGAGATGGAGACAGACAGAGTCAGATGGAGACAGACCGAGACAGACGGAGATGGAGAGGGACAGAGACGGAGACAGATGAAGCTGGAGACAGGCGGAGATGGACAGAGACAGACAGAGACTGACACGGATAGAGATGGACAGAGGAGGATGGAGACAGACAGAAACAGACAGAGACGGAGACAGACATACGGACGGAAACAGACAGAGACAGAGGGATGGAGATGAAGACGGATAGAGACAGATGGAGACAGATGGAGATGGACGGATGGAGACAGACGGAGACAGACGGACGGAGATGGACCGAGACATAGATAAATGGAGACGGGCGGAGGCAGATCTTTCTTAGCTTATCCTTTTTTGCACTAGCATTTTGTAAGGCTCTTTGCACTGTCCTGTCACTGTCACTGTCCTGTCACTGTCCTGTCACTGTCCTGTCACTGTCACTGTCACTGTCCTGTCACTGTCACTGTCCTGTCACTGTCCTGTCACTGTCACTGTCACTGTCACTGTCCTGTCACTGTCACTGTCCTGTCACTGTCCTGTCACTGTCCTGTCACTGTCACTGTCACTGTCCTGTCACTGTCACTGTCCTGTCACTGTCCTGTCACTGTCACTGTCACTGTCCTGTCTCGTCCAACACCTTGTCCAATATCACGGCTTAACGTAGAATAGACAAGTTGGTCCACCTTGTTAAATGTGTCTATGCTACGTTTGAGCCGTGCTCGAGCGTAGAATACGCCCGTGCTCAAGCGTAGAATAGGCCCCTGCATTTCTGCATTTTTCCAATGCATTTCTATGTGCCAGTTGTCCACATATCATGTATGCGTGGAGGAGCTCGGGCAGCGAGCTGGTGTTATGGGAGCCATCTCCATGGCGGACAAGTCGTGAGGACGTCCTACGAAAACATTTGTGGACATAATCAAGATGGATGCGGGATTTCTGCATGCATCAGTGTGTGTGCTTGTATGTGTGTGTGATTTTATGAGTGCCAGTGTGTGTATGAGTGTGTGTGTGTGTGTGTGTGTGTGTGTGTGTGTGTGTGTGTGTGTGTGTGTGTGTGTGTGTGTATGAGTAAGTGTGTGTGCGTATATGTGTTTGTGTGTTTCTGGGGAAGCCAGATGCTAATGATGTCAGAGAAAGGGGTTGGGCCTAACCCTATTCGCATGTCATTGACAAGAAACCTGTCCAGAGAGATACACCAGGAAGACACAGAGACACTGATCTCTCCCAGTCTCCAGCTGTGTTGTGTGTGTGTGTGTGTGTCCAGAGGAAGACAGTGTCTTGTCACTTCACTGACAGGAGTGTGTGGTCAGGTTATTTTACCAAAGGAGTCTGACTAAGGAGCTACATTGTCTTTGAAATGAAACACTTCCACATCTACTGCTGGCTCTTATCTGGTGAGTTTAACTTTAGTCTTTCTTTCTGTCTGTCTACATACCATATATTTGCCAAGACTTTATGCATCGTGTGTCTTATGTTGTTGTGATCCTGTTGTTACTCTTCTTCTGACAGCTGTGTGTTTGGTGGAGGCAAAGATCATGAACGTTCAGGGCAAAGAGGGCGAGTCCGTCTACTTCCTGTGTTCACACTCTATTGCCGGCGGTAACACCAAGTACCTCTGCCAGAACCCCTGTTCAACTGACCAAGACATCCTGGTTCAGGTGGAATCAGGGAGTACAGCAGAGAAGGACAGAATATCCCTGCAGGACTCTGGATCTGGAGTCCTGAATGTGACCTTTACCAAGCTCCAGAGGTCAGACTCAGGGACGTACTGGTGTGGAGTGGACAGACGAGGAATTGACACGTATCAGGAGGTGCATCTTAAAGTCCTGGACGGTGAGTCTTTCTCTGCATGAAAAAGATCATATGTAGCCGTACGCACAACTGAGAGAAGTGTCTGAGATGTTCTGTTCTCTTCTTCCCTATCTCTCTATCTCACGCACACACTCACACTCTCTCTCACACACACACACACACACACACACACACACACACACACCCTCAGCTCCTACTACTCCTACACCAACGATGACCTCTGGATCTCTCACCACTGGGACATCACACACCACCAGGGACCCTGAAGAAGGTAGAGGACATTCATTGTGTGTTTGTGTGCGTGCGTGCGTGTGTGTGTGTGGTGTGTGTGTGTGTCTGCTTACTCATACACACTTGATACATGTTTCTCTCCATCCCACCTCCCTCTGCCTGTCCCTCTCCCTCTCTCTCTTTCTCCCTCTCTCTCCCTCTCTCTCCTTCTCTCTCTTGGTCCCTCCCTCTCTCGCCCTCTCTCTCTCATTCTCTCTCCCTCCCTCTCTCTCTCTCTGGTCAGGTGTTGTAATGTATTCCAGTGTGGGGTCGGTTGTCATGGTGACCGTGGTGGGACTGGCCCTCCTGGTGTTCTACAGGAAGCGAAGAGGAAGAAACAGGAGGACCGCTGAGTCCAACGGCCTGAACCTGTACAAAACTGCTGCAGGACAGGTGAGATTACTCTACTGTCTTCTGTCACACACACACACACACACACTGTGTTATTCTCCCAGCATCTGACCACAGGAACTTACACTGTAGCGTGTACATATATAGTTTGTCATGTTCTTGTTTCTCATGTTGTGTGCGTCCTCTGTTCCTCCAGGAGGACTGTGTGTATGAGAACGTCAGAGAGGACAGACAGTCAGACTCCCTCCCAGCTGTCGTCTCTACCGTCGTCTCTACTGTCTACTCGCATGTCACCTCTCCCTCAGACAGACCTGCTACTGCCTCTGCTAGCTACTCTGCTAGACAATTTAGCCCCGCTAGCCCTATTAGCCCTACTAGCGCTGTTAGCCAACACGGGGATATCTATTCTAATGCTGTCTATACCAAAGATGCTATAGAGTCAAGATATAATACTGCAAGCCTCCACAAAGATGCTCTAAAACCAACATATTCCACTAAGATCACACCCAAAGAGGATCCAGACAGTCCCTTGTATGAAAACGTGGAGTTAGCCCAAGATGCTAAAGGATCTCCTAGACACGCCACTGATGGCCTGGCCAGATACACGGTGGGGTGTAAAGGACACTCACCAGCTAGCCGGACCAATCAGGACGGTCGCTACCCCATAGGCTACCAGCCAGGGTGTAAATAAAAGTTAAATACATAAAGAATATGTACAGTATGTATGTTGTGTTGGTGTTAAATGCATACATAAGTATGTGTAAGCATGTACAGTATGTAGTACAGTATGTACATTGGTTTGATAGTAGCATAGTTGGGATGGACAGTAGCTAGCACATTGGTTTGATAGTAGCATAGTTGGGATGTACAGTAGCTAGCACATTGGTTTGAGAGTAGCATAGTTGGGATGTACAGTAGCTAGCACATTGGTTTGATAGTAGCATAGTTGGGATGTACAGTAGCTAGCACATAGGTTTGATAGCATAGTTGGGATGTACAGTAGCTAGCACATTGGTTTGATAGTAGCATAGCTGGGATGTACAGTAGCTAGCACATTGGTTTGATAGTAGCATAGTTGGGATGTACAGTAGCTAGCACATTGGTTTGATAGTAGCATAGTTGGGATGGACAGTAGCTAGCACATTGGTTTGATAGTAGCATAGTTGGGATGTACAGCATAGTTGGGATGTACAGTAGCTAGCACATTGGTTTGATAGTAGCATAGTTGGGATGTACAGTAGCTAGCACATTGGTTTGATAGTAGCATAGTTGGGATGGACAGTAGCTAGCACATTGGTTTGATAGTAGCATAGTTGGGATGGACAGTAGCTAGCACATTGGTTTGATAGTAGCATAGTTGGGATGGACAGTAGCTAGCACATTGGTTTGATAGCATAGTTGGGATGTACAGTAGCTAGCACATTGGTTTGATAGTAGCATAGCTGGGATGTACAGTAGCTAGCACATTGGTTTGATAGTAGCATAGTTGGGATGTACAGTAGCTAGCACATTGGTTTGATAGTAGCATAGTTGGGATGGACAGTAGCTATCACATTGGTTTGATAGCATAGTTGGGATGTACAGTAGCTAGCACATTGGTTTGATAGTAGCATAGCTGGGATGTACAGTAGCTAGCACATTGGTTTGATAGTAGCATAGTTGGGATGGACAGTAGCTAGCACATTGGTTTGATAGTAGCATAGTTGGGATGTACAGCATAGTTGGGATGTACAGTAGCTAGCACATTGGTTTGATAGTAGCATAGTTGGGATGTACAGTAGCTAGCACATTGGTTTGATAGTAGCATAGTTGGGATGGACAGTAGCTAGCACATTGGTTTGATAGTAGCATAGTTGGGATGGACAGTAGCTAGCACATTGGTTTGATAGTAGCATAGTTGGGATGGACAGTAGCTAGCACATTGGTTTGATAGCATAGTTAGGATGTACAGTAGCTAGCACATTGGTTTGATAGTAGCATAGCTGGGATGTACAGTAGCTAGCACATTGGTTTGATAGTAGCATAGTTGGGATGTACAGTAGCTAGCACATTGGTTTGATAGTAGCATAGTTGGGATGGACAGTAGCTATCACATTGGTTTGATAGCATAGTTGGGATGTACAGTAGCTAGCACATTGGTTTGATAGTAGCATAGCTGGGATGTACAGTAGCTAGCACATTGGTTTGATAGTAGCATAGTTGGGATGTACAGTAGCTAGCACATTGGTTTGATAGTAGCATAGTTGGGATGTACAGTAGCTAGCACATTGGATTGATAGTAGCATAGTTGGGATGTACAGTAGCTAGCACATTGGTTTGATAGTAGCATAGTTGGGATGTACAGTAGCTAGCACATTGGTTTGATAGTAGCATAGTTGGGATGTACAGTAGCTAGCACATTGGTTTGATAGTAGCATAGTTGGGATGGACAGTAGCTAGCACATTGGTTTGATAGCATAGTTGGGATGTACAGTAGCTAGCACATTGGTTTGATAGTAGCATAGCTGGGATGCACAGTAGCTAGCACATTGGTTTGATAGTAGCATAGTTGGGATGTACAGTAGCTAGCACATTGGTTTGATAGTAGCATAGTTGGGATGTACAGTAGCTAGCACATTGGTTTGATAGTAGCATAGTTGGGATGGACAGTAGCTAGCACATTGGTTTGATAGCATAGTTGGGATGTACAGTAGCTAGCACATTGGTTTGATAGTAGCATAGCTGGGATGCACAGTAGCTAGTACATTGGATTGATAGTAGCATAGTTGGGATGTACAGTAGCTAGCACATTGGTTTGATAGTAGCATAGTTGGGATGTACAGTAGCTAGCACATTGGATTGATAGTAGCATAGTTGGGATGTACAGTAGCTAGCACATTGGTTTGATAGTAGCATAGTTGGGATGGACAGTAGCTAGCACATTGGATTGATAGTAGCATAGTTGGGATGTACAGTAGCTAGCACATTGGTTTGATAGTAGCATAGTTGGGATGGACAGTAGCTAGCACATTGGTTTGATAGTAGCATAGTTGGGATGGACAGTAGCTAGCACATTGGTTTGATAGTAGCATAGTTGGGATGTACAGTAGCTAGTTGGGATGTACAGTAGCTAGCACATTGGTTTGATAGTAGCATAGTTGGGATGTACAGTAGCTAGCACATTGGTTTGATAGTAGCCTAGTTGGGATGTACAGTAGCTAGCACATTGGTTTGATAGTACTGTATATGGTTCTGTCATCATCATCATCATCTTACTCTTATGTATAAATAAACATTAAAAACATAAAGAATATGTGTCACAGGTGTCTCTACGTCTCCTTAGTAGGCTATAGCTTCCACCCTCACTTGCCTTCTCTGGGTTCAAACTCCTCTGACTTATGAACACGCGTGACCACCTCTCATGAACACCGCTTTAGCCAGCTTCTCCCCTGAAGAGCTAGAGACTCAATGAAGCGGGTGGGCAGTATTTATACTGAGGAGTGAGTTCAACCAAGTCAACTCGGTTCCATATATACAGTATGTACTGTAGTACAGGATGTATGCTGCCTTTAAATACAAGTTCAATACATAAAGAATATGTACAAATGTGCTCATATATAATTCTGACTTGTCTTTGTGTGTGTGTGTGTGTGTGTGTGTGTGTGTGTGTGTGTATGTGTGTGAGAGAGTTTGTGTGTGTTAATGAAGATGAAACAGGACAGGACAGCTGAATATATCTTTTCATTTTCAACTGTTTTCTGGTTGGTTTCACATCTGTGTGGAGTCTGGTGTTAAACTGCTCTGATTCACACGTGGTTAGGGGCGGGTGATCACATCCGCACACTCTGTGTCCTTGTGTTTATGTGTGTGCATGTGTGTGTGTGTATGATTGTCTGTCTGTGTGTGTGTGTATTATTGTGTGTGGTGTGTGTGTGTATGTGTGTGCACATGTGGGATTGGTTGTGTGTGTGTGTCCAGAGGAAGAGAGAGTGTCTTGTGACTTGTAACAGGTTATTTTACTAGAAGAGGAGTCTGATTAAGTAGCTACATGGTCTTTGAAATGAAGCAGTTCCATATCTACTGCTGGCTCTTATCTGATCATATCTATGAGTTTAACTTTAGTCTGTTTTTCTGTCTGTCTCTACATACCATATGTTTGTCTAGACTTATTCATCATGTGCATTTGGTTCCCCCTCAATGTTGACTCCATGGCTACAGCCCTGGCTAGTAGTGTTGTTTGCTAGTTGCGTGTAAAACGTTGTTGTTTGCTGGTTTCCCTAGCTAGTTTTGCACTTGGTGTTGTCTCACCAAGGTTGTTTGACCTACCCAATTCACCCTTAATTGTTTTGAGTTGTTTGCATTTGGGGCTTGCTGTTTTATGATAAGGAGATTGATTGGTTTGGTTATTTGACTTGATAATAAGGATAAATGGTTAGTTCATTAATTGATTAATTATTCAATATTTTATTCATTACTTGATTAATTATTCATAGTTATTCAACTTTTTTATTATTATAAGTATTATATTATATAATAATTCTACTTGATACTGGATATAAGTGGCTTTGATTGGCTTTTGTTTTTAATGGATGTAGATGGTTTTATGTAGAATTTTGCAATTATTGCGTGATTGTTGGTCTGTTTGATATTTGAATAAGAGGTGGTTTGGTTCTTTTTGATAGAATAAGCATTGGTTTACGGGTTTGCTTTAGTAGAGTGGTATATATATATACATACTGTATATTACGCTTTGCATATTGTGTGTGTGGAGTGAAAGGATTGTGAGTGGACGGACAGTGGACTCAACTTGCTGATAGGCAAGGTGGTGTAGACATTTTGATGTCTATGTCAAAACCTTTTTTATTTTAATTTATTATTTTCTGGCATAACAGCGATTAATGAGGGGATTGTCCTCTGGCGCACAATACCCTAAGCTTGTGTCAAATCAGGCTTTGTGGTTTTTAATTTGTAAAAATTAAAAGTGCTTAATGAGGCCGATCACTCACTGTGCTGAAGACGAGGGTTGAGAAGATTGAGCAAGATTAGACTTGATCTACTACGGCGTATTCACAGTTACCCGTGCTAAACACCGAGGGAAGATATGTCATCAAAGATGATAATGACGACATTCTGCAGACGGGAAATGCCAGAATGACCGTTACAACCCATCCTGATGCGAAGCGCAAAACCAGGAAGTTAGCCAAACCTTTGACACCAGTTGAAAAGAAGAAGAAGAAGAAAAACAAAAAGAGAAAACATGAAAGTGACAGTGATTCTTCTGAAGATGAAGGAGTGAATATTGGAGGATTTGTTGAAAGTATTAGAAGGATTATGGCACGTGCTAAAAAGAAAGGAAGGTTTGCTAATGACACAGACTCTAGTAGCAGTAGTAAAGAAGAGAGTGAGGAGTCTGACTCGAATGAAGATGATACAATGAGGACCAAGGAACAAGTGGAAGTAGAATTGAAGGACATGAGGAAGTGGTTGGAGACCATTAACGTGTTAAAGGCTAAACTTGAAACTGAACTGACTACAGCTCAAGATGAGAAAGATCTGTCTCGATTGGACAAGAAAGACATTGGAGGATCTTACTGCAGTTGGAACAGAGATAAAGGCTTGAACGCGTCAAATGGAAGAGGACTTGGATAGATATGACCTTCGTCCACGACCCAGCAAATCTAAGGACAAAGATGAATCGAAAGACAAACGCAAATCGAAAGGGAAGAAAAAAGAAGAAGATTTATGGAAAATGGACAGACAAGGAGAAGAAACAAGCTGTTGTTTTGCAGAATGAACAATGAACAACAACTTCAACAACAACCAATGATGCAATCTTCACTCCGGTTCCCTGTTTTTCAACAGTCTCAGACATGGAGAGGTGTGGAAGAGGCTTGTTATTCATTCTGAAGAATTCAAGATCAATTCAAAAAAAAAAAAAGGGGGGGGGGGGTGAAGAGGAAGTCGATCACGTCATTGGACAGGTGTCATCAGCTCCAAGCAATGCCAAGAGTCATGTCATCAGAGGATGATGAGTTACAAGCTCAACCTAGAGGGTTAAGATCAGCCAGGACGAAGAAAAAACCCAGATGGCAGGAGGACTATGACACCTAGTCCACAGGTGTGTCTTCACTGACAGGAGGTGCAATGGAAAAATCTAGAGATTAAGAAGGAATTCTGGTCCGTCTATCCCTGTTTGGATGAGCCACCGAGATCAATCACAGAAAGAAGATGAATGGAGAGCAAAGTTGCAGGTGGAAATGGCTATTCGTAGCCGGAAGAAAAGACAGCTGATCTTCATTGAAGCTGAGTTGAGAAGTACAGTCATACTTCCGTGTGATTGTTTAGGCACAGCGCCTATTACCATCAGGAGGATAAAGAACATAGTGGGACTGATGATGATGACAGTCCCCCAGATCGACATGTGCAGTTGAAGGAAAGGTGAAGTCAAGCAGGAAGTGGACATGGCTAGAAGGTCAAGGAAGGACCTGTGCCGTGGAAATACAACACCTGATGGACAGTGATGCAGGAGTCTACAGGTGCATGAAGGAAGTAAACAACAAGAAATCAGTGACAGTGGTGACAATAACCTTGACGGAGCAGAAGAACAGAGAGTTGACCCCCACAGTACAAACCATTACAAGAGTGTTGACAGAAGATGTCTGGAATGAAGACATGGAGAACATGAATCAATTACGATCCACAACACAACACGTATTTCTTACGTTTCCTGAATCCATTTTTGAGAAGAGTGATAACGGACTCTCCACCTACGTTGTCACCTCTGAGCCTGAGCTCATTCCTGAAGTTGAAGTGATAAGGAATACTTCTATTATATCTGTGACATTTTTGAGAAACACTTGTCTCCAGAAGATTATTAATGTAGACTCTGGAGCATGAACCATCTTTTTGTTCAGATAAAAAAATGTAATGCGTGTTGTATGGTTATTGGTGCTTTGATGTTTAGTTATTGTATTCCTGTTTAGAAAGAATGTGTGATGCGAAATATTGAAAGGGGGATGAATGTTTAGTTTATTACAGGAATTTATTATAATAGTAGGAGTATTCAGTTATGGTCTCATACAACATCCGTTTAGAAAATTGGTCTACAAAGCTGTTTAGTCAATTTAAATTGTTTGGATTCTTGATGAAGTTGGTTATAGTCTGGTATATGGAAAGCTTTGATTTTTATAATTGCTCTAGTTCTTGTCATCTTGACATGTTGTGTGTTTCCCCTGCTTTGAGTTATGGTTTAACGGATAGTGAGAAATTTAGCTGGACAGTTTATTGTTATATCACCTGGTGAGGTTTTCTGAGACTGTGATGAAATAGATGACGAGCCTTTGAGTCTTAAGAGCGATAATGATAATGATTCTGAGGATGATCTTTTAGGTATTGGTACGAAATCAAAGTCTAACATGGTTTGAATAGGTGATTCAGTTTAGGCTATGTTCTCACTTTGATTTATGGGTTTATATGTTTTCAATAGTCAATTAATGGCCTTAAGCTGTTCTTTTATGCATTCTGCTGTATGATTTCCATTCTCATAATGATGTTTTTGTTTGTGAGGGCTTTAGGCCTTCCCCTCTGTTATTGACCCCAGTCTGTGTTGAGTGTTATTTTTCAGGTGCCATGGACCCTGGGCGGCAGGTCTTTGAGGAGCCTGGATGTGCCTTCCTGGGGACTGCCTGACACCTATTGTTTGTCTGTTTACCTTTTGTTTTGTCCTTTCTATCTCTTTCTGATATATGTTGGAACATGAGGTTACTTGATGTTTAGCTTTATATGTAATTTGTGTTTTGGGTTTTCTTGTTCAATCAAGCTCAAGGGTGTCGCATACATTTCACCTGTGTTACTGATTCAGGTGTGTGTACACAACTCCTTGGTTAGATTGTTCTGTTTTGTAGTAATTTGGGTTTAGTCTATTACTATTGGGATGTTCTGTTTTTTTGTGTTGTTTTGTGTTGACGTTTTCAGACCTGGAGTGCATTGTGTGGGCGACCAAGGAGTGGTTGCCCCTCACCAGCATGAAGCTATGGACTGTGTGGAGTTGGATTAGGTCACGAATGACTTGAGGGTCATTCTTGGACATTCCTGGAGTATACTTCCTGTTTCTGACGGGGTGAGCTTACCATCTTGCTACGGACATTGTTCTCTGGGTGGCAAAGAGGTTTACGCCACCTGGGGTTTGATGTCTGAAGATTGCTCCATCATGGGACGAGGACATGAGACAGCGCTGAGGGCTGTTCTCTTTCGATAGGGACTATGTGCTAGTAACCTCTGGCCCCTGGATAGTTTTGCTGCTGTGTGATGTATTGGTTATTTGTATGTGTTTTCAGGATTTTGTTCTGTTTAGTGTTGTTTTGTGTCGAGGCGTTATGATGCCTCGAAGGGAGGATATGTAGTATATTTTTATACTGTATTACATCAATCACATCTGTATTACTCTCATGTAGTAATCATTTTTATAGAATAATGAATAAACCTCACTTTAGTTGGAACTGTGTTAATCTAAGGAGTTTAACATGTGAGTTATAACAGATGGCCTTTGTTAGGCATGTTCAATAAATTGTTGATTCGACGGATTTGGCCTCCTTGAAGTTCTGTTCCACACGAAGATTATGCTTTTGAAATGCACCTCCCTATACTATTTGCAGTTCATTAGCGCCGTCTACTGGAGGCTAAGTTAGTGGTGTAGTAGCCAGATATGATTTTGTAAAGTCAGTCTGAGAGTTGCTGTAAAAGAAGCCAGAGACAGACATATGGAAAACGGTCTCCGCCTCGTTTATTAATTTACAGTATATAAGGCATCCAAATATATCACAGAGTGAAGAGGCTATTGCTGGATTCTAATACCCCGTTGAATTGATATGCCTATATATATACTCATAGGTGTGCGTTAAACGGTTTTAAGGCACTTCGCGGAGGCAACCACCCTCCTCTGCGCATCGGGTGGTTCTTCGCCTCCTCGTCGTGCCTTAAAACCGTTTAAAAAATATATATAAAAACTAAATAAAACAATTTTTTTTTAATAATAAAAACTGATTCTGATTCTAATTGTAAGCTATAGTGATAAGATAAGATAAGATAAGATATCCATGTTAGCAAATAGGAGTACTGTTACTATAGTTACTGTTAGCACTTCAAACTTCCACCGTGTCATCAGCTGCTGGCCCCTCTTCGCCGAGCAACCGACGTATTTTCAACCGGAGGTTTCGCGTCGCCCTGATTCAACCAGGTGTTATGCGGAATTCTGTGACCATCAGTGACCAGATCTGGTGGTCACTGATTTCCGCATGTTAATACACCGACATCTGAGATCACCGAAATGTGTGACCACCGGTCACAAAATCCGATGGTCACACATCCCGGTGCGTTAATACAAAGAATACAAAGTGTTAATACACTTTGAAGCTTCAAAGCACCGCCACCACCACAGAAGAAGACGTTGATTATCCCTTAGTAAGTGCACACTATAAAGCATTTATTACTTAATTCATCATTTATAAAGCATTATTCATTCATTATTACACATTAGTAAGCAATTTATTAACACATGTATAAAGGTTTGATTCTTCATTATTGAGCTGAATGACTTGAAAGAAATAATTTTAATTGGTTATTTACCAAGGTCTCCAGAACTTTGGTTATCGGCATGGTAACCTTGATATAGGACGATAGTTGTCCAGCTTATTCCTTTCACCCCCTATGTGCAAAGGGACCACCCAAGCAGATTTCGGCTACCAGATGCAATAGAGAGAGGAAAAATGTGTGACAATGGCTCGTTAATGAATGGGGCTGCTTCACCCCAGATATGAACCAGAGGGATCTATCTGAACCCCTCCGGCCCCCCAGCCCAGAGAGAGAAGGAGATGGTGCTGGCACAGTTAAGCTTCAGACTGTCTGCAGCTCACAGTAGCCCGGGACCCTACTGGTTCTCACTGACCCTAACACAAACCATCCAACCAGCCATCCAACCAGCTATCCAACCAGCCATCCAACCATCCATCCAATCAGCCATCCAACCAGCTATCCAACCAGCTATCCAACCAACCATCCAACCAGTCAGCCAACCAGCCATCCAACCATCCATCCAACCAGCCATCCAACCATCCAACCATCCAACCATCCAACCAGTCAGCCAACCAACCATCCATCCAACCATCCATCCAACCAGCCATCCAACCAGCTATCCAACCAACCAGTCAGCCAACCAGCCATCCAACCATCCAACCATCCAACCAGCCATCCAACCAGCCATCCAACCATCCAACCAGCCAGCCATCCAACCAGCCATCCATCCAACCAGCCATACAACCATGCAACCAGCCATCCAGCCAGCCATCCAACCAGCCATCCAACCAGCCAGCTAGCCATCCAACCAGCCATCCAGCCAGCCATCCAGCCAGCCATCCAACCAGCCAGCTAGCCATCCAACCAGCCATCCAGCCAGCCATTCAACCATGCAACCAGCCATCCAGCCAGCCATCCAACCAGCCATCCAACCAGCCAGCTAGCCATCCAACCAGCCATCCAGCCATCCAACCAGCCATCCAACCAGCCAGCTAGCCATCCAACCAGCCATCCAGCCATCCAACCAGCCAGCTAGCCATCCAACCAGCCAGTCATCCAACCAATTATCCAACCAGCCAGCTAGCCATCCAACCAGCCAGCTAGCCATCCAACCAGCCAGTCATCCAACCAATCATCCAACCAGCCAGCTAGCCATCCAGGAGGCAGGATGATCCGGGCTGATAATACATCTACCAGAGGCCACAGGTACCCCACAGTAAATGGTATTTCTGTATAGTCCTGACAATTTATATACTGATACAAACAATAAATAGCTACTGTACCTCTGGAGGCTTCTGGGCACAGACACACACACACACACACACACACACAATTGTCACACACACACACACACACACACACACCAACTCGCAAACACTGTATGTGTGTGTGTGTGTGTGTGTGTGTGTGTGTGTGCGTGTGTGTGCATATTACACCTTCACGCTCTGGTTATCTGCTTAGTTATTATTTCCCAGGGGTCTGTTCTCTGGTCAGTGATTACCCAGAGTGCTGCTTTCTAGCCAGGCAGAAACCCTGGTGAGGACACACATTCCTTGGGGGGCTCCTCCGCTCTCCCCTAAATTCCTTTATTTTACCTCAGTAACCCCCCCCACCCTCCACCCCCCTCTCACTGTCTTGCAAGTACCCAGCTCAGCCACATGAGGGATTGATTTAGATTTAGAGGAGGGTCATTCTGGTACAGAAACACTAGAGGGCGATGTTAGACCACTCTGAACAGGAAGCTCTAGTCACTGCTAGACATTCATTAGCCAGACTTATTATACAGACTTGGTTTTACTCCTGCATTCGTCTCTCCATCCCTCACTGCTTCTATCCGTGGCTCCATCCATTTGCGGTTGTGGGGGTGATCTGTTTGTGTTGGTGTTTCAGCAGTATGGTCTCTGCGCTGTTTGAGTAGTACGGTGGTACGTCCGTCTGATCCACTGATTTGCATCTCTGGCGAGGAACATAATACAGTTCGTTGAAACATCCTCAGTCCACCTCAGTCCAGTCTGACAGACCACGCTAGATTAGCCTCGCTCCTAAGGCCTGACGTCAGAAGCGCTGTTACGCTCTGTCCTCAAATCACCTCCACTGCTGGCTCCCTGCACCAATCACACAGCCACAGGGAAAATACCTTCCAACTTCACTGGCCCGTTACCATGGTGAGATCAAACGGATGATTGGCCAGTGTCTCTGTCTGCCGATGCTGATTGGGTTAGACCTGGTGACAAGGAGGAAGGGGGCGTGAACAATCGGTGGGACCCTCTGACAGAACAGGACTAACAACCCAGATGATAGTTAAATGTAAACAGTTATGTTAACATCAGTGTTAATTTTGACAGCAAATTATGATTTTGTTTTAGTCATAGTCTTTTGACTAAAATGCCATTTAGTTTTAGTAATATTTTAGTCATCTGACTTGTTTTAGTTTTAGTCTAGTTTTAGTTGACTAAATATCATTACGATTTTAGTCGACAAAATCTACCATAGATTTAGACAACTCAAATTTAACAGGCTTAGTTCAATCAATCAATCAATTTGGATTTATATAGCGCCCTTCATGAAACCCAGAGCGCTTTACAGAGTCCAGTATTCATTCAGACAGTCATACCGGTGGTGGTAAGATACATAGCTACAGCTGCCCTGGGGCAGAGTGACAGAAGCGTGGCTGCTTCTGTCAGACAGTTTCATAATGAAGCATTCCTCTCCCCCAGTCTGATGCTAACTGTGTCTGTGCCTGATATAGCAAGCTATAACATTATCATGTCAGCACTAGTTGGCTAGTCAGGCTAGCTAACATCAGGCACAGGCTAGCTAACGTCACACCGGAGGAGAGGGGCTATGATAGCCAGGTAGCTAACTGTTCGTGTCTTATCCATCTAGCTACAGTATAACATTAGACAGCAGCAGTAGTTGCTTAGCTATCTTACCCAGACTAGCTAACCCAGACTAGCTAACGCTAGATACCCCCGCCAGCCGCCACAAGCATAGCCCCACGTGTTGCTAGCTAACCTTTGCCTAACATTAGCTAGCCACTAACGTTAGCGTTGCAATGATCAGACACTTCAGTTCTCCCCCGCCACAAACCTACGTGAAACACTGGTTTCTTTTAGCTTGTATTGTATTTGAAGTACAGTATTTCAGAAACACACCAGCTTGGTTTTAGCTAATACAGTAACGTTAGCCGGGGGTGGGGGGGTGCTTACCTTCTCGTGAATTTCGGGATGACTGTTCTCCAAATGTCGCTTTAAGTTTGTTGTATTTTTGCCAGTAATTTTCACCCCACACGGTTTACAAATGGTTTTGTTTTCCTTTGCATCAAATATGAAGTTTATCCAGATGTCTGCTCTCCTCTTTCTCCCGGTGTGTGCGAACGTTGACAAAGACATTTCTGAACTGTGGTCATTTACTGAACAGTTCAGGCGCAGTCGTATGCTGTTAGTTGACTTCCCGCCGGGCGGTGAGCAACGGTACTATTCAAATGTAGGCCTACACACAGGCTACCTGTAGGTTATTATATTATATATAGGGCTAAATACACACAGGCTACCTGTAGGTTATTATATATAGGGCTAAATACACACAGGCTACCTGTAGGTTATTATATATAGGGCTAAATACACACAGGCTACCTGTAGGTTATTATATATAGGGCTAAATACACACAGGCTACCTGTAGGTTATTATATTATATATAGGGCTAAATACACACAGGCTACCTGTAGGTTATTATATATAGGGCTAAATACACACAGGCTACCTGTAGGTTATTATATTATATATAGGGCTAAATACACACAGGCTACCTGTAGGTTATTATATATAGGGCTAAATACACACAGGCTACCTGTAGGTTATTATATTATATATAGGGCTAAATACACACAGGCTACCTGTAGGTTGCATCCAACTCGTTCTATTAATACATCCATGATCCAACTGCGCACATCCCGAACCTCGACATTCTGATTTGAACTTTTCCCATACGTCCCTCCATAACCATTTTAGTCTAGTCTTTATTTGTTGACGAAAATGTGAATAGATATAGTCATAGTTTTTGTCATCATACATTCATTTTTATTTAGTTATCGTCTCGTGACGATAACCCAAAAAATGTCGTTGACGAATAGTTTTCGTCATAGTTCTCGTCAACGAAATTAACACTGGTTAACATGCTAGTGTTCTTGTGTGTATGTGTGTGTGTATTTGTGTGTGTGTGTGTATGTGTACGTGTGTGTGTGTGTGTGTGTGTGTGTGTGTGTGTGTGTGTGTGTGTGAGAGAGAGTGTGTGTGTGCAGCTGTGCGTGTGCGTGTGTGTGTGTGGTACCTTAGCATGTACTGTTTCTGTTCAGCTATGTTCTGTTCTCTGTGCTAATGAGCGTAGCCTGTGCATGTGTGTGTGTGTGCGCGTGTGTGTGTTGACACATTCAGTCCTCAGAGAGATGACATCACATCTGTGTGTCCCAGCAGTTTAAGTCTCATATAGAACTAGTCTCGGCTTTCAGCTTTGCAATGGTCCGATGCACTGCCTGTCTCCGGCCACACACACACACACACACACACACACACACACACACACACACACACACACACACACACACACACACACACACACACACACACACACACACCTGTTGTAAGAGTGCAGCTATGTATGTTAAGTCTCAGAGGGAATCACACCTTCTATTTCTCATCCAGTATGCCAAACTGGTCCCAGATTACCTCAGGACACACACACACACACGCACACACACGCACACACACACACACACACACACACACACACACACACACACACACACACACACACACACACACACACATACACACAGCCAGCACAGCAGAAAAGGGGTAGCTGTCCATCAAAACAGAGTTGCACCATACACCTCATATGGTCAGAATTATCATCATCATCATCATCATCACTGCTGCACATCTATCTATGGTCAGACCAGGTCCAGACCTGGACCAATGTGTCTCTCTCTCCTCCCCCTCTCTCTCCCTCTCTCCTCCCCTTCTCTCTCCATCTCCCTCTATACCTTCTCCTTCGCATCTCTCTCCTCCACACCTCCTTCTCCACCTCTCTCTCTCCTCCCCCTCTCTCTGCACCGCACCTTCCACACCTCCTTCTCCACCTCTCTCTCTCTCTCCTCCCCCTCTCTCTGCACCGCACCTTCCACACCTCCTCCACCTCTCTCTCTCCTCCACCTTCCTTTCCTCCTTCGTCTCACAGTCCACCTTCCTCCACACCTCCTCCTCCTCTCTCTCTCCTCCTCCTCCTCTTCCTCCTGCCTGGTCTCCTGCTGCTTCTGGGTCAGTCGGTTCATCTGGACCGTCCCTCCCTCCCCCCATAACTGACCCCTATCAGCCGGAGATGCTCCAACTACGGCTCACCCCATCACGGCAGCACAGGAGGGTGGGAGTGGATGAGAGGAGAGAGAAGAGGAGGGCAGAGGGGGGTGGGGAGTGTGTGTGTGTGTGTGTGTGCGTGTGCGTTGGGGAAGAGCGACATTAGGGGAAAGGGGTCGGGGGACAGCTGGACGGGTTAACGGCGCGTGCGTGTCTCTCTGTGCCGAGAAATGGCCGCCGAAAATAGCTCGGTTTGTTCGAGGGGCCGAGTTTTTCTGTTCCTCGGGGCTGCTTATAGACACCCCGAGATCCAGACAGCTGGACCGAGGGGGGGGGGGCAGCGGGGGCAGATAACAGGGGCAGATAACAGGGTTTGGGGTCCGTGGGGAAGGATGGGGGGAAGAGAGGGATGTAGGAATGTGTCTCAGCTGATGATACTCGGCATCAAGGAGCAGTTCATCTCTAGGTCATTATAACGACCTCTGACCCCTTCTCTAATAGGCCGTCGCCGGGCCCGCATGTCACTCAACCTGGCGTTATGGCGCAGCACCTAGCGATGACCACAACAACAACAATGTTAGCAACAACAATGACATCATACAGCGACATGCACTGACAACTAAGCAACAACAATGACACACACTGTCAACTACAAAACAACACCAACACCACACTTACTCAACCAAATATATAAACAACCAGACTAGCCCAGATAAGAAGATGAAGAGGGAGAAGAGAGAAGAAGATGAACAGTGAGAGATGAGAAATGTTCCCTTATACAGTCAGTAGTGTCTGAATGTAGCCTACCTGTCCATAATGTGTCGTCATGTACTGTACCTGGGTTGTATGTTCAGTATGCTCTGTTTACATGTAGTGTATTAATATGCCATGTCTATTATGTCCATAATGTACAGTTATATAGCATATAGCCATATAGTGTATCAATATACCATATGTTTATATAATGTAGGCTACATTATGTTGATGTCTGAGTGTATTATATGTATATTACCTGTTGATATTCTGTGTTTTTTATTATTATTGTTTCACTTTTTTCTGTTTTCTTTGGTTGTCTGGGCATTGGAAAAGCTCACTTCTAACAACCAAGCCTACTTGAACAACCAAATTTCACTTGAATTGAAAATGGTTCCCGCTTTAAATGCCGAACTAAAATGAAGTGAGTCAAATCGAGTGGAACCAGTAGCTACTATGCAGTGGAAAAGTGGCCAAAAAGGATTGTAGATCAATGATACACACACACACACAGGCACACACACACATGCATTCTCCATTCACTCCGCCAACTCTCTGCCTGGCGTCTGGTTGTCATGGAAGCACAGATGGGTCCATATGGCTCACTGGCACAGGGTCACAATGGGGGGGGGGGGGGGGGATAGATGGAAAGATGGGGGACAGATTGGATTACTGGATTGATTACTTCTGTCTGCCAGGAGGATGATAAGAGAGGGATCTATCTACTGATCGTGACTGCCTGGAGGGTTAGAGAGGAGAGAGAGATGGGAGGAGGAGAGGATGAGGGGAGGAGAGAGGATGAGGGGAGGAGAGGATGAGGGGAGGAGACCAGGGACAACACAGACCACTCCCTGACAGAGCTCCCTCTGTTACACACACACACGCTCGTCAATAATTCAGCAGTGTCATATCACTGGGCAGTCACACACACGGGTGGGGGCAGGTTACAGCGTGTGGGTGAGGGGGGTACGGGGGAGGACAGGTGCATGGTGCTGGTGGGGGGAGGGGGGGGGGCGGTAGGGTGTTGAGGTTCAGGTGAGTGGGGGGGGGGGGGGGGGGGGGGCTGTATACTGGTGGGTTTCAGGTTTGGGATAGGTTAGTCAGGGTGTGGTAAGGTTTGTGGTGGGGTGTCAGCATGGGGGGTTAAGTTTGAGGGGGGCGGTTTGGGGCTGGGGTGTCAGGTTTTGGGGCGGTTGGTGTGGGTGGGGTGTCAGATTTTGGGGCGGTTGGTGTGGGTGGGGTCCAGGACGGTTTCTCTACAGACCCATTAGACGGAGCGCTCCTCAGACACACACACCAACTACACACACACTACACACACCAACTACAGACAGAAACAGTAAGGCTGATTCACCCAATCAAAGGCCATGCCAGGGTGCCGTGTCCTCATGATCCGTTCTGCCCACTTAGATCTCTCTCCTCCTCATCCTCAATTGAGCTTTGTGTGTGGGTGTGTGTTAGAGTGAGTGTATCTCTGTGCGCTAGCGTGTGTGTATCTATGTGTGTGAGAGTGAGTGTATTAGTGTGAGTGTTATCTGTGTGTTAGTCTGAGAGTGCATCTGTGTGTGCGTGCATATGTGTATCTGTGTGTTAGAGTGAGTGTAACTGTGTGTGTTAAAGTAGTGTGAGTGTATCTGTGTGTTTTAGTGTGAGATTGTATGTGTGTTAGCGTGTGTGTACTGTATTTGTGTGTTGGAGTGTGTCTGTGTGTATCTCTGTGTTAGAGTGTATCTGTGTGTGTGTGTGTCTGTGTGCTAGAGTGTGTCTGTGTGTTAGAGTGTATCTGTGTGTTAGAGTGTATCTGTGTGTGTGTGTATCTGTGTGTTAGAGTGTATCTGTGTGTGTGTGTGTCTGTGTGCTAGAGTGTGTCTGTGTGTGTGTGTCTGTGTGTTAGAGTGTATCTGTGTGTGTGTATCTGTGTGTGTAACTGTGTGTGTGTTAGAGACAGTGAACAGGATGGGTGAGCATCGTCTCCAGACAGGAACAGAAATAGACACCATCTCTGGTTTGAGATTCATCAGCTTCTCAGCCTCCCTCGTGTCCGCCCACCTGCCAGCTAAGTATACAGTATGTGTGTGTGTGTGTGTGTGTGAGAGAGAGAGAGAGAGAGAGAGAGAGAGAGAGAGAGAGAAAGACAGACAGACTCCTCTCTTTCTTAACATAATGACCAAGTAACTAGGTATCCCTGACAGACACACTATACTGGTTATGCAGCTACAATGCCTCTGTGTGTGTGTGTGTGTGTGTGTGCGCGTGTGTGTACTGCTGTCTCGTCTCCACACACCTTCACCACCTTCTGCTAGGGTGCTGCATACGTAAGTGTGAATCTGTCAATATGTTTGTACGTAGGTGTGTGTGTGTGTGTGTGTGAGAGAGATAGAGAGAGTGTGTGTGTGTGTGTGGGTGGGTGGGTGTGTGTGTGTAATGTAATGTAACCCTTCACCTCTTCATAAAAGACCCAAGTGTTCCTGGAAGGACAGAACATGATAGGTGTGGATGCTTTAAGGAAGTATAATCTTCTCCTTTCCTCTCTTCTCTCCTCCTCTCTCCACTCCTCTTTTTCTTCTCACGTCTACTCCTCCTCCTCTTCTCATATCTCCTCTCAGAATCAGGTTATTTAGGTTTTCACACATACAAAGAGTTTGCTTTGGACTGTTAGTGCATAACACTTAGAAGACAGCATTAGACAAGCAGCACGGACGAGACAGGACAGTGTAAATGACAGGACAGTGCAAATGACAGGACAGTGCAAATGACAGTGGCTCCTCACCACAATGTCCCTAGTACTATGGGGTGCAACGCACGCACACACCTGCATGCACACACACACACACGCGCAGGATGGGGGTGGAGGGAAGCAGAAGGCAACAGAGATACACAGTCTGTTCGTTGTCTTTCTGACAGCAAGTATGTCAACCCAAAAGATCACCTGCCGCTCGAGGAAACACACACACACACACACACGTGTACACGTGCATCCACACACACACACACACACACAAACAAATGCATCCACACACACACACAAATGCATCCACACACACACATCTACACAAACTCCAGACATACACCAGTGTGTGTGTGTGTGTTTTTTGTTAAGGGAGTTGTGAGGTTATCCAGTGAACCTAATTGTTCAGAACAAAAGTGTGTGTTTATCAGTATAAACATGGCTGCCTAAATGCTATAGGTCTAACTCTGTTTACAAACACAAACACACTCTACACACACACAGGCCGAGTCAGTGTTTGTGTGTGTGTGTTGGGGGGGAGGGGGGGGGGGGTCTGAGTGGTGCTGACTCATGTTACTGACTGATGCAGAGATGAGCCTTAATGTCTTAAGTGTCTCTGAGTGTCTGTGTGGAGTACACACACCAACACACGTCTGTGCACACTCGGTATATAGTAACACACACACTCACAAACACAGCTCTATGTTTTATCCTCCAGATATATCAGTCAGCACATTAACAGCATGTGCGTGAGTGTGCTTCCTTATCTAGGCTATCTGAGTGTGTATCTCTGATTAGATGATCTGTCCAATTACTCTCTCATCACCAGAAAGCCTGTTAGGTGACAAACCTAATAATTAGCATGCATACACACACCCACACAGAGACCATCAACACCATAAATAACTATAGTTATTTTGTGTTATTAAACAGTGTTAACACCACCATAATGGGCCAAAGAGTTATTTATCTAGCAGAATGGAATAGTTTTACACTGGAATAGGCCTACCCAAGATGCACACAGAGCTGATCTCGGTCTGAACATTAGGCCTCTATGTTGCACAGTAACAGCCATAAAATGCCGTGTCGACCTATTAGCTCTGTTGCCAGAATGAATCGACCACAGTCTACAGTGGCGGGTTAGGGTTAGCAGCTGCCTACACCACAGGTATCTTAAACGTAGGCTAGTATTCTCCACGGCTCTCCCGGCATCCCCAAGCCTGCCCTGGAAACTCGATGTGCGTCGTCAGCAACCGAGGACACCACGCCGCACGCTGAGCAGCAGGTTACCGGACCGGTGTGAGAGAGAGAGAGAGAGGTGGAGGGGAGGAAGGCCACGTAGATTAAAGGCGACATTCAATTTAGGATGCAGTGAATGATGCTAGATAAAAACGTCCGAATCCCACGGTGGGACTTTTAGCCTAAATGTAGGCTACAGCCCATGCGTGAGCTGTCCGTTCTAGTTTTTATCCGCGTTTTCTTTTCTTTTCTTTTCTTTTCTTGGAGTGTTTGTTTTCAGCATCCGTTTCCAAGCGATGGTGACATCGCGTGTGTGTGCGTGCGTGTGTGGAAGCCTTTCCAGCAGCAGCGTCTGCACCGCGCACGTTGAGAATGTGAGTTGGTGTGTGTGTATGTGTGTGTATGTGTGTGTATGTGTGTGTATGTGTGTGTATGTGTGTGTATGTGTGTGTATGTGTGTGTATGTGTGTGTATGTGTGTGTATGTGTGTGCGTGTAGCAGCTGATTGGAGCGAGAGTCGGTGATCACACAGCCGAGGGGGAGGAGGGGAGATTCTGAAGTGGGTTTTCTGTGTGTGTGACTCCAGCGGCCATGTTAACCAAGAAACCCTGCGCTGCTGTCTACCCGACGGGTAAGGAAACCCTCGATTCCCCCGCCGATCAGACACACGACACGCTCAAATGCCGTTCCTCTGACCGTGTATAACGTTATAGCACCGGGTGGATTTTGTCAGTGGATCTAACATGGTTCGAGTCCCTACTCGGGGTTAGGCTGTCTACTTGGGGCTCGGCTTCCCTTGTCCCTGCTGGCGACGGTCTCTGTCTTGTTCCTAATGGCGAGCCTTATTTTTCTCCACCACAAACTGGGTCTAGTTTCAACGTAAAATTTGATTAGTTTATGGATCATGAAATGGCGTTAGTGCCATTTGACCAGGCATCGGTTTGAGAGCCACTGCAAGCGACAGCTCGGCTGTGTTTTCTTTCTTCGCACGGCCAAGCGAGGCAGAACATGGGGGAAGACACGGCGGTTTCTGGGGAAACACCACCATATTCTTGCAATAACCATTTCCTGCAATAATCCTTTCACTGCAACCGTTGTCGTAAGCACAATTTAGCCTAATGTTACTCTTAAACTGTTAAATGTCGAGCTAAAGACGTTCGCTAATATGGATTATAACGCTGCCCTGCTGTCCAAATTGCGAGCAAGCAGCATATGGGCTCTGGGCTAACAGGCTGCCAGATCTAGGCTAGTTTAGTAGGCTGCTAGTTTAGTAGGCTACTACACACATCTCGTAGCAGGCTAATTTCTCGTCGATCGATGTCCCTTTGTCATCTAATGTCACTAGACTTGTCCCATTACGAACCAGTGTGGTTTTCTGCGCTCGTATAGGCAAAGGGGGTGAGGTCTGCCAGCTACAATCTTCCCCGGGATACGGCGGGGGTCCCCGGGCCGGAGCAGGGACCGAGCAGGCGGCGTCGCCCGGCACACTACCGCCGCTCAGGAACGCACACTCCCTCACGGTACGGAACCCATGTTTGCAATTCACAGATTTAATGTTTTACACGGTCATGATATGCTACGAACCTGCCCAGGGCAATAGGCACATAGCAGGCTAGTCGGCTTAACCACAGCGCGTTAAACTGTGTAGGCTAATTGACGGGCAACTAAGCTAGCTAATAAGGTTTGCGTTTCAAAAAGCTTGCAGAGAAGGCAACATTTGTATCGACCGGGTGCGTTTGTTTTTGGTAACATTGTTGCAACAATAACAATGGTGCACCGTGCCGTCTGTTCTCGGGGGAGGGGGGGAGGGGGGGGGTCTCTTGGTTCGGCACCGTGGTGTAACAAGTTGTTCTGGTCACGTGTGGTGTACATTTTTGGGCATAACGGGTGCGGGGGACAGCAGCGCATAGCCCGCATAGCACCGTCTAATTTAAACCACAGCCCCCGAGGCCAGGCCTACCTACCAGGCACAGATGGGCTTGTAGGATTGCAGACTGGAACACTATAGGAGTTTTTCTTTCTTTTTGACTGTTGCTTCATGCCATGCATTGGGCTGTGTAGCATACTAGTCTAGCAGTTCACTGAGAGAGACTAAAGGTCTACAGTTCAAAGCCCCGGTGGCGCTGTGTGTGAACCATTGTTGGTGCGGTGAGGCGGTTGACAGGCCGTCAGACAGGTATAGTGCGGCTCCAGCAGTGGCCCCCTTGGCCCTGTATTGTTCTGTGTGTGTCGGGTGGATGCAACATGGTCGCGACTGGGAACACACACACACACACACACACGAGTACAATACACTAACGACTAGGTTTAGCAACCAGACACTCGTGGAGGGAGCTAGCTAGACTAGCTAGGGCCAGCTAGGATGTTGCACGTTGTGCACGACTCAGGGCTGTGTTTCCCCACGGTGGTATGGGAGTTGACAGGTAGTTTATAATGTAGTCCATGTCCATGTGGACGTGCTGGGGGGGATATTGAATGACAGCTCCCCTATAGTAGGAAAGGCCAAGCTGTAAATAATATCGGACTCAGATTCTGATCTCCGTAGAGAGCAAGCCAGAGAGAGAGAGAGAGGAGGGGGAGTTACTCCTCAGTTGAGCAGGTTCATTTAGGTGTGACGTGTTTTAATAGAAGTGGATTACGTTTGCAGAGAGAGAGAGGGAGAGGAGAGGGAGTGAAAGCGACAGAGAGAGATTCTCCCCAGTTTAGCGGGGTCAGCTAGGTGTGAGGGGTTTTAATAGCGCTGGACTGTATGTGCAGGTTCTATTCTTGCCCGTCGAAGGATTAGGATTCTAGCTGACTAAGGAGGGGCCGGGCCACTCTCCATTTTAGACCCATTCAGAGGCTGTAAATATAGACCAGGTCTCCCGGCCTCTCTGGAGACTCAGTCCGCAGGGCCACAGGCATGTGTGTGTTTCTTTCTATCTAGATCTGTGCGTGTGTGCGCGCAGTGAGGGAGAGGGATTGAGACTGTGGTGTGTGTGTGTGTGTGCGCGCGTTTGCCATCTTCATGTTTATTAACCACAATACCAGGAACTGGATCAGCCCTGATAAGCAGGAGGGGAATTCCGTGTTCCTACCTGAAGATGAATCAGTGTGTGTGTTTGTTTTTGTCAGACTCACCATTACAGAACAGTACCCAAGTCTCTACAGACCTTCCTGCCAGTCTGTTTGTTTACCTGTCTGCCATGTCTCCCTGACTGCCCCACTGTCCATCTGCCCCACTGTCCATCTGCCTGTCTGTCTCCCTGCCTGTCTGTCTGTTACTGTGACTCTGCTCTGTCTGTCTGTCGTCTGTCCGTACACACTACCTAGACCTGTAGGTCTGTAAAGACCGGAGCAGCAGAGCTGGCTAGTGGAGGGGTAGAGGACTAGAGGTTTGGTAGTGCTCTAGTCATTATGATGTCATAATTCAGACTAGTGGAATGGTAGAGGACTAGAGGGGTGGTAGTGCTCTAGTCATTATGATGTCATAATTCAGACTAGTGGAGGAGTAGAGGGATGGTAGTGCTCTAGTCATAATGATGTCATAATTCAGACTAGTGAAGGAGTAGAGGGGTGGTAGTGCTCTAGTTATGATGTCAAAATTCAGACTAGTGGAGTGATAGAGGACTAGAGGGGTGGTAGTGCTCTAGTCATTATGATGTCATAATTCAGACTAGTGGAGTGATAGAGGACTAGAGGGGTGGTAGTGCTCTAGTCATTATGATGTCATAATTCAGACTAGTGGAGTGGTAGAGGAGTAGAGGGGTGGTAGTGCTCTAGTCATTATGATGTCATAATTCAGACTAGGGGAGTAGTAGAGGAGTAGAGGGATGGTAGTGCTCACTATGATGTCATAATTCAAGAACATACCCTGTCCATCTAGTTTCACATCAGAAACACACGACTGTCCAGCCGGTTGCTCATACAACAGCCGCTATGCATACCGCTAGTTTGAGAATGTTTTGTGTTGTCAATTCTGCGTTGAACCTTGAAAGCGGCCAGTTTCGGAACGTTCCACGCTCCAAATTGGCAGTCACGAAACATTATTCAACTGCGTTAAAGCGTCTCTCAGCTGCTGTATGTGTAAACCCAGCTGTAATGGACACACTCCGGACATCCCCCGTAGAAACAACTACAGCAGTAAAGCGATGACATGACCAGGTGGAGCAACGTGAGGCTGTGTGTGCGTGTGTGTGTGCGCGTGTGTGCGTGTGTGTGTGCGTGTGTGTGGGTGTGCGCGTGTGCGTGACAGCACCACGCGTGGGCGCGTTATTATTAGTTATTGTGTGATTGCATGTATCTAATTCTCCCAAGGTCATTCCATTCATTTATTGGCTTCGCTTCCCCTGCTGCGCTGTCCTCGGATCACCCCATTGGCCGATTCCCAGGGCTCCGTGCGCCCCTAGGAGGCAGCAGAACAACGCACGCACACACACACGCACACACACACACGTGCGTACACACACAACCTGCTTTGTCCGCTACACCCCCTGATCAGCGGACTGTCGTGAGTTGCTTTAAAATGATTGTCATACCCCCCCCCCCACCCCCGCTCCCACCGCCGGTATGCCACCCCCCCCCCCCCTCCCCCCGTGCCCTCCTCTGCTAGCCAGCATGGTGGAGAGGAAGGTAGACTGACCTGAGCACATTTCTTTATTTTTATTTACGTTTGGCTGGACATCACCATGGTCCCCGACCCCCCTCACCTCCCACCCCCACCACGGTCGTGAGCTGCTTTAGAATGATTCTGTCCCACCCCCCTCCTCCTCCTCCCCCCCTCCCCTTCCTCCTCCCCCTCCTCCTCCCCCTCCTCCTTCTCCCCCTCCTCCTCCTCCTCCTCA
>NC_140246.1:15401550-15414050 GCF_949987555.1 Borostomias antarcticus
AAGCACATTTTGTGTTCTAAGGGATGCCACACAAAATACCAACTTCTTTTAAAAACAAGAAATTCATATTTTGGTCCATGATTAAGTATTTATTTATTTATTTTTTAATTCAGAGTGCCTCAGATTCTCTTCAGACTGCCAACCTACACCATCTTACTGTTGTTTTTTGTTCTTAAGATATTTGTATTACTTTTTAGAATTAATGTTTGTGTTTATTCCAATGTTCTATATAGTGTTTTTACAAGCAAATAAACACTAACTGCCCAGGTAAATAGCTTTAAACGTTATTTTCTTTGGTACCGGCCTAAGACTTTTGCACAGTACTGTATATTCTCTAGGAGCCTGTCTGCTAATATCCTATTATGGACTACAGGGATAGACAACACATAATGGCCTACCATGTCGGTAACATCTCTACTCTACTGATAGTCATGTCTCTTATTATGAAGTATTTAGCCCATGAGTAGTGCTCTGTAAATGTTCTTAGCCAATAGATTTACATTTTCCAGATCTACATTTTCCAGGAGCTTGCTCAATCGTCTCATTGAGGTTCGGCAGCTGGGCTAACTGTTTTTTTTTTTTCTTCCCTCTGGAAAATGTAGTGGTAGGATCAATGTCCATCCCCCCATCGCTCTCTGTAAAGCACACTGTGTTGCCTCTGTGTATGAAATACGCTATACAAATACAGTTTGATTTGATTTCGAAGGTCATCGACTTCGGCTCCAGCTGCTACGAGCACCAGCGCGTCTACACCTACATCCAGTCACGCTTCTACCGGGCGCCGGAGGTGATCCTGGGCTCGCGCTACGGCATGCCCATCGACATGTGGAGCCTGGGCTGCATCCTGGCCGAGCTGCTGACCGGCTACCCGCTCCTACCTGGCGAGGACGAGGGCGACCAGCTGGCCTGCGTCATCGAGCTGCTGGGCATGCCCTCGCAGAAGCTGCTGGACGCCTCCAAGCGGGCCAAGAACTTTGTGAGCTCCAAGGGCTACCCGCGCTACTGCGCCATCACCACGCTGCCGGACGGCTGCACCGTGCTGAATGGCGGGCGCTCGCGGCGGGGCAAGCTGAGGGGCCCGCCGGGCAGCAAGGACTGGGTGACGGCGCTGAAGGGCTGCGACGACCCCCTGTTCCTGGACTTCCTGAAGCAGTGCCTGGAGTGGGACCCCACCCTGCGGATGACCCCCAGCCAGGCGCTCCGGCACCCGTGGCTACGGCGCCGCCTGCCCAAGCCGCCCACAGGCGGGGACAAGACCTCGGGGAAGGGGAGGGGCACGACGGAGGGGCCGGGCGCCATCACCTCCCTCTCCAAATTACCTCCCACATCGGGTTCCACCTCTAAGATTAGGACTAATATGGCCCAGATGACGGACGCCAACGGGAATATTCAACAGAGGACCGTGTTGCCAAAACTGGTCAGCTGAGCGCACCCCCCCCCCCCCCCCCCCCAACTAGCTACCTGTGTTGGTGCGTGTGGCTGCGAGGAGGGTCTGGGTGTGTAAGACCCACAGGCAGAGTCACACGGCAATACCCCAGGGTCAGGGTTAAGAGGTCACAACACATATCCACTACAGCAGGCCTCTGCTTGGTAGCGCCTCTTTACAAGCTAGACAACAGAAGAACACCGCAGTGGCTGAAGCAAAGGGAACAATGCTTTTAGGTAATTTTATCTCAGGGGTGTGTGTGCAGTGCACTAGCATAGCCTAGCCTAGCCTAGCTTAGCATCCATACAAACCTGGCCTTAGATTGCTAGCCTAGCTTAGCCTAGCCTAGCGTCCATAGGATCTGGCCATAGCCTTATATACAGCACAACTCCCCAGCAGCACAGCGATGAGCATCGCTGTGCTGCCATAGCTCACAGAACGAGCAGGTGGCTGGCCACAGTGAAGCCATGTTGCCGTTTAATTTTCTTTTTTTCTTTTGGTCTTTGTCTCTCTTTATCTTATCTGACTTGATATGGCGGCTAGCTGAGCCGTCTGAGTGAAGAAGATACGCCTACAAGTTTAATTCTTTCAGAGGTTTGGCAAGCAGAAGCGGTGCTAATGGAAGTGGAGATGTTATAAGACTGTTAAGAGTAAAGGTTAGAGGAGGGGGGGAAAGGTGTGAACATGTTTACATGCCAAACAGCGGTACCTGCCTAATACTGCTCTTGACATTCCTTACTTAGAATAACAATATGAGGAAGGAGAGAAAGAGAGCAGGTGTGCCTGTTTGGCCTGCTCCAGACGGAGGTAGTTAAACACACAGATGGCGTGCTCTGTAGCTTTGCATGTGCGGTGAGCCGTGATGTTGACGTATACATATGCTATTTCTGGTTTACAACGTCTCAATTCAAATCATAACATCTGGGTATATCGTCACAGCAGATATGGTGCTAACACCTTTTCTTAAAAAATAAAATGAAAAAGGTACCTGAAAAAACGCATATAAAACAGACGGATAGATCTGCTTCTAGATGTATGGAACTAAGATCGTCATATCTGTGTTTCTGGTGGGACGGTAAAGTTGAATGCGCAGGTGCTTTAGAGGCAATGGAAGTCTTTGAGGAGGTCATGCATAGAAGGATTAAGGCGGAGGGAGGGAGGAGGGGAGGAGGGTGACAAGTGTAATGTGAGGTGATTATGGAGAGAAGACTATATACATGAATATACTTGAATATTAGAGTTTTCAACCCTCAGCGTTGTCTCAGTGCTGGGGGGGGGGTTGTCTGTATGTGTGTCTGTGTGTGTGTCTGTGTGTGTCTGTGTCTGTTTGTGTGTGGTAACTGTGAATCAGGACCTGGGTCCTGCTGTGGCGTCAGCTGTAGCTGTGAGCGGCGCCCACTGTAGCTGACGCCATGTTGGAACTGTTTTAAGGTTGAGAGAGTTTCTCAGACACGGTGAGTAGATCCAGAGGTTCGGTCTCTGGGCAGAGTTGAAACCGCTAAAAGCTTGTTCCCTTGCAAAGCCACCGAGTGTTCCCCTTTCCTCACACGCAAACCCTTTTTGCACAAATTCCTACGTGAACATGACTCCCAAGTTTTGACCCTCCGACCCTCCAAAGTATTCGACAGATATTTATCAACAGTGTCTGAGGTTTTAACTATTTATTAGATAGAACTGAATCTCAGAGGAGAGAGAAGAGCTAATATAATACACAAAAGAAAAAAAAAAAACCCATCAGAGTGTGTGTACTTCTGCCACGGACACCGTGAGGTGATGTAACACACAGGTACACTGCCTGATGATGTAATGCACAGGTACACGGCCTGATGATGTAATGCACAGGAACGCGGCCTGATGATGAAATGCACAGGTACACGGATGCCCTGTATGGGGTGGGAGGGAGAAGCCCCACAATGGTGTTTTAACTTTTTTATTGTGGTTGTTTTGTGTTTTGATACGGTGGGGAGCATAGTGCCCTTAGGTTTGATACTATGTGCCTTTGGTTATCAACGCCATTCTCTGTAACCCACCAACCAAGACAAGACTCCGCCCTCCTTGTGCCCCCTCATTGGCTGAGCAGACTGCTGGCCACCTGAGTGGAGGGGATAGGGGGGTGGTCACGCTCATACCCTAGCGATGCCCAAAGACACACCCCCCGCCACCATGACAGGCTGTCGGGGGGGACGCGGCCGCACATACCCAGATCTATCCCACAATGCAGTTCAGGAGACATTTCAGCCCTGACACCCTCTCCCGCATGAACTCTCTCAGCCAATAGGGAGAGTCCAGGAACACTAGACTCAGCCAATTGTGAGAGACCAGGAACACTAGCTGCAGCCAATAGAAGAGCACTAGCTAGCACCCCTTCGGTATGTGTGGGTCAAAGGGTTAGCTGGCTCCGCCTTGTCTTAACATCCAGCAGCTCCAGGGCTAGCATTAGCTGTTAGCATCCTGTTGCTACTCCTGAGAGACAGAGAACACATTTTAATATTTTACCTCAAACTGTCGTAATATTCTTATTGTTGTGATTTTAATCAACCCAGGGCATTTGGTCAATACCAAAGTGCATTCCTTTCTATGTCTGTGGCTACGGGAGGAGGAAGCCTGAATCTCTTTTACCCTAACCTAGCCTGGTCTAGTAGCTTAGCCTGCACTAGCCTAGCCTAGCATAGTCTGATCTAGCCTGGTCTAACCCAGCCTGACCTGGTCTAGTCTAGCCTAGCCTGGGCTAGTCTGATCTGGCCTAGTCTAACCTGGCCTGGTCTAGTCTAGCCTAGCCCTCACTGACCTGGTCTAGTCTAGCCTAGCCTGCACTAACCTAGCCTGACCTGGTCTAGTCTAGCCTGGTCTAGTCTATTTTAGCCTGGGCTAGTTTGAACTGGCCTGGTCTAGGCTAGCCAGGGCTACTCTGATCTGGCCTGGGCTAGCCTGGTCTTGCCTGGGCTAGTCTGATCTGGCCTGGTCTAGCTTGGCCTGGCCTGGCCTGGAGAATGAACACTAGTCTGTGAGAGACTGTGCTCCAGGTGTAGTGATGAAGATCATGTCTATCTGTGATGTAGCAGGTTGAGCGTGTCCTCCGAGCTGTTCGATGTCCTCACACAGATCTGTCTAGTTTTTACCCAAGGTGCAATGCCATGCTAATCATGGGTATTGCTATATAAAATGTTTTTGAAAGGAATTTTCCTTTGTTTTGCTACTTGTATGGATTTTAACTGGGTTCTTCTGGGGGGGCTAAACCACTCATGGGGGGGAGGGGGGTAGCTTTCGGAAAAGAAAGGAACAAAACAATCTTGAACTGAGCATTTGAAGTCGACTCTCGTGCTGTGCCGCATGGCTGTGTACATATGTGACATTTACTGTGGATTTTAATGTGGATTTGTACATATGGATAATGTTTTATTTGGTGAGAAGCTGCTGAGTCCCGGCTGCGGTTACGTCGTGCAGTACAGCGGCCGAGCTTCGTCTCCGTCTGTAGCCACTGTACAGCCGGCAGAAAGGTAACTTTTTACTAGTGATGATCATTTGTTAAAAAAAAACTTTTATTGTTTTATTGTGGCCGGAAAACATGAATAATAAAAAACAAACAAACACAGTTTTATTGTCCATCTTTACAACTTCTGTGTTTATTGGTGTCTACTGTATAATGGATGAAGAGAATGAATGAAGGAATATCCCTCTTGAGTCTGAATGACAACTCTCTCTCTCTCTCACACACACACACACACACACACTGTATTGAGGGGCAGAACCCACAGACTGATGGTATTAACAGATCATTAGGCTGTTAAATTGTTGCGCTGACCTCAGTGGCAGGTCTAGCAGGTTCTTGTCAGTTTTGGCATCTTGCAAATGAGACAAGCGGACGCAAAATAGAAATGACCGAGTAGATAAAGAATTGAACCTCCAGGGACACAGTAGAACGTTCAGCCTGCCCAGCAGAACCAGAATAGATGCTCGTGGATGAAGACGGGCCAGTAGAGACTGACCTCTGTCCTTTCGGCTCGCAAGCTTCTCCCCCACTTGATTCCTTCTAAGAATATGGTGTGATGGAACGGAGCTGCTGCCAACAGGCTCGCTGGCCCGACCCCAGCGCTGACCACGGTCTTGTCCCTGTTCCTGACCCCCAGACCTGTCCCTGGAGCTGACCCCAGATTTGTCCCTGTGCCCGGGGCTGACCTCAGACCTGTCCCTGGAGCTGACCCCAGATTTGTCCCTGTGCCCGGGGCTGACCTCAGACCTGTCCCTGGAGCTGACCCCAGATTTGTCCCTGTGCCCGGGGCTGACCTCAGACCTGTCCCTGGAGCTGACCCCAGATTTGTCCCTGTGCCCGGGGCTGACCCCAGACCTGTCCCTGAAGCTGACCCCAGATTTGTCCCTGTGCCCGGGGCTGACCTCAGACCTGTCCCTGGAGCTGACCCCAGACCTGTCCCTGGAGCTGACCCCCAGACCTGTCCCTGTTCCTAACCCCAGACCTGTCCCTGTGCCCAGGGCTGACCCCAGACCTGTCCCTGGAGCTGACCCCAGACCTGTCCCTGGAGCTGACCCCCAGACCTGTCCCTGTTCCTAACCCCAGACCTGTCCCTGTGCCCAGGGCTGACCCCAGACCTGTCCCTGTTCTTACCTCAGTCCCCACTCCCAGCCCTCTGCCACCTCTACTGTAGTTTTGTCCACTGGCTGCCTGACAGATCCAGTGTGGAGCATCGGCACTCAGGACAGGAGTGTGACCGGCCTGCGTCTGGCCTGCCTGGAATCCCCCTCTACCGATGTTTACCCTCCGAGGTCTCCAGCTACTCAGAACCATAAATCTGCCTGACTGGACGTCCCCCCAGCCCCCCCCTACACACACACACACACACACACACACACACTCCTGCATCGCTGGCTCTGCTACTGGGCACACGCCAAGGGGTGGAGAAGGCAGTGTGTGTGTGTGTGTGTTTGTGACTCTTCTTTTCTTCCCTGGGTACATGATGGATGGCTTTGCGCGTGGGCGAGCGTTATGACAGCGTTATGTCATGGCGAGGTGACACAAACAGCCAATCTGATGTACGTATTACGGTAACATCCGTACGGTGTTGCAGCTCTCACAGGACGCAAAAGCAGACGCGTCGCTATTTCCCCCCCGTAATGTAGTCAGCGTGCCGTGGCGATGTCACTTCCTGTCCGCTCGGTCCAGCGGCGCCGCATGTATTAGCGGCCCGTCTGTGCTGTCATGACGACAGTCAGTCACTACCCACGACCTTCTCCCAGCTCTCCGACGCAGCGCCAGGCTTCAGATCTGCATGTTTCATGGATAAGAAAAGATTAGGAAAAACTTTATTGTCCATTAAATTTACATGTCATGGAAATGTGTCTTTGGCACTGGAACACAATATTTAAAAAAAACATTGTAAAATATTATATATCCATAAAAGACAAAAAAAAAAGATGTTTCTAGCAGCAACAGTGTTCTTAGACTTTGGGGAAGGGGGGGACTTGGGGAGGATTACTGTATGTCCCTGGGGAAGGGGGGGACTTGGGGAGGATTACTGTATGTCCCTGGGGGATATCAATATAGACAGTAGACAGTAAAGATGTTTTACACAGATGTGTTTGGGCAGGTTTTCATTCAGCTTGTTTTTATAATGTATCTCTTGAACAGACCTCCCCAGACAAGTGGAAGCTGTAGTAGTAGTTAACACATACGCACAGATTAAAATAGGGATGACTTTAGTTTGCAGTAACCACACTCTTCTCTGTAGGGCGGGCAAAGTGTATGGAGTCTGGTCTGGTGGTAGGTCTCTATGTGTCTTTGTGTGTGCGTGTGTGTGTGTGTGTGTGTGTGTGTGTCTTTGTGTGTGTGTGTGTGCGTGTGTGCGTGTGTGTGTGTGTGTGTGTGTGTGTTGTTCTAGAGACAGTGTGGGAAGGATCCCCAGGTCGGGTTGAGTGTGATGTCATGGAGCAGGAATGTAGAGGAATGGGAGCGAGGGAAGCAAGTGAGGGAGAGAAAGAAAGAAAGGGAGAGGGGGAGAGAGGAGAGGGAAGGAGAAGGGAAGAGAGCGAGAGAGAGGGGGGAGAGCGACACTTGGGGAGAGAGATAGAGAGGGAGACAGAGAAAAGAGAGAGAGATAAGGGCTGAGAGTTCCCTGAGAACATCTTCAAATAAGACAGTGCCCAGAGGAACAATATATATGGATGGGGGGTGGAGGTGTGTGTTTGTGTGTGTGTGCGCGCGTGTGTGTGTGCGTGAATATGTGTGCGCGTATGTGTGTGTGTACTGTATGTGCGTGAGTGTGTGCATGTGTCTGTGCATGCGTGAGTGTGTGTGTGTGTGTGTGTGTTTGCATTCCTGTGTGTGTGCATTGCGCCCGAGGAGAATACCACAGACAGACAGAGAAACACGTCTCTCTCCTGGTCGGGTAAATTCCTCACATTCTTGGGGTGCACTTGTTTTGTTCGTCAGGAGTGGAGCCGGGGAAACAAGCTCCTAAAAGAGCCCACAATGCTGCATGATGAGCTAAACCAAGAGACTCTCACAGGTACAACAAGCTAAACTGAGACTCTCACAGGTACAACAAGCTAAACTGCGACTCTCACAGGTACGACAAGCTAAACTGAGACTCTCACAGGTACGACAAGCTAAACTGAGACTCTCACAGGTACGACAAGCTAAACTGAGACTCTCACAGGTACGACAAGCTAAACCTGGTGAATCTCATGAACATACTGGATGTCTACGATTGGTCCGGAGTGCTCAGATGATATACTAGTCTGATGCATTGGCGATTTTATAGGGGGGGCAAGTGCCCCCCCTGATTGGCCAGCCCAACTCTGCTCAGATTCTAAAAACTTTTATTTTTTATTTTTTTACTAATTAATACAATTATTAAATACATAGTTGTGGTTTGTACCAGTTTGTGTTAGGTCATCATTAATTTTAAAAGTGTATTTATTACTTAAACTAGGCTACCTTTGTGGTGGCTGGACTCGGTTGACCTATGACATTTGGACACTCACAAAGTACTTTTATAACACTTCAGATTGAATTCACCAGTAGCCTACCACAGGGTTCTCCTCCCAAGGACCAACACAAGCACACAACCTTGTCAAATGAGGACACGAAATATAACAGAATAGAATAAAAGAAACATACTTTATTACCTTACAATTGCAGCAAAGGGACGGTTACACAGAGACACAAGGGGTATCTGTGCAAGCGCGCCGACTCAAGTCGGAACGTTCTGTATATACTATTCCACACAATACATTGGCGCGTGACTACATGTGTGAGTACCTGATTGGTTGAAACTTGTATCTAATGCTTGTCCTATGAGCTTACTACTTTCGTTTTCCATTCAGCCGATGTGATTAGGGTGTTCTCTGTTAGTTACATTTTACTGCAACACAGACAGGCTTTTCATTGTGAGGTGTCCTTGGCAGTCAACTTATCTGCTACTGGAACACAGATAATAACAACTTTTCATGCGTACTACTGTATGTGTTCTGGAAAAGTACAAAGTGTACAGCAGTATTGAAGCTTAACTAGGCCTTAATAGACAGGCCTTGTATTAAACAACTATAATAGCACTTAATCAAAAATACCTTTCACACCTTTAAAAAAATATATATTCATAATCCAATGGCACAACTCATCCGTCGACCTCAACTATTTCCGGTTTGATCTGTTACCACAAAAAAATGAGATCTGACTGTACTGCTCAGTGCTCAACAAGCTACAACTAGACAACCTGCTGGCGAAAAGAGCTATAAAAACAATTGACCAGTTCTTCATAAAAAAAAAAAAAACTGGCAATGCTAATGAAGAAGCTACCACTCGAAATGACACCGCAGCAGGTGCAATCGAATGCAGAAGTGCTCCAGAGGCTATCGAAGCTAGCACTAGCACTAGCAACATCACCATCGGCGAGGAAGCTAGCACCTGCAGGCAGTTGCAGTTTGATGTTGTGATGTTGGGTATGGCCTAGTGCTCGGTCATAAAGTCATATTGACATGCTCGTGGTGTCTAGATGAAGTTTGATGCGTTGTACATATTGAATTGTCATACGGATTTCTCATTAGCATACTGTTCACAACTGGTATTCTTTGTAAATAGATGGGACGAGACGGCAGAACTGTTTCTTTTTTCTCACGTCAAAATGTTGCCCCCCCTACTCTCAGAGGGTAAAATCGCCTATGGTCTGATGAGTACACAATACCACAACCAGTTGATCACACACACACACACACACACACACACACACACACACACACACACACACACTTGCACACACACACATACTGTACATGTATGTATACACACACACACACACCTGTGGTGACATAATACACACATAGATCATGTTGGCTCTGAAGGAACTTGTGTGACAGGAACATTCTGTTCACAACGCCAGCTGTTTGGCTTGCATTCCTGAAAGAGAGAGAGGGAGAGAGAGAGAGAGAAAGAAACAGGGATACAGGCAGAGTGATGACATGAAGAGTGGAGGAGTATCACTGTACTCTGTTCTCTCTCGGCGAGCGCTGACCCCGCGCTGGCCTGGTTCAGCCAATCAGCTTAGCAATGACAAAGCTTTTACACCGGAGACCCTCAGCATGGAGACGCAGCGCTGCAGGGGGGGTGTACAGCATGCGTCTGTTCTGGTCAACATGCCAAATAGAGACGTTGTGAGTTGATGGGGGATCCTGCTGCTCTTGCTGTATGACCAATACCAGTACACGTGTGTGTGCGTGCGTGTGTGTGTGTGCGTGTGTGTGTATGTGTGTGCTGTTTCCTGTGGAAGTGCTTTTGTGAGTTCTGGTGCCAGTGTTGGTGCCCGTGTGAAACTGGTGCCCATGCTAGTGCCCGTGTGAAAGCAGGTTCCAGTGTGTGTCCCAGTGTGTGCTGTATTCGGGTGTGTGCTGTATTCGGGTGTGTGCTGTATTCAGGTGTGTGCTGTATTCAGGTGTGTGCTGTATTCGGGTGTGTGCTGTATAGTACTGTAGGTGATGGCTGGTTTTCTCCCCAACAGACGGATCAGTGGTGTCCGGGTCAGAGGTCAAGCCAAGACCCCCTAGCTTGGCTCCAGCCCCTGAATCGCTTTAATTTTCGAAATGCGATACAGGATCTGGAAAATAGTGATTTCTTGGTTTGAATTCTAACCCGGCCAATCAGCGTCCTTTGTGTGATGAACCTGTGATTTAGGGGGTGATTAACCTGTGATTTAGGGGGATCAACTATAAATCGCTGAGGACTCCCACTTCGGCAACGCCCATCTCGGAAAACGGCCGCAACGGGAGCTTGTTCAGACTGAATAATTAAGTGAAACAAAATGGCGTTAGTGTCCGGCTAGAGATCCCCAACTCCCCTCCTCCATCTCTCCCTCCCTCTTCCTCCAACCCTTCTACATCCCCTCCATCTCTCTTCCACCGCCCCCCCTCAACCAGTGACTGAACGAGGGGTCACAGACCACGGAGAGAAATTAATCTTGTTCCGTCACATTCTGTCTCTGTTGTGCTCCGCTGGTGGAGAGGTCTGACTGGTCCTACGTGGTCCACGTGTTTGACACATATCATACTTCCTGTAAGCGACACATTTTATGACGGGCTTACATTTGAGGCTGTTTTACTTCCTGTACCTGTCCCTGGTCACTTCCTGTATCTGGTTACCGTGGATTCCATCGATCCACGCAACCAAATGGCCCCCAGCACTGATGAGGGATTGGACGAGGATATGCTAGCAGTGTGTGTGAGGCAGATTGTAGGTCTGCTGTGATTCTCAGGAACTGCTGAATCAGTGAAGTAGAAGTAGGGGTCTTTTTAGACACAGACACACACACACACACACACACACACGCGCACACACACACACACCTACACGCACATGTACAGTAGTATAGACCCTGGTTTATACAGTCTTTATATAGCACCTGCCTAACCATAGACTAACCCTGCCTAATCATAGACTAGCCATGCCTAGCCATAGACTAACCCTGCCTAATCATAGACTAACACTGGCTAATCATAGACTAACCCTGCAGCTACAATATCTCCCATGTCCAGGAGGGTCTTAAACAGGAACTGTGTGTGTGTGTGTGTGTGTGTGTGTGTGTGTGTGTGCGTGCGTGCGTGTGCAGGTGTGTGTGTGTGCAGGTGTGTGTGTGTGTGCGTGTGCGTGTGTGTGTCTGCGGGTCATTAACCCAGCTTTCCCAGCGTCCTCTATTTAAAGCCAGATCACATTTTGCCCTGAAATACTTACTGGGGGAAAGAATGTGTCTGAGACTCAGCTGGGAGGAGCGGGGGTCAACAGTAGGTTAACATTCTCTCCATTAGCTGGATGTGGGGAAGGTCAGCATGGTTGGCTAAGTGACGGTTAGCATGGTTGGCTAAGTGACGGTTATCATGGTTGGCTAGGCGAGGGTTATCATGGTTGGCTACGTGAGGGTTAATTTGGCTAGCTAGGTGGGGGTTAGCATGGTTGGCTAAGGGCTGGTTAGCATGGTTGTCTAGGTGAAGTCTAGAATGATATGCTAGAGGAGGGCTAGCGTGGTTGGTGGTTAGCTAGGAGAAGGTTAGCATTATTGGCAAGGTGAGAGCTCGCTAGCTACTCACCTCCCTCCCCTTCTCTCCCCCACCTCCTCCCCAAGACCTTCTCTGCCCAAACCAGGGCAGATGTAAACCTTTTTCCGTCAGTTGCCTGCTCTGGTCAGTTGCCAGGGCAATTTTATTTTGATATCAAATAAGTGTTTGCTTGTACCCATCCTGCCTCCTCTCAAACACACACACACACACACACGCAAACACACAGGACAAACAGTGGGCAGCTGTCATGTCATATCATATCTGTGATTGTATGAGAGCTGCTGGTATCACAGTCAACCTGTTCTCTGTCCTGTTGGAACGGGGTCTACCTGCATGGTGCCAGGTTGGCCGCGGCAGCAGACATACATCAAGGCTTTATGGGCGCTCAGTTATGAGAGCTCATATTATGATGACTGTATTTCACTGCTATTGACATTATAGCCTCCAGCCTCCCGTATAAATCAACCACAGACTACCCCCCCCATAACCTCTACCTAACAGACTGTGTAACACCCCATAT
>NC_140246.1:15419050-15459050 GCF_949987555.1 Borostomias antarcticus
AGACTAGCTACACTGAGCTGTCTACTGTAACTGTCTACCTAGACTAGCTACACTGAGCTGTCTACTGTAGCTCTATCTAGACTAGCTACACTGAGCTGTCTACTGTAACTCTACCTAGACTAGCTACACTGAGCTGTCTACTGTAACTCTATCTAGACTAGCTACAATGAGCTGTCTACTGTAGCTGTCTACCTAGACTAGCTACACTGAGCCGTCTACTGTAACTGTCTACCTAGACTAGCTACACTGAGCTGTCTACTGTAACTGTCTACCTAGACTAGCTACACTGAGCTGTCTACTGTAGCTCTATCTAGACTAGCTACACTGAGCTGTCTACTGTAACTCTATCTAGACTAGCTACACTGAGCTGTCTACTATAACTCTATCTAGACTAGCTACAATGAGCTGTCTACTGTAGCTGTCTACCTAGACTAGCTACACTGAGCTGTCTACTGTAGCTCTACCTAGACTAGCTACACTGAGCTGTCTACTGTAGCTCTACCTAGACTAGCTACACTGAGCTGTCTACTGTAGCTCTATCTAGACTAGCTACACTGAGCTGTCTACATACAATACTGTAGTTGTCTGTGACCTAGACTAGCTACACTAAGCTGTCTACATACAGCTGTCTCCCTAGACCAGTAGCTTCTTTTCACAGCCTGCGTCTCCGGCTTCCTTGTGTTTCAGAGAGAGAGCGCTTCCAAATGTTAACGTCCCGTGTCACTGTCCTGACGGGGACCAGGGGGGTTGAGGGGGTCAGTGAAGACGGGGGGAGGGTACGTTGGGGGGTAGGAGGGGGGGCGGTGCACAGGGAGGGGGTGTAACCTGACTCTATAGGACATGATTAGCCCCTTGAGGCGTAAACCATCAGTAAGGCTGTGACCAAACCGTGGGTGGGCAGGAGGAAGGAGAGTGCTGCGTTCGCCAGAGAAAGGCCGGCAAGATGGCGGCCGGCGGGAGGAGGCCAGGGTTGGGTCCGTTTTCGGTCAGGACAGAACGTCATCTTTCACAGAACCCAACTTGGGGAAGCTGTTTACGGTCAGAGAATGGAGGAGGAGGAGAGAAGTGAAACCAGGCCCCCTGCTGTGTCAGGGACAGGAGGAGGGTTGGACCATATGGTCCTAGAGACGACGATATGGAGAAACGGGTTCACCCGGTAGTGCAGTCGAGGGTGTACGGAGGTATACAGACGTCACCCACCTCTTTATTCACAGACAGTATACCCACTTCTTATGCACTACGAGAAACAATATTTGCTGTTTTAGGTTACCCACTTCCTCAGTCACCACTACCCCACTGGACACACCTGTCCAAGAGGAGAGCAGAGGAGAGGGAGGGAGGAGAAGAGCGAAGGAGGAGAAGGGAGGAGAAGAGTGCAGAGGAGACGGGAAGAAGCAGGCTCTCTTTGAGGGATCTGATTAGGTTATTTAATAGAATCAGGATCAGCATGATATCGGTGAGAAGATCTCCTCTCCTCTCTCATGCTGATCCTGATTATATTAATTAACCTAATTAGGGGAGGGGTTAACTGTCACTGTAGGAGGAGAGAGGGAGGAGGTGGAGGAGAGGAGGGAGGGAGGAGGGGGAGGAGAGGAGAGAGACAGGGGGAGGAGAGAGACGGGAGGAGAGAGGAGAGCAGAGGAGGAGAGGAGAGAGGGAGGCAGGGGAGGTGTGGAGAGAGAGAAGGGATGTTTTTTTGATTATTATTGATGTTGTTTGTTTCTCATTGGGTTGTTGGAGGAACCGGATGGATGCAGGTTCAGGCTGCTCTGGTGGTGTGTCTTTCTGTCGTATGTTATTCAGTACAATCTGCACTACTGTAGTAAGGCATAGTCACAGTCAATGTGTTCCCAGCGAGCCGCTGAAGTGATGAAACTTCCGAAAGGCCAACTGGAAACGCTACCGCCTCCTTACCCATAGATCCACAAGGTTCCTTCCACCACCTAATACCAACAATGTGGACGCAAGAGCTACAAACCGTGTTGGGATGCGTAGTGCGAGAGTCTCTACTGTGCCTTCCTCCGGGCCCCCGGAGCAGAGTCAGACAGGCTTGCCTCAGCCCTGCTGTCTAGACTCAGTCTAAGGAAACTAGAGCGCTGGGAGGAGGCCATTAACTCCATCGACACCGCAAGGCATGGAGCATCCTTAACAACCTCGCTGGTAGGTCTAGACACTCCCCCCGTCACTGCCCCGTCTCTGCAAACAAAATCGCATCACAATTTATGAAAAGTGGGACATACGAGGGCAAAGACCGCGAATCGTCACGTCTCGTGGCAAAAGAAGTGTCTCACCTCTGGAAGGCCACAACTCCTAGCGACAACATCTAACATCTCTGGTGAATTCAGACTGGAGGAGTTCACTGCTGCCCTCCAGCATGTAAAGCCAAAGAAAGATCCAGGGCCTGATTCTATCTGTCCAGAGCTTACACTCCATGCTGCGCCTGCCTTGAAGTCTTGGTTGAGAGCGTTCCTTTCTTCATGCTTGCGCCAACTCAAGATCCCCAAAATCTGGAGAAGAGCCCTAGCTGTCATGATCCCTAAGCCGAACAAGCACGAAGGGGATCCCAAGAGTTACAGCCCTATCTCTCTGTTATGTATCCCCTTCAAGATCCTTGAGCGTCTCAACTACGCCCTTGTCGAACCAATCATCGACCTGCTGCTCCCACAGAAGCAGGCCAGGTTCTGATGTGGGAGATCGACCATAGATCAAGTCACTTTGATGACTCAAGACATTGAGGACAGCTTTTCGACAAAAAAGAAGGCCGAAGCCGTCTTTATGAACCTGACAGCTGCCTACAACACCGTATAGCACCGCGGCCTCATCTGCAAGCTGCTCCGCCTGCTGCCGGACAGGCACATGGCCAGTATTCACCTTCAGCTTCACCCTCACCACTGGTAGCGGACAGCGAAGCAGGTTGCGACGCCTTAAGAGCGGCGTCCCCCAGGGATCTGTCCTGGCCCCCCTCCTTTATAACATCTACTCCTACGACCTGCCGACCACAGTCTCCAGGAAGTATGCCTACGCAGACGACCTTGCGCTGGAGACTGGCAGGCTGTGGAGGAGACCTTGAGCCAGGACATGCAGACACTAGTGGCATACCTCTGGAAATGGAAATAGAAGCTCAGCGAAGCAAATACGGTGTCGGCTGCCTTCCACCTTAACAACAAGGAAGCCAAACGCGATCTCCGAGTGCACATCGATGGAACACTCCTGCCATGCATGCGCCGAACCAACCTACCTCGGTTTACTTTGGCCAGGTCGCTCACGTTCCGCCAACACCTTGAATCACTGCAAGAAGTTAACAGCTCATGTGACAGTGATGAGGCGACTGGTCCGATCAGGCTGGGGCGCCAGCGCAAAGACACTGCATACGGCAGCCCTAGCCCTGGTCTACTCCACCAGTGAATATTGTACAGTGTGTTGTCACAGCGCTCACACTCGCCTCATCGAGCCGCCTATCAACGAATCCTTGCGCATCGTGACAGGATGTCTTCGTCCCACTCATGTGGACAACCTTCCCATCCTTGCAGGCATCCAGCCCGCTGGCCTCTGCCTCACGGGAACCACAGCAAACCGCAGACCACGTCATCCAGGGCTGTCCGATATATCGGGCACACCAACAGAATGCATGGCCTGACGGTTGTGGATGACTAAATGGTGACATGGCTCCTGGAGGTTTGCCCGGATATATAGCTCGGGTGGTAAAAGGATATCCCCTCGGCCCCGAGCATGGGGGGGAGAGGAGAAACAAACATCTAATCCATACGAAGAAGAAGAAGTACATTTGGTAGCCACAAGGGTATCCTCAGATGAGACAACACAAACACATTAACATTTAAAATTAGTCATTTTAATGTAATGTAATAAGTA
The DNA here is from genome assembly GCF_949987555.1 of Borostomias antarcticus. Lineage (NCBI taxonomy): Eukaryota > Metazoa > Chordata > Actinopteri > Stomiiformes > Stomiidae > Borostomias > Borostomias antarcticus. The sequence goes on from NC_140246.1 coordinate 15,422,921, forward strand.
CCATTGTCTGGAGTGAACTGATGGTACATAACACTTGACACCAGCAGTTACTGTACAGTACATAAGCATATACATGATATGGTGGGGGTTGACCCAGTGGATATGAACCCGGGTTAAGGGATGGGATACAGTATGGTGGGGGTTGACCCAGTGGATATGAACCCGGGTTAAGGTATGGGATACAGTATGGTGGGGGTTGACCCAGTGGATATGAACCCGGGTTAAGGTATGGGATACAGTATGGTGGGGGTTGCACAAACGCTACTACAAGAGCTGCAGTATTGACCTGTGTTCTGCTCAAGCTGGTCTGATGACAGTGGTCAATACTGATGATGTGATCTAGCAGCTTCATCACTGGCTCTGCCCCAGCCCGTCAATACCTCAGCTGTTTACACAGAACTGACTGACCGCTCCGCCCAAGAGGAGGGGGTATGAACAGAGAGATGGAGGGAGGGAGAGAGAGAGGAGGAGTGAGAGTGACTGTGAGCTGGAGAGGCAGAGAGTGCGAGTTGCTCTCGCACTGTAGCTTTTCCCTGCTGACAGCTTTTATCGATCAGAAGCGGTCAGCAAAGTGCACCGTCATCCGATGGAGTTCATCCATCTAGGATCAATAGACTACTGTATGTTTACAGTTTTACTCATCCTTCATTGGGATCAGTACGTTCTGCATGTGTGAATGAGGGGATGTTACAATATAGGAGTGACTGTCCCAAGAGAAGGTTCATTCCATCGTTGTCAACGAGCAACTGTAAACCACCCCTCTGTATCTACCTTTCCTCATAATAGTCTCCCTTCCTCCAATCTCTCCTTCTCTCCTCTTCTCCCCCTCTCCATCTCTGCTCCTCTCCTCCTCTAATAATCCCTAATGTATTATGAGTTTTATTTTTTTAAATCTGTACTTTACTGATACTTTACCGTTTTTACAACATCAGGGACCATGCTGGAAATAAATCTATACCCTTTTTACATGTTATCTCTTGGATTTGAATGTTTGCAAGTATCCAAAATCAATCAACCAACCAACCAATCAACCAATCAATCAATCAATCAATCAATCAATCAATCAATCATTTCTTCTCTCCTCCTCACCTCTCCTCCTCCTCTCCTCCTGTGGTGAGTGATATGAGTGTGAAGACAGAAGTGGTTAACCTGATTGAGTCACATCAGAGACACCAGTGACAGTGTTTATGTTATTCACCAGAGTGTTATGTTGACTACTAATAAAAAACCCTGTTCTCGGAATAATCATGGTGAAAAGGAAGAGGAGGTTTAGGAGGGGGAGGAGGAGAGAAGGAGGGGGAGGAGGAGAGGAGGTGGAGGAGGCGCCATATCTCCAGTTATATCTCCTAATAGTCATGCATCTCACACTCTCAGATGTGATGTGTATCATGCTGTTTTATTATGTGATATCAGAGCTCCGGTGTGTGTGTGTGTGTGTGTGTGTGTGTGTGTGTGTGTGTGTGTGTGTGTGTGTGTGTGTGTGAGAGACATTCCTCCCAGGAGTTTGAACTCCCGACCTGACCTCTCTGATACTGATAGCCTGCGGCAGGACGGAACAGGACACCGGTCTTCTGTCCCGTCCAGTCTTACGTAACGACCGCGGCCGCAATCCCCGTCCCCGGGGTATCCCGCGTCCAACCTCTCCAGGGTTATTTGACAGGGCTGTCACCCGGGGCAGTAAAAGCCAGGTCCAGTCGGCCAAGCCGGGAGACGGGAATCCCAGGGATTTGTGGTCTTCCAGAAATGAGACCCTCCGACGACCCTCCTCCTTCCCCCGGCAGCCAAACAAGATGGCGGCTGGCTGACTGGCGAGCAGTCGTTCTTGTGCTGCGTTCCTTTAGTATCGGATTTAGGATTGCTCCGGATTTGAAAAAAACACTTTCGCCCCATCTTTGTAGTTCTACTTTAGACAAGTTAGCATTGTTAGCAGAACCAGTTGATAACAATGAACTATGCTGTTTTGCGCATACAAACATACAAACTTCGTAGCAACATTGTCCACTGATAGACTTTAGACAGTACTTTGTGTACGACTGATTTAATGAGACACAAATAGTACAGAAGCGCTAATAAACAGTCTTATTACCGCTTTCACTTATTGATGCACAGAGTAGACATCTTGATTGACGTCAGCAGCTGACGTTGATGAAGTCGAGATCGATTTTCTATCCCAAGTAAAATGGCGAAAATCCCGAGTTCGGGTGACATATTTGATGACGACTTTGACGTCGAACCCGAGAATCCCAACGTTTCCTGTCACAGACAGGAAGGTCTGCCCTCTGCCCCGGCCGGACCCTAGGCCCCCCCAGCCCCAGGACCTTCCCTCCATCACCCCCTGCTCATCACCCCCTGGTGCAGCTGGGGCGGTCGTCTGGAGACTGGGGAGGTGGGGGGCGGGGTGTGTCTGGTCTTTGTGTCCAGCCCCGTCTCTCTGACAGAAGGGCAGGCCGGTTGTCCCTCTCCAGACTGTCGCTACGGTTACTGTTCCCTGGCGACCGGAGATCCTGATCTCTGCTGACAACTAACCACACATGATCTCTGGAGCTGCAGATAGCGATCTCCACACACCCACCACAGCTGTTTCCTCCTCCCCATGGTGGCCGCCATGTTAGAATTACTAGCCACCTCCACCCCCTCCCCAAACTGACAAGCCCCAGTCATTCTAATAATTTCAGAGTCTTTTTCGTGTGCCCTCCCTTCCGCAGATCACTTTGACTGGCCCCATCTGGCCGCCGCACAAAATATTTTATGGGGGCACCGCATCACATGGCACCCATGTGCGTATTGTACATTAGACAGCATGAGGGAGGGAGTTGGAGAGAGGGATGGAGAGAGGGATGGAGAGAGGGATGTACATTAGACAGCGTGTTCCTGGCCCGGATCACTGTGGCATTCTGGGTTATATATAGACGCCAGGGGCCTGTGCATGTTTCCCTGGTGACCTTGCGGCGTTGTCAGCTGGGCCGGAGGCATGTGGAGTGTGTGTGTGTGTGTGTGTGCATGTAGATGTGTTTGTGTGTGTATGTGTGCGTGTGTGCATGTAGATGTGTATGTGTGTGCGTGTGTGCATGTAGATGTGTATGTATGTGTGTGTGTTTGTGTGCGTGTGTGTGTGTGTGCGTGTGTTATCTGTGTGTGTGTGCGCATGGACGTGCACTGGATGTTAGAGTGGCAGGGGCACTTAAGTTGTGAGGCGCGCGCAGCACATTTTTACCTTAATTAGCAAAATATGTAAAGTAAATGAATAAACAAAGAAGGCAACCACTAGCCATAAATAGCTAGCAAACTACATAGCTGCATATCCTATGTTGCGGTGAGTCATACTAGCCTACATTACAGTCATTTAGCAGACACTTTTATCCAAAGTAGGTCAGTACTACAAAACTACTACTATTACAACTACTACTACACACACCCTAAAGAAAGGCAGCAATCGCATCATCACTGCTTGGTGTCACACACACATACACACACACACACACACACACACACACACACATTATAGAAAACTAGCTGATGGTAACAAGCACTTAGATAGGCTGTTCATTTGTGATAACTGTACCTGCTATGATTTCCTGTCACAGTAGTCACAGTAGATGGTGGGGGGCCTGTAGGTTGTCACGGTGATGTTGTGAAGATGTGCATTACCCCACAGCAATCCAGTAGAGTGAATGGTTCAGTTAGAAGCCTACAGTTAAAATTGTCTGTTACTGTTTAAGTCCATTAGCCTGTATGCCCACTCATTATAGAACATTAGCTGATGGTAACAAGTAGGCCTACTTAGATAGGCTGTTGATTTGTGATAACTGTACCTGCTATGCTTGTCATCACAGTAGAGGGTGGGGGTGTAGGTTGCCACTGTTATGAAGAGAGAGAGAGAGAGAGAGAGAGAGAGAGAGAGAGAGAGAGAGAGAGAGAGATGATGTTGTTACCTAGCTAATATCCGGCTACATTAGCTAACTAGTTACCGACACAATAAGACAACATTAAAACCCATGGGGGGAAGAGAAAGAGAGAGACTGATTCTCGAGTTAGGGCTAGTACTAGCAAAAGGTAAAGCACATCAATATATAACTATAAAATGAAAATGAACATGTTTATTAATGTAAGCCAATGGCCACATACAGTACCTGTAATATGCCTGTGTCTGCCTCAAAAATGCATTTTACTCGTCTGTCTGACGCCATCATAACTATCAAGTGCCTATCGCGTGCAGGGTGCATTTGTTTCGCGTGCAGATGCCTTTGTTTGGCAATGCGGTAGCTAGGAAAACAAGAGAGAGGTTCGGTAGGGTAGCAAGAGAGTAACAAATTATTTTCCATCCTGATATTTTGATTCAATCAAAATCTGTTAGGCAGGGCAGGCTCTGTGCAACAGGAATGTATTTGTTCAAAAAAAAGGTTTAGCCTGCAGAAAAAAGGCACTTCTCTACGAGAGGCGAAAAGGGCAGGGTCCCTCGCCCCCCTTGAGGTCTGTGAGTGCACGTGCCTGTGTGTGTGTGTGTGCGTGTGTGTGTGTGTGTGTGTGTGCATGCGTGTGTGTGTGTGTTCAAAGTGTAGGGTCAAGAGCATTGATAAGACATGCATGTCACACAGAAAAGACCATGCTCAGAAAAACATGTATGGTCCACTCTAGCCATCCCTCTCTATCTCTCTCGCTCGCTCTCTCTCTCCCTCTCTCTCTCTCTCTCTCTGTGTGTGTGTGTGTGTGTGCGTGCGTGTATGTGTGTGTGGAGGACCCAGATCTCTGTGTTAACGTGAAGCCTGCTCCTGTCAGGTACAATGAACAGGGATTAAGCTGACAGAGCGCTTTATAGAGCTGGCCTCCACACACACACACACGCACGCACGCACGCACACACACACACACCCTCAGGTCAGGAATGACAGATTTACAGGCTTACAGGTGCGTTAGAAGACCAGAAATAGATAGATTGAGAGAGAGAGATAGGGAGAGAGAGAGAGAGAGAGGGAGAGAGAAAGAGAGAGAGTTCTATCTGAGAACCAGTGAAGTAGAGAAAGAACATCCCTGGCCAGATTGTCAGAGAACAGTTGTCTCTCAGCCAGTGAGGACACAGCCCTTCCCAGCTAATGAAACAAATGGTTCAGTACAGATATCCCATAATACCCTGGGCAACGTACTTTCCAGCTGGCTCCTACACACCCAACTAAAGATACCCTGCCCCTCTCCTCTCTTTGTCCTCTTTCTCTTTTCCTCCTATCCACTTTCTTTTCTCTCTCTCTCTCTCTCTCTCTCTAGCCCCAAATCCTCCTCTAGCAGAAATACCCTAACCAAGCTGGCACAGCCACAATAGCAGAGATTCTTCTGCTTGCTGCTCGCTCTGTAACGACCAGCCTCACGTCCAGTACAGGTCGTCCACTGAGGAGGAGGATGAAGAGGAGGAGGAGGAAGAGGGGTGAGAGAGTGGTGTATATGAAGCCATAAGCCATGGAATGGATAGAGAGGAAGAGTCGTTTGACGCTGAAAATTATGGTAGAGGCTGGGAGTGAAGTCGGCCAGCACAGCTAACCAGCAAACAGCCTCTCAGCCAAGCCAGCTATCTATACCAGCCAACCAGCCAGCTAACCATCCAGCCTGACAACCAGCACTCGGGACCATTGGCTAGCCACCTAGTCTAAACTAACAATCAGAGGACAAACCAACCAGCCAGCTGCTAGCCGGTCGAAAGTAACAGCCAGACAGACACCTAGGGGACCAGTCACCTAGCCAGCCAGCCAGACAGACAGTTAGGGAACCAGTCACCTAGCCAGCCAGCCAGCCAGCCAGTTAGGGGCCCAGTCACCTAGCCAGCCAGCCAGACAGACAGTTAGGGGCCCAGTCACCTAGCCAGCCAGCCAGCCAGCCAGTTAGGGGCCCAGTCACCTAGCCAGCCAGCCAGCCAGTTAGGGGCCCAGTCACCTAGCCAGCCAGCCAGCCAGTTAGGGGCCCAGTCACCTAGCCAGCCAGCCAGCCAGTTAGGGGCCCAGTCACCTAGCCAGCCAGCCAGCCAGTTAGGGGCCCAGTCACCTAGCCAGCCAGCCAGACAGTTAGGGGCCCAGTCACCTAGCCAGCCAGCCAGACAGACAGTTAGGGGCCCAGTCACCTAGCCAGCCAGCCAGACAGTTAGGGGCCCAGTCACCTAGCCAGCCAGCCAGCCAGACAGTTAGGGGCCCAGTCACCTAGCCAGCCAGCCAGACAGTTAGGGAACCAGTCACCTAGCCAGCCAGCCAGCCAGCCAGTTAGGGAACCAGTCACCTAGCCAGCCAGCCAGCCAGCCAGCCAGTTAGAGAACCAGTCACCTAGCCAGCCAGCCAGACAGTTAGGGCAACCGACAGGGGACCCGTTAGCCAGGGGTAACCAGCGGAGGAGCAGACAACCTGCCAGCCAAGGGGAAGCAACACGGGACCAGCCAGCCAGCCAGACAGTTAGCGTGACTGACAGGGCAACGGCCAGACTGCCAAGGGTAAGACAGCAGCCAGCGCTCCAAACATGGCTGGTGTCAGGCTCTGGCCCCGGGGGACCGGTGGGCAGTGCCCCGCTGCGGTTCAACGAGGTCGTCCCTCTGGGTGGGGAGGGCCGGGGGGGGGGGCGGGGGGTGCAGCTGGTCAGGCAGCCGTCACCCGATATCCTCCACCACGCAAGGGATTATGTGGCCAATTTGAAATCCCAACAAAGCAAATCCAGGCTCTGCCAGGACTCACCGGCCAACGCCAGCGCCGTGCCAGACACTCGTCCGCTCCACCCCGCCGTTCCTCCACCCCTCCGTCTCACTCCATCTCAACCCGCTCCGTCCCCTCGCCCCCCTACGAGCCCCTCTGCCCCTTCCCCCGAATGTGTCTTAGTAATCAGACCTGTCTCCACACTTGGTTTACAGTACGCTGCTGGAGAAAGGTCTGGCTGCACTCATTCCCATTCAGGGATGGGGGGGTGGGTGGGTTCAAGATTTCTTTAAACCGATCACAGTTGTCTTCGGCGGAGCGGTCGCTATAGGTCGTTGTTTCACGTAGTCTGGATTGAATAAGCCACTGACAAGGCTTTTCCCTAAAACCTACATCCGTTGAGTCGGACTAGGCCATTTGTAACCATGTCAGCAATCATCACCCCTGCATCAACCCCGCCCACCCCTTCATCTAGCCATGCCCTCCCTCCCCCACTACCACGCCCTCCCTCACACACACCCCCAGACCCACACCTTCCACACCAACGGCAGCTTGGCTCCGCTGGGTCCACTAGCATCGGCGTCAACCATCAGACGCTAAGGAAATGAATCCACTGTAGTTAATGACAGCGGCTCCATTGCTCTACCGTTGCACCGTGTTCGACGCCAGCGTCCGAATCGCTGAGGTTCATTTCTTGATTTTTGACGGTAGAATGTCGACGCTGGCGGTTGACGCTGGTGGTTGATGCTGGCGGTTGACGCTGGATGGCCGCAGTGGAGCCAAGGGGTAAGCTAGGCTCACACTACAGGATTTTTGGGCTGATTTATCGCTGATTCACCCCTCCCGACAATAGGAGGAGAAATCTGTTCTGGAATGTTGGTCGGTATCGATGTTTGGCCCAGATTATCTTGTAATGTGAGGGGTTTACAGATCCAATCTTATACCTTCCAATCGGCTCGCAGACCGATAATATCAAACATTTGATATTTAGATTATTACATATGGTTCGTTGCTCCCTCTGGCACGATAACATCCTGTAGTGAGTGATGAGCCGCCATTTTCAAATCTTGTCCTGTGTGCCTGTTTGAGATTCCAGAGAAGAACATCTGTTAAGGTTCTCCTTACAGTACGTGCGGGATGCAAGCCAATTTCGAAATCGGATTTTAAATATCCTGTAGTGTGAGAGAGGTGCGGTACCCAACACCAGTCAGAACCCCAGGGGGCCGCATTCTAGAACACGAGTGCAAAACAAGACCAGGCGGATCATCCTTCATCTCCCCCCCTTCCTCCTCTCACAAGCCTGGCTGGTTTCTCAGCACGAAGTCCCCCCCCCTCCAAACACCCCCACCCCGGCCAGAGAAACGACCCAGCTGAGATGTCCTCGGCTCAGGGAACTATTGATCACCAGGTAATGTAATACTGGTATTTGGTCAACTGGGAATCTAATCTAATACTGATATTGGGTGAACTGCTTTTTTGCCTCCCTCTGGAAAATGTAGAGGCAAGACCTCTTTGTAAAGCGCATTGTGTTGCCTCTGTGTATGAAATGTACTATACAAATAAAGTTTCAACTCAACTCAACTTTTATTTATAAAGCACATTTTAAGGGACAGCCAGCAGCAGCTGATTAGAGGATCTCAGTTCTCTAGCTGAGGCATGAAAATGCAGGAGTTCGGCAAGATACTGAGGTGTCAGTCCATTAAGAGCTTTAAAAACAAACATCAAAATCTTGAAATCAATTCTAAAACACACTGGGAGCCAGTGGAGCGAGGTGATGTGGGGTGATGTGGTCGTGTTTTTGCTTGCCAGTAAGGAGACGAGCTGCTGCATTCTGCACAAGCTGCAGGAGACGCATCAGTGACTGGTCAATGCCGACATACAAAGAATTACAATAATCAAGGCGAGTGTTGAAAAAAGCATGTATTACTCTCTCTAAGTCTTTGGGGGAGAGATAGCCCTTTACCTTGGCAAGAAGCCTTAGTTGGAAAAAGCTGGTTCTTATGACAGAGCTAACCTGTTTGTCAAATTTAGAAGAACTGTCAAAGGTCACCCTGAGATTTTTGACTGAGGAACAGATATTTGGGGAGAAGGGGCCCAACAAACCAGTGGTACAATCTGAGGGGTCATGACCAAACATAATGATCTCAGTCTCATTTTCATTAAGTTTTAAAAAGTTTGATTTGTTTTGATTTGACTAGTCCTCTACAGGGGAGAAGGGTGTCCATCCATGTTTTTCCTACAGTGGTGTTTTATCAAACCAGCCAGCAAACAGTGTTTCCATGTTATATGTCACAGGTGTCACTGCATCGCTCGTCAGGTGAGACTATCACGGGTGGGTGGCAGGGTCAGAGGTTAGGGGGGAGACAGGGTGACGGTGGAGGGTTGGGTGAAAGGGTGACAAGGTTTAGAGGGGACGAGGGATGGGGGTTAGGATGAGGGGGCGAGGGATGGGGGTTAGGATGAGGGGGCGAGGGATGAGGGTTAGGATGAGGGGGTGAGGGATGAGGGTTAGGATGAGGGGGTGAGGGATGGGGGTTAGGATGAGGGGGCGAGGGAAGGGGGTTAGGATGAGGGGGTGAGGGATGAGGGTTAGGATGAGGGGGTGAGGGATGGAGGTTAGGATGAGGGAGGAGGGCCGTACTTTCAAATATACTGCAGCCGGCCACCAGGGGGCGATCAAGATATTTTGGCTTGACTTTAGAATAGAATAGAATAGAGTCAAATAGAATAGAAGAGAATAATAGAAAGTTAATTTGCCATATGCAGCAAGTACAGGTACATTGGAATTATTTTCATCGCTTGTACTTACAGTGTCTTATCAGCACTAATCAGTTCTTCATTCCAGTCCTATAGGTGCTCAGCTAGGCAATTTATTATACTACCCATAGTTTACAGTCTGTGGGAGGCTTTGGCGGGCCTGATGATGGTGACCAGCGGGCTGTCAGTTGGTGGTCAGTTAGAGACTGATAATGAGGGCATTTCTCAGCTGCTTGCCTTCCTTGGTTTATCCTCCCCCTACCTCCAGAGCCCTGTTGACACCTAAGCCGACCAAGCTCCACAGGGGGGCACATCTGCCACCACAACACCCCACGCCCCATGTTTACCCCCCCAAGCCCTATGTTTACCCCCTCTCCCAGGGGTGGAGTGGTGACTAAATTAGAAGAATTTCTGCCCCCCTCTCCGTACAGTATCATACAAAATAAAGTGTCTCATTGATCTATCCATTTAGGAGCTTAATTGAAAGAGGTACAAAGGACAATTTATACCCATTTAGTCTACATTGTGGCAGCCTGTCTCTTCTGCCTGAGGACATCAGCTCAAATTCCTTGTGGAGGACATGGTTGGGGTCCACAATGATTTTGAGGCCCTGCCTCCGTGCTGTCTCATCAAATACCTCCTGAAGGGGGTACGGGGGCCTCATGCCTATTATTTTAGCTGCCCTATTTACCAAGCTAAGCAGTTTCGATTTGAGCTTGACAGACTGGTTCCCTTATGTTGTGATGCCATAGCGAATGATTGATTCAATGGCTGCACTATAAAACAACATCATGACATTCTTTTCCACACCGTGAACCCTGAGTCTTCGTAGAAAGTGCATTCATTGACTAACTAAAGAGGTATATGTACTGTAGGAGTATGGGTATACTCTGAGTGAGAAGGTACAGTAGGTATACTGTAGCAGACATTTTATATTTTTACATTAGTGGTGTTTAAAGTGGGTATACTGTGGGTCCATGGATAAAGAAGTGAGTATACTCCGTACATCTCCATATACCCTCCACTAAACCACTGCTGTCTCCTAACCCTTGCCCCCCCCCCCAGCAACAGACCATCTCTGCAGAACATCAGGGGTCCCACCTGTAGCCCTGTGGGTCTTCACCAGGTCACTAGAGACCACTTGGTCTTACGCTAGAGACATCAGGGCTTAGCGAGTGACCTGGGGGGTTCATCCCCCAGCTGCAGCCCCGGCCAGTCCTGTCATGATATCCTACCACACCCGACCCGTTGACCCAGTTCTGATGGGTCGGATTAGACCTGGCAAGAGTTTTTCCAGTGACCGACTTGGCCCGCCGGGAGATTGTCACCTGCTCGGGTGACAGTGCCTCTCCCTCTGCCTCCCCCCTAGCCCCCTGCCTCCCCGCCCCGCCCTCTGCCTCCACCCCAGCCTCTTCCTCCCCACAGCATCTGCTTCCTCCATCTGTCCAGTTATTTATTTGCGGCCCCGGATCGTCTCTTTATGTGCTGACAGGTGGTGGAGGTGGAAGTAGGCCGGTCCTTCAGCGCTATATGATCGCCAAAAGCCTGGTTCCAATCCGCCTCAGATACCTCGGGTCACCCATGAGGTCTAGCACCCTGAGATGGGGGACTGCGTTCCAGGGGACCGGTGACATTATCTCCCTAAAGCAGATAAACATAATTATTGATCATTTTGTTATCACCATCTTCCTGGTTCAGGTGGAGAGCCTGGAGAAGATCTTTGGTCTAGCAGTATATGTTTAGGCTCCCACCTCATCCACCTGCTACACACAGTCTAGGCTACATGCTACTTTGAAGCATTCATTTAACTTGATTTATTCCATTCAGTCCATGGTCCAGTGCATTGCTACACTATTCATCCATCTGAATTAATATTTCTCTATTTGCCTGCATGGCTGCGATGCATGGCAACCATTACATGTCCAGGTGTCATCTATTGTTAGTGGCTCAGGGAAACATTTAACCCCCTTTTAAAATTTCTCCCACGGCTGTCAGAGAGAAGGTTCCATGACAGTCCTTCTCTAAATATACTGGCGCTCTCCTTCTCAGGAATAGAAATTAGTTTCCACTGACGGGGTCCCTGGGTCCAGCATTGCCTCGGTGGAAGACATGCTGGCAGATGTTAGCATGGGGCTAGAGGATAGTATGGATAGGAAGGGGATAGCATAGGGCTAGAATGGCTGTTATAGTGACCTTGACTACCTTGAATAGTGCTTTTAAAATCAAATGTATTATTATTAAGATCATTATTATATAATTATTATGGAGCTAGCACCAGGCTATAGTAGCATGGTTAGCACGGGGCTAGTATGGTTAGCAAGGGGCTACTGTAGCATGGTTAGCATGGGGTTAGTATAGTTAGCGAGGGGCTAATATGGTTAGCATGGGGCTAGCATGGTTAGCTAGGGAATAGCATGGAGCTAGCATGGGGTCTTCTTGGACTAATGGCACTTGTTCCTGTTGGGCAGTAGAGCGGGTAAAGTCCCCACTTATTAGGCTACATTATAGCCTCTTACAGCAGATCAGGACACTCTGAAGGACCACCAGAAGCACCTGAGATAGGCTACTTCAGACCTGCTGGCCCAAAGTAAGAGATGACAGATGTGCAAAAACCGTTGGCTGGAGAAAAAGAGAGAAAGAGAGATTAGTAATCAATACACCTTTGATAGCCTGTCACGTGATAGGCCGGCTACAACGGTCCTGCCATTTGATAGGCTGGTTAACTCTTTACAGTTTAACTGCTTCTCAGCTCCCGTGACCTCGTGCACCATAGGATGTTTCTCTTCACAGACACACACACACAGACACACGCACACACACTCAGGGCCGTCTGCTGGCTGGGCACAAAGCTATCTTCATGCTGCCACCACAATGGAGGCGCAGAGTCGTGTGCGTCATATATGTGTGTGTGTGTGTGTGTGAGAGTGAGAGTGAGTGAGAGAGAGAGAGAGAGACCATTGACAAATTTACAGGAACAGGTTCTCCTCCCATGACTCTCTGAACTTAACACAACAACATTTGCAGACATACACACACACACACAGCTTGAAAGACACAAAGTGGTCCTCTCAGGCATGGAAGATAGCTAATGTGATGTAGATCTATTACCAGATGCATTAGTCCTGCATGGAAGCAGAGTGATGTGCCTTCCTTCCAGCCAGACTAGCTGGACTCTTCCTCATTCTGTCTTTACCCCCCTCTCTCTTCCTCCCTGTCTCTCTCTCTCTCTGTCTCTCTTCCCCTCCCTCTCTCTTCCTCTCGCTGTCTCTGTTCCTCTCTCTCTCTGTATCTCTCTTCCTCTCTCTCTCCCCCCCTACCTCTTTCTCTCTGCCCCCCTTTCTCTCTCTCTCTCTTCCTCCCTCTCTCTCTCCCTCCCCGAGAGTCTGGGAGACAAAAGAGATGGATTAATGGTCTTCCCACCCCAATGAATTTTGGACCACACTCTATGGAGTGTTGTTTGACTGAAGTATGTGTGTGTGTGTGTGTGTGTGTGTGTGTGTGTGTGTGTGTGTGTGTGTGTGTGTGTGTTTGCGAGATGTGAAGTCTACATTTAGGCGAGCTGGAAGCTAGACTCAGAGACAAACAGGGCCCAGCGAGGGTCAACTGGTTTACTACTGGTTCATTACTGGTTAAACTACTGGTTTATTACTGGTTTACTACTGGTTCATTACTGGTTCATTACTGGTTCATTACTGGTTCATTACTAGTTTATTACTGGTTTACTACTGGTTAATTACTGGTTTACAGGAACAGGTTCTCCTCCCATGGCTCTCTGAACTTAACACAACAACATTTGCAGACATACACAGACACACACACACACAGCTTGAAAGACACAAAGTGGTCCTCTCAGGCATGGAAGATAGCTAATGTGATGTAGATCTATTACCAGATGCATTAGTCCTGCATGGAAGCAGAGTGATGTGCCTTCCTTCCAGCCAGACTAGCTGGACTCTTCCTCATTCTCTGTCTTTACCCCCCCTCTCTCTTCCTCCCTCTCTCTTCCTCCCTCCCTCTCTCTGTCTGTCTTCCTCTCTCTCTCTGTCTCTCTCTTCCTCCCTTTCTCTCTCTTTCTTCCTCTCTGTCTCTCTTCCTCTCTCTCTGTCTCTGTTCCTCTCTCTCTGTATCTCTCTTCCTCTCTCTCTCCCCCCCCTACCTCTCTCTCTCTCTTCCTCTCTCTCTGCCCCCCTTTCTCTCTCTCTCTCTCTCTCTTCCTCCCTCTCTCTCTCCCTCTCTGAGAGTCTGGGAGACAAAAGAGATGGATTAATGGTCTTCCCACCCCAATGGATTTTGGACCATACTATGGAGTTGTTGTTGTTTGACTGGTGTGTGTGTGTGTGTGTGTGTGTGTGTGTGTGTGTGTGTGTGTGTGTGTTTGCGAGATGTGAAGTCTACATTTAGGCGAGCTGGAAGCTAGACTCAGACAAACAGGGCCCAGCGAGGGTCAACTGGTTTACTACTGGTTCATTACTGGTTAAACTACTGGTTCATTACTGCTTTATTACTGTTTTATTACTGGTTCATTACTGGTTTATTAATGGTTTACTACTGGTTTACTACTGGTTCATTACTGGTTTATTACTGGTTCATTACTGGTTTATTACTGGTCTGACTGGCTGTAGAACTCTCAGAGGAGGGATATCTCTGTCTCATCCCTTTCTCCTCTCCTCCGTCTCCTCTTCTCCCCCTCTCCTCCCTGTCTCCTCTTCTCCCCCTCTCCTCTCCGCTCCCTTTCCTCCCTGTCTCCTCTCCTCCCCCCCCCCCCCCCCCCCCCCCCCCCCCCCCCGGAGGAACCTGGTTCTCCACTTGTGTTTTCCTCATGATGGGGAAACATGCATCTATGCGATGAACATATTCAGACGGAGGAGAGAGAGGCAGGGGAAGAGGAGGAGAGTGGAGAGAGGCAGGGGAAGAGGAGGAGAGAGAGAGGCAGGGGAAGAGGAGGAGAGAGAGAGGCAGGGGAAGAGGAGGAGAGAGAGAGGCAGGGGAAGAGGAGGAGAGAAAGAGGCAGGGGAAGAGGAGGAGAGAGAGAGGCAGGGGAAGAGGAGGAGAGTGGAGAGAGGCAGGGGAAGAGGAGGAGAGAGAGAGGCAGGGGAAGAGGAGGAGAGAGAGAGGCAGGGGAAGAGGAGGAGAGTGGAGAGAGGCAGGGGAAGAGGAGGAGAGTGGAGAGGCAGGGGAAGAGGAGGAGAGAGAGAGGCAGGGGAAGAGGAGGAGAGTGAAAGGCAGGGGAAGAGGAGGAGAGAGAGAGGCAGGGGAAGAGGAGGAGAGTGGAGAGAGGCAGGGGAAGAGGAGAGTGGAGAGAGGCAGGGGAAGAGGAGGAGAGAGAGAGGCAGGGGAAGAGGAGGAGAGTGGAGAGAAGCAGGGGGAGAGGAGGAGAGTGGAGAGAGGCAGGGGAAGAGGAGGAGAGTGGAGAGAGGCAGGGAAAGAGGAGGAGAGAGAGAGGCAGGGGAAGAGGAGGAGAGAGAGAGGCAGGGGAAGAGGAGGAGAGAGAGAGGCAGGGGAAGAGGAGGAGAGAGAGAGGCAGGGGAAGAGGAGGAGAGTGGAGAGAGGCAGGGGAAGAGGAGGAGAGAGAGAGGCAGGGGAAGAGGAGGAGAGAAAGAGGCAGGGGAAGAGGAGGAGAGTGGAGAGAGGCAGGGGAAGAGGAGGAGAGTGGAGAGAGGCAGGGGAAGAGGAGGAGAGAGAGAGGCAGGGGAAGAGGAGGAGAGAGAGAGGCAGGGGAAGAGGAGGAGAGAGAGAGGCAGGGGAAGAGGAGGAGAGTGGAGAGAGGCAGGGGAAGAGGAGGAGAGAGAGAGGCAGGGGAAGAGGAGGAGAGAGAGAGGCAGGGGAAGAGGAGGAGAGAAAGAGGCAGGGGAAGAGGAGGAGAGTGGAGAGAGGCAGGGGAAGAGGAGGAGAGAGAGAGGCAGGGGAAGAGGAGGAGAGAGAGAGGCAGGGGAAGAGGAGGAGAGTGGAGAGAGGCAGGGGAAGAGGAGGAGAGAGAGAGGCAGGGGAAGGAGATAGATAGCGTTACAGAGTGATAGAGGATCTTCTCTGTGTCCTGTGGTTTATTTTGGTGAGGACATTTTTGCTTCGTCTAGGGCTTAAGTTTCACACCAACACAACTTGACATTACACCCTTGCAGTCTGCGGACCCACAAGTCTTGAAACAGCCTTGAAACAGACAGACAGTCAGGTACACCTGTGGGGTTCTGGTCTCAGCTGATCCACTACAAGTCGAGTTAGGAAAGAAAGAGAGAGGAGGGAAGAAACACTCTCACACACACACACACACTGACACACACACTCACACAAACCCACACTGACACACACACGCACTGACACACACACACACACACACACACACACACTGACACACACACAAACACACACACACACACACACACTGACACACACCATGGGTGTCGGAACCATTATAAGTGAGTGGGACAAGTCCCACTCACTTTTTAGGTCCAATAATATTGGACCCACCCACTTTTACCATTGTTTTCTGCACTTATCTACTCAAATTCAGTACATACATTTTATGTACTGAAATATTGAGTGACTCAGTGTGTGAGGACCATAGATGTATTAATAGAACTGGATGCGGGGACTACGTTGACTTGACACGTTCATATGGATGTTTAATGCGCGTTCACCGCTCTCCCCGCTGTATTTGGTGTCCCTGCATTAGCATTGTTAAGTACCTGCCAGCAAATCATGATTCTGTCAAATATATTGTTTCGAAAAATTATGTTATTTAGTATGTTAAATTTGTGCAAGAAATATAAATAAATATCTATATAAATACAACATTATTTGATATTTCTCCTCTTGTTATAGCCAGATAAAAGTATCGAACCACCTGTAAAAATGCTCTAGAATACAGGAATTGGCATCTCTTCGCTTCACTTTCGGGGGGCGGGCCCCCAGACCCCCCCTTTTGGTGTCCCACCCACTTTCATTTTCCTTCCGACGCCCATGACACACACACACACACACGCCTAGTTACAGGTGTTTCCTGGTTTGCTGCCTTGATAGAAGAATGTGAACCTGTGAATAGCAGTGTTTGATAAGGTAACACAGGTGTGTGTGTGTGTTTATTTGACTGTTTCCTGATCAAACAATAAGGAGAATACGGTGGATCAAAGTGAATCAGGTGGAAGAGAGAGAAGCCCAGTAGTCCTGCGTGATCTCATGAGACTGAGCCGTTGTGGTGTTTGTGCTGCTGCCCCCCAGTGGTCAATGCAGGGAACTGCAGCTGAGGCACAGTAACACGCTCTGTTGTGTGTTTGGAAGTGTGTGAAGGGTCAAGCATACCTATTGGCATATATACACACATCACACTTGCAGCATATGTCTACTTGTGATTCAGGCTTGACCAGGCATGCTTGACTGGATTTGTGTGTGAGAGATCAAGGCTCTTGTGCATGTGTGTGTGTGTGTGTGTGTGTGTGTGTGTGTGTGTGTGTGTGCGCGCATGTGTGTTTGTGTGTGTGCATGTGTGTGTGAGAGCAGTGTATTTGTTGCTATTGTTATCCACATGTATAGTATGATTAAAGCATCTAGCACCATTTCAGCTGTTCCCCTTGTGAACTGGGCTAGAGAGTGGAGGGGTAAGAGTTTTAACACCGTTCCAATGACAGGTGTCATGAAGCCCTGCGATGGTTTAGAGGGTAACTTTCTCTAACCTCTCTCTCTCTCTCAGTTGTTTCAATTCAATGGGCTTCATTGGCATTAAATAACTCGTGTTCACATTGCCAAAGCAACAGTGTAGAGTACAGATAAAACAACAAGAAAAGCATGAAAATCTGAAGAACATGTACACATGTGCAATATAGACACCAATAGAGACTACAGTCACTACAGTGATGTCATATTAACTGACTGACCTCTGATGACGACCTCTTCTGGTCCCGCAGCAGCAGCAAAAAGCGCCCAAAAGCGCACCTTAAAGTCGCACTGAAATGGAAATTTTGGTTCACATAATTGGTCATAGTGTTCACCTATTCAACGATGTATACCAAAAAAATTACTAAATTCTACTTTTGTTGTAATCTTATATCAAAGTATATCATTTCTTACTTCCTGGAAAATGGTAGGTCACGTGCAATGACGACAACAGGTACCTTAGATTTTAGGCCAATAATCTCACGACATCCACCTGTCAATCAACGCTATCCTTATATCGAATCTGTCTTAAGTTCTTAAAACCCGTCCACTTGTCAATGTTCCAATCAAATTCCTCTAAACATATGTCCCACCCTCATAGCTTGTTTGCGTTGGAAATACGTCAAACTATGAAAGTTAGATGATCTCAAACGTCCGTTTCAGTTAGAGCGCTTCAATCATGGAGGTATAGGGCTTCAATACCAGAATAACGACACACATTGCTTATCGCGCCTCTAGTGCGGGATATGGGCATTGCATTTGTGACAAATAATTCACTCATGTTCGTATTGTTGTATTGGAGCCGATAAAAATATTAAGGTTATAAACACATAAGGACCCTATGGGAAAGTAGGCAGAGGGGAAGAAGTGACTAAAACTTAACAATTCAACAAGTCATTACAGCCGATAAGTAATTAGTGACACGCCACTATTCTATACTATTCTTTTTTTTAATTCTCTGCCAGCATCTGCCCAGGACAGATGCGGTCAATCATCAGTGCGGGAAACATGAAGCTAGTTTAGGCACAGATTAAATGTATAAGGCCCGTGAATCACGCGTTACTACTCGCAGTTTTAACAGGAACGCCTGTTTTTGACTCGTGAACTCCAATACACACCGATACTACTAATTCAGTCGAGATCACTTTTGTCAAATTTGAACATTTATTATACAAGCGGCATAATACATGCATATGAATTTTTGGCGGTGTGCTCTGTCCGGGGGGCCCCCTGCCTTCCACCGGCGTGGAAAGCGCGTTAGCAGGGGGAGGCAATCTAGGTGTTCCCCCCTCTGGGCCAAGCCCTTGGCCCAGAGAGCCAGGAAGGGGGAACGGCATCTAGCCCCCTGCCTCAATGACGATCAGAGTGGGCCGCGATCGGGAAGACGCTCGGAGATAACTCAGCCCACTTAGACCGTCAAAGAGTGCCACAGGAGGACTGCTGTACATTATAGTCCCTGGTCCCCACGGGCCGACGCTTCGTGGGTTCCGCGGGAGATACAGCCTCGTGTCTCTGCGTCCATGGCGCCCGCCATGGAAAGCCACAGAGACCAGCTAGCGGCTACTCTGGCATCCACCGGCCGACGCTGGTGGAATACCTGCAAACTACCCCGGACAGAGAGCAACGATGACAACAGATGACATCGACATAAGCAGGAGGAGCAGGGGAGGAGGTGGGGCGAGCATGCAATGCACAACCAGCAGTAAAGGCAAGCGCGAACAATGACATGTTTTGACAGCTTAAATACATGCGCTCTAGTGAGCTGACCAATGCTATGACAGCTACAGTCAGCTGGTGCTGCGTCATGCGTGACTGATTAACCTCTGCTGACCCCCCGGCCGTGACGTACGTGCCTCGGCTGAATTTGCGTCGTTGACTTCATTTCAGTCGAGATCACTTTTGTCAAATTTGAACATTTATTATACAAGCGGCATAATACATGCATATGAATTTTTGGCGGTGTGCTCTGTCCGGGGGGCCCCCTGCCTTCCACCGGCGTGGAAAGCGCGTTAGCAGGGGGAGGCAATCTAGGTGTTCCCCCCCTCTGGGCCAAGCCCTTGGCCCAGAGAGCCAGGAAGGGGGAACGGCATCTAGCCCCCTGCCTCAATGACGATCAGAGTGGCCGCGATCGGGAAGATGCTCGGATGTAACTCAGCCCACTTAGACCGTCAAAGAGTGCCACAGGAGGACTGCTGTACATTATAGTCCCTGGTCCCCACGGGCCGACGCTTCGTGGGTTCCGCGGGAGATACAGCCTCGTGTCTCTGCGTCCATGGCGCCCGCCATGGAAAGCCACAGAGACCAGCTAGCGGCTACTCTGGCATCCACCGGCCGACGCTGGTGGAATACCTGCAAACTACCCCCCAAGAACACACCAGCAACTCCGTGGCCCGCATGCGCAGAAGGGTTGACGGAGCGCTCTGACTGATGAGCCAGACAACATTTAATAGTGCACCAGCCACATGACCACCTGAATACGCAGTACCCCCACAACCCAATGTCACAGTCCACTCATAGCTCTCTGGGCATCCAGAATGTCCTGGACTCCGGGCCGTAGGTAGCGTTCATAAGCAGACGAGGACCATCGGCCCATGGACTTCAGGGTAGACACCGGGGCGATGGCGGCGGCGGTGGTTGCCGCTCCTATACGGAGGGAGTGTGCAGAGTACCGGTCCGGTGGGAGCCCGCACGCCTGGCAGAGGGCGCAGAGTCTGGCGGCAAACCAGGCTCCGGTCATGGGCTTTGCCTCTCTTGTTATGAAGAGGGGCTCCTCCTCACCGGCCTGGGGTCTGCTCGTCAGGTAGGAGCTCATGGAGGACAGAGGACAAAACAAGGTGTTATTGCCTGATAAATAAACGGTCACGCCGGCACCAGCTCTGTCCGCCTTTGAATGCTTCAGGTGCAGGACGAAATAGCGCGCGTGCAACGTGACATCTGCCCGAGTGAGGTCGTGCGCGGGGTTGAATGACAATGTGCGTGTAGAATATTCACCGACCTTAAGGAACCCATAGAAAGACTGTTTGAGAATGACTGTTTCTAACATTAAATACGAGTGACCACCAAAACACCCCTGCCTCAACCGTGCGATTAACCGATGAACGAGTGAAGGAGTGAAGGGAAGACGTATATCCATGCCTTGGGGATGCTCTTCGTGATGACATTAAGGAGGAGCTGGACGGATCGGTTCCCCAGCAGAGAAACGGTGGAGGGGTCCAGGCATCGCATGTGGAATGAACACCTGCAACAATACTCTTAACCGACTGAGGCCGCAGCCGCCTAGACACGACACAATGAACTATGAATGCTGATAGTATTGAATATTCACAGGCATGACGTTTACATTGAATATGGAGCAGAACGTAGTGGACGCCGGGCCCCAGGTAGCGTTCGTATGCCGATGAAGGGGTCCAGGCAGCGCATGCAAATTTGTACGCCTGCTACGACACTTCCGACCGATCGAGGCCGCAGCCGTCAGGATCCAACACGATGGACAATAAATGCTGAGAAACCGAAACGCTAGCGGGCACGAAGGTTCATCAAATGTGGAGCAGAACGCAGCGAAAGAGACCATGCAGTCGCATTGGTCAATGCGGTCCGGGCCAGACCAGCTCTCAGGCATCGGGCAGCGGATACAGTAGGGCACGAGGCATCGCTTGGTCCAGAACCATCCGCTGAAGAGGCAGACCAGGCCGGACAGGGCCGCCCGCAGCCGGGCACAGTCTGCAGAACTCTGTAAATCAAACAGGGAAGCGAGTCTGCGATTCGATCGTTGAGCCGGGGACGAGGATGCGTGGAAAATAATTTCCCCCTGCCCGGACAGCCATGCGAGCAGCGCATGAATTATTGACGAACGGAATGTACGAACGATCATAGTTGATAAATACACGGTGCACCGTTATGCAGAAGAGAAGCGTTTCCTAGACCACTGAGGGGCCCCGCAAAATATTAGCGACGATAGAGAAACTGCACGTCGCGCATAACACCCTATCCATCGTCCAGTCGACAAACCGATCATGTCAGGCACGCAGCATTATAATCAGGTGATTAGTCTTTGAAATAACGCAGAGGGCTAAATGCGAAGAGCAATGCAGGATCCCAACGCAGCGTAAAATGACACATCCGACATTGAAGCGTGACCAGCGCAGCATACATCCCTTTTACATTTAGAAATAAAAGCCCGTAAACCCTGCCCCAAACACTGCGGAGGAGCAGGCGACGAACGTAAATGGTGGAAGGAATAAGCACCGCGTTAAACCAAACAGCCAGGATAGTCGCGCACACGCAGCAGATTGCAGAGCATAATGGCTTGTATCAATTGATGACAATGCACAATTTACAGTACGTTGCCCTAAGGAACCATGCAGTAGCCCGATGCTACTGACCCGAACTACTTATAAAGCCAATAAACTGCAATAATTGGTAAGGCATCATCGCCGTCGTTGTCCCCGAACGAGGTTTGGACATGCCGAAGCAATCGGCCATACAAGCCAGGCCTACCAGACAGGCGAGACAGCCTTAATATTATTATAATATTTATCGTTCCTTATCTCATTACTTACATTCATAATTTATTTCTCATTTTTCTTTATATTGTTTGTAGCTCCGGAAGCAATTTCGATGCGATCAACGTCAGGTCCCTACCTGAATATGTAGGGGTGGGACGTATACCCACCTCCCATGTCCTCAGGAAAGCGCATTGTGCCGCCTCAGGGCATGAAATGCGCTATAACAAGCTTAGATTGATTGATGGGGACACAGCTAGCATTAGCCACACCGAACGGCTAACGCTAGCTGCGTGGCGGCACTCGCAATATGGGTGCTAGCGAGTAGAGCAGCAGGACAGCTGGAACCCTCGGGCTGCAACAATGAACGCGAGAATCATGACTAGTATTAGCAATCTAACAATGAATCATGAGCTAGCATTAGCAATCTAACATAATGAATCATGAGCTAGCATTAGTGTAACCGGCTCGTGGCAAGGAATTTACTTCGTTTAATAATTGTGACAACGCCACCTTGAGATGTTAGGTCAAGGAAAGATATAGCTTAACGCTCTAAACTGGGTTCCCCAAACACAGGTAAGACAATGAGGGGTGAGACGTGACGTTTATACACAAAATATTTATTACCAATCTGGTTTAAAAAAAGGTTACAATATTCACCATGTTCATAAAATCTCTCAATACAATATTCATAAAATGACAGTTCATCAAATGACAGTAATCGGAGCAATATATTGGGTCAAACCCAGAGCACAGAGATAAGGTTGGCCAGTGGGCGTCCACCGTTAACTGGAGAGGAAACTAATTATAAGGGTAGGCTACTCACCACCAGGGCCCCACCAGATCAAACACAGCACACCACACAGCAATCAAGGAAAAGGGCACCACCGTGAAAAAAGGTGCGCGCATCCACACCAAACAAACTTTAGGGTCGTAGAGTAGCCTAATAGTGAAAGCTATCAGTGACCCTCTCCGGTCGCGGGCTGACTGCTCCACTTGGCTCCCTCCAAGACTCTGGAGAAGGGTCCCACCGTATCCACGGAGCTCAATGAGTGGGGCAGAGACAGAGGACAACAAAATTAGTAAAACCAGGAAATAGCTCAAATCAATAGCTCAAATCAATTTGAAAACAAAGTAACAGAAATTAAACTAAACAAAGCAGCAGTGGCGAGATCTGTAATTCAACTCTGTGCGCTCACAATTGAACTCTGTGCGCTCGCACCATTCCCTCTCGCCACAAGTCAGATCTGGATGAGCAGAAAACATATGACAGTCATGACACAAATCAAAACATTAAGAACCTGAATAAACTTGCTACTCATTGCTCACCCTGGTACCAGAATAAACCTTCTCAATATTAGCAAATGAGCAGGTCACGCCGTCAGCAGCACAACCCAGCCTAGCGTTTGGTAGACGGCTGGCCGCTCATATAGCCTACTGATTGGCAAGAGACGGCTGCGCCGTATCAGCACTGATTGGTAGCGCGGAAATGGACTGCACGCTTTCCCTAAGGAAACTCCCTACACTGAACTCCAGCCGGCTACATCTACCCCCCCCTTTTTTTTTTTATTGGCGTCCCCGACAATGAGCTAACCTAACACCATGGTCTAAACATAGCAGATGTAGAGCTACTCCCACCTGACACCCGGACGCTACTAGCCCTGCCCCCTACCGCCACTGGTAAATGGTTCGGATTGGGATGTCGGCCGGCCGTCGCCCGACTAGACCTTCGAACACCCCCTTCACCGGGAGGGGCTGGTGGATTGGGGGCAGCAGGAGGGTCCGGTGCCACTGACAAGCCAGGGGATGTGGCATCAGTGACTGGGATTTCCACTGGCGCATCTGGATGTGGCCTTGGGGCAGCAGCTGGGCCCATCATGATGTAAAGTTCACGGTCCTCTTCCTCCCCGTCCGCTGGAATGTTGGATGTTTGGCTTTCCCTAGGTGGGGACAAAGAACTGCCACAAGGTACAGGCTTAAGCATAGACCGGTGCACCTGGCGTACCTGAGATAAGTCCTGTTGCGGTGCCACCGTGTAAACACAGCCCCCTGGTTGCGGGGGCCTAATGACCTGATGAATTGTGGGGGCCCAAGCGTCCTGGATTTTGTTTCTCCCCCGGTTGGAATGGTCCCGCAGGTAGACGAGCTGGCCCTCCGGCAAGACCTCCTCCTGTGCTCGTTCGTCTGCCCTGACTTTCCGCTGGGCTGCTGCCGCCCTCATCCTTTCACGGGCCCCCGCCATCACTATCTGGAGTCGCCGTTGGTGTTCTAGTACCCACTCACAGACTTCACCGGTAGCTGGTTCCACGACACGGCCCAGCAGGAAGTCCACGGGGAGCTGCGGTTCCCTCCCGAACATCAAGAGGAACGGCGATACACCGGTGGATTGGTGGGGCGTGGTGTTATAGCTGAACAACAGCTGTGGAAGGTGCTCAGGCCAGTGATGTTTTTGCTCGACAGGGAGGGTACGTAGCAAGTCGTGTAAAGTCCTGTTAAACCGCTCACATTGTCCGTTACCTTGTGGGTGGTAGGGGGTTGTACGTGATTTGGTTATACCGTACATAGCACACAACTGCTGGATGATGGTGCTCTCAAAGTTTCGGCCTTGGTCTGAATGGAGCCTGGCCGGGACTCCATACTTGTAGAACCATTCTTTAACGAGTACTCCTGCCACTGTGGATGCTCTCTGGTCGCGAGTTGGAATGGCCTGCGTAAACTTGGAGAATACATCAGTTAAGACCAGCACTTGCTCCCTACCATCCCTGGCAGGTTCTAAAAATGTAAAATCAATAGCCAAGATTTGGTTGGGTTTACCGGCTAACAAATGACCCATTGGGGCCCTTACCCGTGGCTGAGTGTCCTTGGAGAGGCTGCATCGTTCGCACAGCTGACACCATCGTTTGATCACCTGCCCCATGCCTGGCCAGTAGCACCTCTGCCGGATCAGTTCAGTGGTTCGCTCTGCGCCCTGGTGACCATGATTGTGGTGTAGTTGGTGGAAAACCTCCTCCCTCAGACAGTCTGGAAGTACCAGCTGGTGGACTTCACTACCCCCATCGGGCCTTCGGTAGACTCGATGCAGCAACCCGTCCTCCAGGACGAGGCAGTCCCATTGCTTCAGTAGACCGAGGGTCTCAGGAGGAAGGCCTTCCTTCTCCACACGGCCCGGCCTTCGTTGTTCTTGCCAGAATAAAAGGAGGGCACCTATGGAGGGGTCAGCAGTTTGTAGGGCAACCAGGTCAGCATTTGACCGTTCTGGAAGGGCAGCAACAGCTGCCTGGGTGGCGGTTTGGGCTGGTCTCGCCCGTGTAGCTTGCTGCATGGTCACTGGTAATGACGTTCCAGCCTGGGCGGGTAGATCTACTACAGCAGGCAGGTTGGATTGTCTGGAGAGGGCGTCAGCGTTCTGATTGGTGCGTCCCGGCCGGTAACGGATGGTGTAGTTAAACGCAGACAACTGGGACACCCAGCGTTGTTCCGAAGTACTCACGAAACTTTTCAGTCATGGCCCATTTCATCCCTAAGAACTCCAGCTTCATTGAACTATAGTTCTTTTCTGCCGGGTGCAGGCTGCGGCTGGCATATGCGATGGGCCTGATTTTCCCGTCTTGTTCTTGGGAGAGGACTGCTCCCAACCCCCCATGGCTGGCATCCACCTCCAGGATAAATGGGAGAAGAAAGTTAGCGTAGGCTAGCACTGGTGAGGACACAAGCTTTGCTTTAAGGCCCTCAAAACTTTCTTGGCACCGCTCAGTCCATGCCCCCTGTAAGGCAACCCTTCGGCCCCGCTGATTCTTGGTGCCTGTGAGATCAGCCACCAGGCGATGGAGTGGTGATGCCAGCTTCGCAAAGCCCTCTACAAACCGTCTGTAATAACTTGCGAAGCCCAGGAATGACCTTAGTTCGGTAGCATTTGATGGAGTTTGCCAGTCCTTCACTGCAGCGATCTTCTTGGGATCGGTAGAGACCCCTGCGGGGGAAATCACATGCCCCAGGTACTGTACCTCCTCTTTAAAGAACTGGCACTTCTCCAGTTTGACCTTAAGTCCCTCCCTCTGCAGTCGGCTGAGAACCAGGTCCAAACGGCTGATGTGATCATCTACTGTAGAGGAGAAAACAACAATGTCATCCAAGTAGAGCAACAGTGACTGACAATGCTGGTCCCCAAACATCCTCTCCATCAGCCTTTGGAAGGTGCTAGGTGCATTGCACAAACCAAAGGGCATCCTCTGAAACTCGAACAGGCCGAATGGTGTGCAGAAGGCCGTCTTCTTTTTGTCCTGCTCAGTTACTGGGACCTGGTGGTAGCCACTGGCAAGATCCATAGTGCTAAACCACTTTGCCCCGGACAGTGCATCTAACGACTCCTCTATGCGGGGCAGGGGGAAGGCATCTCTCCGGGTCTTTGCATTCAGCAGCCGATAATCTACACAGAGGCGGAGGCTCCCATCCTTCTTCCTAACCAGGACGGTAGGGGAGGCATAAGGACTACAACTCTCCCTAATGATCTGGCCCTCTAACAGCTGGCGAATGTGGGCTTTTACCTCCTTATAATCGGAAGGGGGTATCCGCCTATACCTCTGCCTGATGGGGACATCATCCATCAGAGGTATATCATGTGTTAGCAGGTTAGTACAGCCCAGATCATTTACAGCAGTGGCAAACACAGATTCATATTTAAACAGTAGTGACCTCACCTGCTCTTGGTCTGTGTCCGGGAGCCCAGACAGGTCCACTCCCTCTATCGGTGCAGCAATAGAAGGAACCTGACTGGCATGTGAGAAGGTTGTGGCCGACACTGCCACTGGCTCCTGTACCTCAGTAGAGACAACTGCGGGTAGACTGACGATTTGTGCATTTGTTAAAACACCTAGGGCCTGGCGGGGCTGTAAGGTAACACTTGTCTTTGCTACATTTACCACCGGAACATAGACAGTGTTGTGTCGAACAGTTACCATGGCAGGAGAGATTAGCGCCCCTTCGGGGAGAGCACTGCCATCATTTAAGGGCTCTAGCAAGGCTGCCCCCCCACACCTGCTGACCTGAGAAGAGCAAGTCGCCGCAACCCACATCATGGTTCCCCCAGGAACAACAATGGTTCTCCTGCCTCTAACCCTGGCCATCCCAGACCGGTTATCCTCTGGGCTGATCTGTGCTAGGTGACAATGCTGTAGTACTTGTAACCATAGTGAGGGGGCCAGTTTAACAGCAGGGAGATCAAAAAGGGCCACACCATGTTGGCTGAAGAGTTGGTAGTAACACTCTCTGATGATATTCATGCCCAACACTCCAGGGACCTCAGGGGAGGATACCTTGCCCGGGGGGTCCTTAACGACCAACACGCCTCGCTGTGGGATAACCTTGCCCAACACCTCAACATCCAGTTCCACATAGCCTACATACGGTATTTCTAGGCCATTAGCAGCGCGAAGCTGCAACCAGCGACAGGAGCGAGGGACAGTTTGAAAATGCTGTAGAAAGAAACTTTCCCTAATGGTGGTTACCATTGACCCTGTGTCTAGTAAACAGTTAACTGTGACACCTCCTAGGCTGATGGCTACCATAGGGCATGTACCCAGCAAATTGGATGGTTCAGGTTGTTCAATAGCATTTTCATTATTTGGGCCTATGCACTCCCCACCGGATGTATGGCCCTGAACATCGGCGGGTGCTAGTTTTCCGCCACATGTGAAGCGGAGGCCGCTGCGGCCCTGGGCTGGTAATCTTTAGGTTGCTGGCTTGGTGGAACACGGGCATTGTCACATTCCCTGGCATAATGACCTGGTTTCTGGCAACGCCTGCAAATGACTGGTCCTAAATGGTTAGGTTGAGGGGGTCTAGGGGCTGTCTGTAGCGCTAGAAGGCCCTGGGTCAGTTTATTAATCTGCTCCTGCTGTTTCTCCAACATATTTCTAATGGCTGCCATCTCTCCACCAGCGGGGCTACCGGATGGCACATTACTCGCCCGCTGTAGAGCAGATAAAGCAGAGAGAGAGTAACTCCTACCTCTAGGGTCGTCTGGGCGCCCCTCCCGTTCCCAGCGGATGGCCTCAGCCCTTATCTCTAGGAGGGAGTAGCCAGGATGCTGGCGCACCACCCGCTTCAGCTCCCTGCGAAGGTCAGAATCACACACATGCTCAACGAACTGGTCACGCAGTAAAGTAGCAGCATTAGGCATACCGTTCGGGGCACAATGTTCGATTTTCTCCATTAAACAACACAAAGCGTGAGAAAACTCACGTAGCGACTCACCCTCCAGTTGCTTCCTAGAGAAAAAGCTTTGTTGAAGGGAGACATAGGGTTTAGAATAGCCATACAAATCCTGGAGAATAGCTAGAATGCGTTCAGGATCTTCCTTATCTGAGCGGGGCCTATACCTGATCTCATCTTTGGCTTCCCCCTCTAAATGGTCAAAAATGAAGTAGGCCTGATCAACAGGCCTCAGATGTCGAGCCCTTATGGTAGCCCTTACCTCCTCCACCCAATCCTCTACCGGAATCCCTGACGTCCCCCTAAATACAGGACATTTCCTCTCCCTAGGGACGTAAAGCAACCGTTCAGGGGGTAAAGAGTCCATGTTGACACCGGAAGGGGACCCAGCGCTACTGGGACCAGGCGCCGACTGTGAAGAGCTGGATGCTGCTCGTTCCTCCAGTAGCTGTTCCTTCTCTGCCTGCAGTTGCCGCACCAAGTCTCTCAGTTCTTGTAGGTTGTCCATGGCAGAAGAGAAAGTCAGTACAGGCACAGGTTATTCGTCAGGAACACTGAAGCCGCTGAATGGAGCCAGCCACCACGTTAGCAGATCCCACGGAGCACCACTGCTGCTTTGTTTTAACCGTAAACCTTTTGAGCTATTTCAACACTGCACAAAACGTCACGTCTCTTAGTCTCAATGAAATCCTGCCGACAACGCCAGAATGTAACCGGCTCGTGGCAAGGAATTTACTTCGTTTAATAATTGTGACAACGCCACCTTGAGATGTTAGGTCAAGGAAAGATATAGCTTAACGCTCTAAACTGGGTTCCCCAAACACAGGTAAGACAATGAGGGGTGAGACGTGACGTTTATATACAAAATATTTATTACCAATCTGGTTTAAAAAAGGTTACAATATTCACCATGTTCATAAAATCTCTCAATACAATATTCATAAAATGACAGTTCATCAAATGACAGTAATCGGAGCAATATATTGGGTCAAACCCAGAGCACAGAGATAAGGTTGGCCAGTGGGCGTCCACCGTTAACTGGAGAGGAAACTAATTATAAGGGTAGGCTACTCACCACCAGGGCCCCACCAGATCAAACACAGCACACCACACAGCAATCAAGGAAAAGGGCACCACCGTGAAAAAAGGTGCGCGCATCCACACCAAACAAACTTTAGGGTCGTAGAGTAGCCTAATAGTGAAAGCTATCAGTGACCCTCTCCGGTCGCGGGCTGACTGCTCCACTTGGCTCCCTCCAAGACTCTGGAGAAGGGTCCCACCGTATCCACGGAGCTCAATGAGTGGGGCAGAGACAGAGGACAACAAAATTAGTAAAACCAGGAAATAGCTCAAATCAATAGCTCAAATCAATTTGAAAACAAAGTAACAGAAATTAAACTAAACAAAGCAGCAGTGGCGAGATCTGTAATTCAACTCTGTGCGCTCACAATTGAACTCTGTGCGCTCGCACCATTCCCTCTCGCCACAAGTCAGATCTGGATGAGCAGAAAACATATGACAGTCATGACACAAATCAAAACATTAAGAACCTGAATAAACTTGCTACTCATTGCTCACCCTGGTACCAGAATAAACCTTCTCAATATAAGCAAATGAGCAGGTCACGCCGTCAGCAGCACAACCCAGCCTAGCGTTTGGTAGACGGCTGGCCGCTCATATAGCCTACTGATTGGCAAGAGACGGCTGCGCCGTATCAGCACTGATTGGTAGCGCGGAAATGGACTGCACGCTTTCCCTAAGGAAACTCCCTACACTGAACTCCAGCCGGCTACATTAGCAATCTAACATAATGAATCATGAGCTAGCATTAGCAATCTAACATAATGAATCATTGGGCTCAGATCCCCTCCCCCTCACCCTAACCCGAGTCCGTATCCTTTTCCTACCCCCCACCCTACCCCAACCCCTGCCTCTATCTGGGCCCAGGCACGCACACACACACAGACACACATCAGGGTTTGCCACACCTCTCCCATGATGCTCTTATCCTTTCTTGCTCTAAAAATGTAGTTTGATGTAATGTACTGCTCTATATATGGCTCTGTGTGCTACTAACCCTGCTCTGCCTCCCCTCTCCCTAGTGCCTCTCTCTCTCCCTCCTATCTTCTAACCAGGTCCAGTGGTTGCCCCACTGTCACCAGCAGACCACCCTGAGACCGATAGATACCCCTGTGTCTGCTGCAGATGTCGTAACAAATTAGTTAACACACACACACGTACATACAGACATACAACAGTCCACTTCCGGCTTTAGGCCTGGGCCCAGTACCCCCTACCCCTCACCCTAACCCGGGTCCGTATCCTCTTCCTACCCCCCACCCTACCCCAACCCCTGCCTCTATCGGGGCCCAGGCACGCACACACACACACACACATTAGTGTTTGCCACACCTCTCCCATGATGCTCTTAGCCTCTTGCTCTGAAAATGTAGTTTGACGTAATGTATTGCTCTATATATGGCTCCGTGTGCTACTAACCCTGTTCTGCCTCCCCTCTCCCTAGTGCCTCTCTCTCTCCCTCCTATCTTCTAACCAGGTCCAGTGGATGCCCCACTGTCACCAGTAGACCACCCTGAGTCCGATAGATACCCCTGTGTCTGCTGCAGATGTCGTAGCAAATTAACACACACACACGCACACACAGACATACAACAGTCCACTTCCGGCCTTAGGCCTGGGTCCAGTACCCCTTCCCCTCACCCTACCCCGGGTCCGTATCCTCTTCCTACCCCCACCTTACCCCTGGCCCCTGCCTCTACCTGGACCCAGGCACACTCACACACACACTGACATACACCAGTCCTGGGCTCAGATCCCCTTCCCCTCACCCTAACCCGGGTCCGTATCCTCTTCCTACCCCCCACCCTACCCCAACCCCTGCCTCTCTCGGGGCCCAGGCACGCACACACACACACACACACACACATTAGTGTTTGCCACACCTCTCCCATGATGCTCTTAGCCTCTTGCTCTGAAAATGTAGTTTGACGTAATGTATTGCTCTATATATGGCTCTGTGTGCTACTAACCCTGTTCTGCCTCCCCTCTCCCTAGTGCCTCTCTCTCTCCCTCCTATCTTCTAACCAGGTCCAGTGGATGCCCCACTGTCACCAGTAGACCACCCTGAGTCCGATAGATACCCCTGTGTCTGCTGCAGATGTCGTAGCAAATTAGTTAACACACACACACGCACACACAGACATACAACAGTCCACTTCCGGCCTTAGGCCTGGGTCCAGTACCCCCTTCCCCTCACCCTACCCCGGGTCCGTATCCTCTTCCTACCCCCACCTTACCCCTGACCCCTGCCTCTACCTGGACCCAGGCACACTCACACACACACACTGACATACACCAGCCCTGGGCTCAGATCCCCTTCCCCTCACCCTAACCCGGGTCCGTATCCTTTTCCTACCCCCCACCCTACCCAAACCCCTGCCTCTATCTGGGCCCAGGCACATTTATGCACACACAGACATACACCAATGTTTGCCATGTCTCTCCTATGATGTTATTAGCCTCTCTTACTCTGAAAATGTAATTTAATGTTATTTATTGCTCTATAAATGTTCTTAGCCGGTAGACAAACATACTCCAGGAGCTTGCTCGATCGCCTCATTGAGAGGGGTCAGGGAAGAATTTTTACAGCTCACTTATCTGGCCCCCGGGTGATTACTGTTTTTTGCTTCCCTCTGGAATATGTAGGGGTGGGATGTCTACCCACCTCCCTTGTTCTCTGTAAAGCGCATTGTGTTGCCTCTGGGTATGAAATGCACTATATAAATAAAGCTTTGATTGATTGATTGATTGATCATGAGCTAGTATTAGCAATCCAACATAATGAATCATGACTAGTATTAGCAATCTAACATAATGACGCCCCGACGTGCAACACGGGAACCTTGACGAACGCCAGCTAGTTAGCAACGAGCAGTAGAGTCTGTCATGCAGCCAGCGAATCACGAACGAGCCGCGAGGGGAGGACTTAGACGAACCAAATACATAGAGAATCCACATAGCACGTCCACGCCCGAAACTGCAAACATTTCAATGGTGAATGCACCCGGCGTACATCGACAGTTGAGTAATGCGGCAGACGAGGCATGGACAACCTCCGACATCGGCGGCTCATGAATGAAACCCAGTGACCGGCGCGTAGCAAAGCTTAAACGGACTTCCAACGCAAGCTATGCGAGCAACTGAACCATACGCAAGTATGGCACGACGGTGCTACAGGAAGATGGGCACCTCGGCCTTCGAAGCCGGCGCTCCACGACGCCACTAAACGGACCCCCAAACCACGGACCGGAGAGACGACGCGGGCAGAGAGGAACGCAAGAGCAGAGAACGCGGAAGCAGCGAGGACACCGCGGGCAGCAGGTAGCAAACGCACCAAATCACAATATGAGCACGGAACGCGAGCAAGACGCGGAGCAGCGAGCGCGCAGACACGAGCAATAGCAGTAACGGCAGCGGACGCCAGAGCAGAGAACGCGGAAGCAGCGAGCATGCAATGCACAACAAGCAGTAAAGGCAAGCGCGAACAATGACATGTTTTGACAGCTTAAATACATGCGCTCTAGTGAGCTGACCAATGCTATGACAGCTACAGTCAGCTGGTGCTGCGTCATGCGTGACTGATTAACCTCTGCTGACCCCCCGGCCGTGACGTACGTGCCTCGGCTGAATTTGCGTCGTTGACTTCATTGTGGCAAACAAAGCTGCCTCCATCTTTGTTTCGAGCTAACGTTATTGTCCATGGTACCCCGCTTACCTCGTGGGTGGCATCGTTCTCAGTCTCCCACTTTCCAGACAAATGGAAAATACCACAAAGTGAACCACAAAGCTTCACCAGCATTGGTGACACGTTTACAGATAAATATTAACATAATAGTGCTCATTAATTGTTGTATCATGAATGCTTTATGAGAAATCAACACTTTGAGGTACTGCACGCATACCTGAACAGTTGTAACCTAATGTATTTTTCAGGCCTGCATATTAATTACGGAATTTACTATATTATGTGAAATGCCTCTCTTTCCGGGTTCCATTAATAGCATTTTACAAAAAAGAATGCGTAGAGCCAGAGCTGAACATCAATGATCTGTGGAAAGTTTGGCAGTGGGATAATGAAGGTGATAGACCACTCTGTATTTATAATACACTATGGTCACTGCATGACGACCACTTCATTGATTGTGAAACTTTCAATCAGTGAGGATTCTCTTGTCTTCCTAGTGGATTCAGCTAAAGACACGTAAACAGAACCTGACCCACCTGTTCCAGAAGATGCTGGTCTAACAGTTTGAGCAGAATTCAGCAGACCTGGATGAGCCACTGTCTGATGGAATACGCCCACTCGACACAGGTGATTTAGAGAGGTACAGACTTTGGATAGACTTTTTTTTTGTTTGTACATTCATAACTTGTTTAAGATAATTGTATAAACTACAACATCACAGTTGAGTAATGAGATGTTTTTGTTTGACCCGGCTAAAGGATGTCCTTTTATGCTCTGCTGTAAATACAGCCCAGCGCTAAGTGATTTTATCATCTGTGCTGCGCAGATATGGAGACGAGAGTTACTTTTAGGAGATCAAGCAGTTTTACTACAGAGATGAATTCAGCCACCAAGTCGAGGAGTGGAACTAGTGCACCCTTGTCATCAAACGCTGCAGCAGTGATGAGGAGATCCTGTGTCTCAAACTCCATCCCCTGCAGGTAACAGTAATGGGCATTCATCTACATTGAGCTGTAGCATGAACACACTGGTTGGTTCTCTGTAGCCTCTATCAACTGAGCCTTTTACAAAGCTGTCAGTACTGTGCCTTCCTGCAGGACTACCTGGTGAAGGAGGACCTGCTGAATGCTCTTTACTGCAAGTTCATCAACCAGGTCAATGAGGTGGGTATGGATGTGAACCAAGCCATATCCCACCCCTACACCCAGAGTCTGGTCCAGTATGTCTGTGGCCTGGGCCCCAGAAAAGGTTCCCACATGCTCAAGGTAAACCAATACTGTATAGCACGAAAGGAGGGCCAGAATGGGACCCTGTGTACTGTAGTTATGTATCGTGGAGTATCCTATTTTAGACCTCACTGTGTTTGACTACCTTACTTGTCTGTGGTCGTGTGTGTGTGTGTGTGTGTGTGTGTGACTTGACCCTGTGATTCTCATTTTTCATTTCAGAATCAGCCACCAAGTGTGTGTCAAGATCCCGCAGAGTGTTCCAAAGACTCCGACCACCTCTGTGTCACTCCAGGAGATGGGCTTGTTGCCAGGATGTGAGCTCAGGCCTCGGAGGTGCAGGGGGGAGGGGGTCAGTGTAGTCAGTGTTGAGGCCTGTCTGCCATGAGAGGTCAGTCACTATGGTTACAAATGTACAACTGTACTACTGATGCACTGATCCCTATAGTATTGCACTGTAAAGAGGGGTATTCCCCTTTCTAACACTTGTACTGTACATAGACATATCTAATGTGTTCCAGATGTCTTCATCAAAAGAGGTTTTTAAGTGAAAAGAGTCTGTACATTTTTTATACTGCAGTCTGCACGCATGCCAGTATTGTTGGAGTGACTAACTGATTGTATGAGTGATTGATTGAGTGATTGAGTTGTCTTACTTGTGATAGATAACATCTGTCACTTATTTCATCTAGGCCGCACCCTACACCCATAGCCATGCTTTGACAAAGGCTTGAAACGTGTCAGCGTAATTTATGGCCAACAATACATAGTGAAACGGAATCAAAACTGTCTTTGATCCTCATTGTGCTGCTCGGCATGTTCTTTTCAAGACTCTTTGGATACCTAATGTAAATAAAAAGGAGCGCTTATGTCCCCTGCTTAACAGGTTAACACAATGATTTGATATGTCCATTCCAGTCATGTTGTAGTCAAAGAGCTCAGTGTTTTGACAAATTGAGCTCAGTGTTTTGACAATGCAATAACTGAAAACAGTCATTAATAAAATATTTCAATCACAGATCAGAAGCTTCTCTTTTTCATAATTGTACAGTATTTTCTAAAGTATTACCAGAAATGTGTTCAATGGTCTATCAAGTTATTTGAAAACAATGGAACATTGACTTTATTATAATTATGTAGGCTACTGTAGGCTATATACCTTATTATATTAGGTTGAGTGTAATATTATGTTGTTGGCCCTTACTGTAACACTTCACTTATTAACACTAATTAGCTGCTGCAGTGCTTATTACATGCATATTGGCGCATTCACTGTTTATTATTCATTATAAAGCACTTATGAATGCCTTATTTATTTCACATGATCATATCTACAACTAGTAGGCCATTATGTCAATAACTTCCTAATTGCTTATGGTAAATAGGCAAGTTGTTGTGCATGAATTATGATCCCAATAATAGCACATCAGTACAGTAATGTCTAGTTTGTCCAATCACTTGTCAGATTCTAAAAACAGTTGTCTACCATAATGTTACTCTATATTTTGAAATAAACAAATTATAAGCATGACTTAATATGACCAAGACATCTAAAGGTAAAAACACGTCCGTTTTCATCAACTTTCAAGCTTGTGTGTGATAGACATAACGGCAGTGAATGGGGTTTCTTGTCACAAAGGTAATGTCCATAATGTCCCTCTAGGGGGCGCGGGAGTCAATGGAAGTGTCGTTACTCTGGTAGGCCTATTGAAGCGCTCTAGTCTCAGTGCGACTTTAATGTCCTGAGGAGCAGGGGGGGGGGGGCTGCACTGACAGTGGCCCCCATAAACCGCTATTATCATAAGGTCTAGGCTTGGGGGGCCCCAATATTATATTCTTTCATAGGGCCCATAATTCCTAGTGCCTCCACTGCTGAGGAGACTCAAGCTTGACATGGCTGCCAAAACTCACCAATTTCTACATGGTGCACCATTGCGGGCATTCTCACACTGGCTGCATTACTGCCTGGCATGTCAGCTGCTCTCATGGAGGTATACTGCTCTGCTCCTGACCGCGTCGCTGGCTGCCCCCTCCCCTTCCGTGATCAAGGCCTCCACCGTGATGCCTGAGAAAAACACGGGAAATCCTAAAAGACTACCGCCACTACAGGCTATGGGCTGCTTTCACTACTGCCATCTGGGAGACGTTTCCGGAGCGTCGGGGCGCGGACGAGCAGACTCACAAACTGCTTTTCCCTCAGGCTTCTCAACCAGCAACAATGATCTCAGCGATCACCTTGATTAGGCTACATGATCACCTCATTGGTTGCTCTAGTCACTTCCTATGTACATTCAATGCACATCACCACAGTTTAAGGTACACATCCATCGGCATTACACTTTAGATTTATAATATTTAATACCC
>NC_140246.1:15466550-15476550 GCF_949987555.1 Borostomias antarcticus
GTGTGACTGTGTGTGTGTGTGTGTGCGTGTGTGACTGTGTGTGTGTGTGTGTGTGTGCGTGTATGAGAGAGAGAGAGAGAGAGAGAGAGAGAGAGAGTGTGATGGTGTCCTCTGCAGGGGGGTTCACATGAGGAGAATCTCATTCCAGACACAAAGAGACGATCTTGAGATATCTATTTATTCAGATCCTGTTTAGGGGCTGGTTGACTTTGTGTTTGGGAACGCTGCAGGGAACCTGTCTCAGTGTGTGTGTGTACGTGTGTGTGTGTGTACGTGTGTGTGTCTGTGTGTGTGTGTCTGTGGATGTGTGACTGTTTGTCAGTGAAGGTTCACCTCAGTTCACTTACACTGGGTAACACACATGCGCACACACGCACATATACACTCGCACACACACGCACGCACACACACACACACTCATTCAAATGCCCTGGTTGTGCCTAGGGGATTAGGTTAGTCATGTCAAAGAAACAGCCCCTGGTGGCACACACTTTTATTCTCAGCTCTGCTGTATCATCTACTAGGGAAGGGCAGATGAGGTGCAGGAAGTAGAAAGAGAGAGAGAGAGAGAGAGAGAGAGGGAGAGGGAGAGAGGCAGAGAGAGAGAGAGGGAGAGAGAGGGAGAGAGGCAGAGAGAGAGAGAGGGAGAGAGAGAGAGAGAGAGAGAGAGAGAGAGAGAGAGAGGGCAATAGAGAGTGAAAGAGAGGGAGAGACAGTGAAAGAGAGGGAGAGAGGGATAGAGAGAGAGAGAGAAAGTAAGAGGGAGAGAGAGAGAGAAAAGAAGTGGGAGAGAAAGAGAGGGAGATGAAGAGAAAGGGAGGGAGGGAGAGAGTAAGTGTGTATGCGTGTGTGTGTGTGTGTGTGTGTCAGCGTGCACGCTGTGCGCCCCAGTGTGTCCCGAGGTGAGTGTGTCTTTCCAGTTGTAGAGAACAAAAGCGAAGCGTATATGTGTGTGTGTGTGTGTGTGTTGTCTTAGCGAGGGATTAGACTCTGAAACCCTCTTACTGAACACAGGCTGGCTCTGCCAGTTCATGCAGCAGGCGCCACTAATCCAGTTAGCGGCCTTGCTAACCCGAGCCCTGCTAACCCGAGCCCTGCTAACCCGAGCCCTAACCCTGGGCTGCACCGCCTCTCCACGCCTGTAGGGAGCAGAGGGCGGTGGTGGTGCAGCTGAAGCTACTTGGGGTCTGACACAGAGAGAGAGAG
This sequence comes from Borostomias antarcticus, assembly GCF_949987555.1. Lineage (NCBI taxonomy): Eukaryota > Metazoa > Chordata > Actinopteri > Stomiiformes > Stomiidae > Borostomias > Borostomias antarcticus. The sequence continues at coordinate 15,467,757 of NC_140246.1, forward strand.
AGAGAGAGAGGTCACTGCACGGAAGAACTGGGCAGTGTCCGAATGTCCATACATACATAATACGCCAGATGTAGTATATTTCATCAGAATTGTTTTTACATCTGGTGTACTATGTAGTACGTACTACAAATTCTACAAATTATCAACTCCAATGCCTGGCTAGCTCAATATTTATGGAGTCAAATTGCTGCCATAATTTGAAACTGCTAAAGAAAACAATTTAATTGAAAAGCTTGAAACTCGTTTGAAAGCTTGAAAAACATTTTTCAATACTCAAACTACATTTTGAATAGTCTGGTATGACCATCCCGATCTAGTGAGCTCACTGCTTCGCTCCGTAATATCGGTCTGGCCTTCGCCCCATAGAGAGCGATTATGTGGGTGGGGTTACTTGCCTTGACAGACAAACACCTTCAGCCAATCAGCGTTCAGCAAACTTTTGCCAAATCCAATCGGAAGAACGGCAAAAACGTCTTTTCCACCGAGAAACTCTGCTAGTGCATACTCTTGTTCTTGTTTAAGTGTTGTGATTAAAGGTATAATATGTAATATGTGGATTAAAATAAACATTAAAAAAAAATTATCCATAGGGCTTTGCGAAGGCTGCAGAGTAAAAGTATTGCTTTTCCATAAAAAAATATATTTTGTCTGAAATTATTACATTATGAAATTTTGACGGCCCGACACTCTGTTGATATCATATCAGCCAATAGTATTACAGCGTTGGTACTGCGCGCTGGGTTGCCAGGTACTATTCTAGCTTCACCACTGAGAGATTAGCAGTAGCCAGCTAACGTTATATTTCCATGAATTAGCAGCATTATAGATGTAGGTTAGTGGTTTATTTACAAAAAAATATGAATCATGAAATTATCAACTTTTGTATTTTCATGCTGTTATTTTGCCTGCTAACACTATGTTTACAAGCAAAGCCAACTTTAGCTAGCTAGACATAGCTAGCTAGATGTGTTGGACTAACTAATTTCTTAGTCTGAGATGTAAGTTAATGTTGTTAGTTTCTGACTTGAGTTTGTGGGGTTACAACATTAGCTAACTAGCTAGCAGGAGTTTGTCGGGTTATAACATTAGCTAGCTAGCTAGCAGAAGTCTGACTGAGGCAGCCTTCATACTGTGCTCATATTGAGTTTATGAAAATGATCTTCCTGCCCAAACCTGCTAGGTCACCTGAACCACACTGTAGACCTCCCTATGTACAGTAAAGGTCTTCCCCTGCATCTCCAGGCTGAGCGCCATGTCTGCAACATCAGTGAGAATGAATGGGCAGGTTACTTTCATACCTTTTGTCTCAATTCCGTTATTAAATGTATATATGTATCTTTTTCTTTGTGTTAGTCTACGGCCAAACCTCTGGATGAAGATAGCTCACCACAGGGGCCATGTGGAGAGGGGTCAAGTACACCATACTGAGTGACACCATACCAGTGCTCATGTGGAGGACATTATTTTCCTTGACACTGTGCCTTGACATTGTTATAATACCATCTATTTAAACTGTATAGCCAGTATATGCCACTTTTCTACCTACAATTCAGGCTCTCACACCCTGGACCTTCACCTGGGTCAACAGCCCCTGTGCCTCTCCAGCCCCAGCCTCGCACCCTGGACCTTCACCTGGGTCAACAGCCCCTGTGCCTCTCCAGCCCCAGCCTCGCACCCTGGACCTTCACCTGGGTCAACAGCCCTTGTGCCTCTCCAGCCCCAGCCTCAAAACCCTGGACCTTCACCTGGGTCAACAGCCCTTGTGCCACTCCAGCCCCAGCCTCAAAACCCTGGACCTTCACCTGGGTCAACAGCCCTTGTGCCTCTCCAGCCCCAGCCTCAAAACCCTGGACCTTCACCTGGGTCAACAGCCCTTGTGCCACTCCAGCCCCAGCCTCAAAACCCTGGACCTTCACCTGGGTCAACAGCCACAACAGAATCTCAGGCACTTCAATTCCAGCAGCATCTTCTCCAGGGTCACTGGGTCCAGTTCAGTCAATGCAGATTAGATTTTAGAATGGATAGGGTTATTGGTTTTGAGAGGCATCTATGACATTACTTCAGTCGCATGCTACGAATGGACACATGTAACGTATAGAAGCGGCTGCACTTTAATTTTCACAGCACTGTAATAAGATCATGTCAACATACAGTATTTCAACATATTTAAGCATGATTAAGTTGAAAGGTCTTACATTAGTGGTCTAATGTTGCCAATAAACTGCAATGACAATGTCTATTTTGTTATAATTTTAAAAGTATAGTAGAAACCTGCTGTAGATCTGGGCTGTTTCTGAACCTGTGCCATAGCTGTATGGGTGACTGATTTCAGGCTGTGTGGATTCCATGATGGTTCCACCCCCGGACAAAGACGTCCAGGTGCATCTGAATCCTGGGAAGGAACACTCATTGAAGAGCAAAGAGGTGTGTCTCATCGGCTGGACACAAGAGTCCTTCAGACTTCAAGTGTCAAAAGAGAGTGTGGAAGAACTCGGTCACAGATGATCACATCCCTCTAGAGTTTCTCTATTCTATTGAGGGATACAATATACATACTGTATGTATGGTGTAAACCACAAGGTGTGCAACTATCAGAATATACTGCATGGGTAGGCTGCTCGTTACCCCTTTGCACCTGTAGTCTACCGGCCAACTGCGTTGAATGAACTCGTTCAACAGAGTTGGGGCTAGCTGCTAGTTAACCCTTCCCATTAAATAAACACCTCTGAGTGCTTCATACCATGGTCACCATTACAATAATGTGTAATAGGTGTTGAACAATTGTAATAAGGGTAAGGTGTTGTATACTATTGTTAAAGAAATATGACTACTTGTGAAAGAAATACCTCTGGTTATGGACCCTTCTTCCAGCAGTGTGGGAGTGAGTGTCTGTCGATACCACTGTTGCCCACCATGTAGTTTGCCCCCTCTGCGAAATCTGGATGGCAAGCCGTGTCTATGGTCAGCCTGACGGAAACGGGGATAGACTGTCTCAGCATGGTTATTAAAACGGGGATAGACTGACTCAGCATGGTTATTGAAACAGGGATAGACTGACTCAGCATGGTTATTGAAACGGGGATAGACTGACTCAGCATGGTTATTGAAACAGGGATAGACTGTCTCAGCATGGTTATTGAAACGGGGATAGACTGTCTCAGCATGGTTATTGAAACGGGGATAGACTGTCTCAGCATGGTTATTGAAACAGGGATAGACTGTCTCAGCATGGTTATTGAAATGGGGATAGACTGTCTCAGCATGGTTATTGAAACAGGGATAGACTGACTCAGCATGGTTATTGAAACAGGGATAGACTGACTCAGCATGGTTATTGAAATGGGGATAGACTGACTCAGCATGGTTATTGTTGGATGCTTTCAGAGACATAATCATTCTGCTGAAGATTCAAGATACCTTTTATTAGTCACAGAAATGTTGCTGCCGGCTCCAAGATTATGCACAATACAGATAAACTCTAATACTCAATTCCAAAATCCAAATTTACACGTTACAAATGTACACATTACACAATAAGTACCATTTATACTGTATAGAGTATAGGATAAAGGTCAGATACTGTAGATACCGGTCTAGATGGATTATGTACATGCTACTGCATTCATATGAATGAATGAATAAATACATGTGTGTTAGGTACATCATGATGCACATGCGTTTGCTATTATAATAATCCCGAGGGGGATTTGACATGTGCATTGCATGTCGATGGCCGAAGAGCAAAACCTATCTGAAAAATTAGATGGTAGGTTTTGCTCTTCGGCCATCAGTGTGGTTATGTTATATACTGTACACTAAATATTCTGATCCTCTCGGTATAATGGTATTATACATTAGTAAAAATGTACAAATGAACACTAATTACACGATAAGAACCCTTTCTGTACAGTATAAGATTAATAACCCAGGGGGACCTGGGTGAGTTATGTACATACTATACTGTAGCTACAATAAATGCCCGGGGTGGGTGTATGACATTTGTGTCATAAGTGGTTACTGTATGTTATGTACACTAGATATCCTGCTCCTCCACCTGTGTGTGCGGTATCTTTTCCCTGACCGTAGCAGAGAGAACAGTCCGTTGCCTGGGTGTCTGGGGTCTCTCAAGATCCTGTTGGCCTTGGTCTTGCATCTTCTGGAGTAGATGTCTTCAAGGTGGGGAAGTGGCCCCCCCAAGGTACGCTGACCGTACCACTCTCTGTAGGAGCCTTGCGATCCTGAGAGCTGCTGTTCCCGTACCAGGTGGTGATATTCCCAGTCAGGATGCTCTCGATCGTGGATGAGTAGAAGCTCCGTCAGATCTGGTGGGACGCTCTGAAACAATCTATCTCGCCATGGATGATGATGCACCCCCTTCAGAAAACATAAGAAATATTTAAGACACATTTAGATTGAATATATGATTGTTTTTCTCAATCACTTGTTATTCATCACTTCTGACAATATTATCTATGGATAACAGATCTATGGATACCTGATAAGCTTATAATTCCCATCAATGTGTTACAAGCAGTTTGGTGCGGGGACACTGTAGACCCTTCTTCTTATTGTGTCCAGATGTAACGTACGCTCCAGTAGCCTACTCCCTCTGGATCAATGTGTCTCATTGATTGTTGGACTCGGACACCTATCCAATAACAGTAATCATTAATAACATTTAAAAGGAACAAAGCATCACATAACCTTAATTAGACATTTAATGTTATCTTAATTCATTGCCTGATAAATGGACGACTTTCAAGCATGACGATAGTGTATTGAGGGAGGGGGATTTGGAAAGTAGCTTGCATTGTTAGTGCCTCAGCTCTCTGTTCCCTCGGCCCTATGTTCCCTCAACTCTCTGTTCCCTCGGCCCTATGTTCCCTCAACTCTCTGTTCCCTCGGCCCTATGTTCCCTCAACCCTATGTTCCCTCAACCCTATGTTCCCTCGGCCCTATGTTCCCTCAACCCTATGTTCCCTCAACCCTATGTTCCCTCGGCCCTATGTTCCCTCAACCCTATGTTCCCTCAACTCTCTGTTCCCTCGGTCCTATGTTCCCTCAACCCTATGTTCCCTCAACTCTCTGTTCCCTCGGTCCTATGTTCCCTCAACCCTATGTTCCCTCAACTCTCTGTTCCCTCGGTCCTATGTTCCCTCAACCCTATGTTCCCTCAACTCTCTGTTCCCTCGGCCCTATGTTCCCTCAGCCCTATGTTCCTTCAGCCCTATGTTCCCTATGTTCCCTAAACTCTCTGTTCCCTTAGCCCCATGTTCCCAATGTTCCCTCAACTCTCTGTTCCCTCGCCCCTATGTTCCCTCAGCCCTATGTTCCCAATGTTCACTCAACTCTCTGTTCCCTCGGCCCTATGTTCCCTCAGCCCTATGTTACCTATGTTCCCTCAGCCCTATGTTCCCTCAACTCTCTGTTCCCTGGGCCCTATGTTCCCTCAGCCCTATGTTACCTATGTTCCCTCAGCCCTATGTTCCCTCAACTCTCTGTTCCCTGGGCCCTATGTTCCCTCAGCCCTATGTTACCTATGTTCCCTCAGCCCTATGTTCCCTCAACTCTCTGTTCCCTGGGCCCTATGTTCCCTCAGCCCTATGTTACCTATGTTCCCTCAGCCCTATGTTCCCTCAACTCTCTGTTCCCTGGGCCCTATGTTCCCTCAGCCCTGTGTTACCTATGTTCCCTCAGCTCTATGTTCATACGGCCTGGTTCATAGATCTGAGGTAACATACAGTAGGGCCTGATTCATCGATATGGTATGCAACATATAAATAACACTGTTAATGCAGTCTACATCACAAGAGGGTCTATGCCAAAAGTAGGCTATACAGTTTAAACAGGGAGGAGAGTTCTTGAGAAAACCAAGGTGTTACTCTATCTTTAATACGAACCCTCTTAAGTGGGGCATGTTTATCCACAATTGAATTAAAATGTTTTATAAAAGAGTCTAAGGCAACCTGAACATCAGTGGATTCGAGTTTAAGATGACTATTACTTACTAAAAGGTCATCTAAAAAGGCTTGGTCATTGAAAGATTTAAGATTTCTCCTCAGAACAGTGTGTGACTTGTTTGTATCCTTTTCTTTGTGTTAGTCTATGGCCAAACCTCTGGATGACGATAGCTCACCACAGGGGCCATGTGGAGAGGGGACAGGTACACCATACTGAGTGACACCATACCAGTGCTCCCATGTGGAGAGCATTATTTTCCTTGACACTGTGCCTTGACATTGTTATGATACCATCTATTTAATGACAGGAACGTAGCATGGTCTCGTGCTAGACGATCTGATGATACTCAACATTGGCAAACCTTCAGACAAATCAGAAATCAGTGTACGTCTGCCGTAAGGAAAGCCAAAACTGTCTAACTACCATGAGCTCATTGCTAGCTCTTACTCAAATCCTAATGCTTTGCCCCCACGTTTAACAGTAGGTGATTGTGTGATCTCAGATCAGAGGGAAATCTGTCTTGCCTTCAATAAGCACTTTGCTGAGGCTGGTTTCCTCTTCGATAGATGCTATACCGGGCCTTCATCTGTGGTTGACTTTAATTGTTTGTCCCCTGATGTCCCCAGCTCTTATTTTTCATTTCATCCCTTCTCTCAAAATGAAGTTGTTGAGGCCCTGACCTTTATTTTTTAATGTATCTATTACTTCGGCTAGCTTCCCTCTTGTCTGGAAACCTGCTAGAGTGATCCCTTTACATAAGGGAGGTGATAGGGATCTTTTAGACAACTATAGACCCATTTCCAAGTTACCATGTCTTGCTAAAGTTTTGGAGACATTAGTCAATAACCAACTCAAACTTGTCCTTAGTAATAACTCAGTGCTTAGTCCTCACCAATCCGGATATAGAGCATTACATTACATTACATTACATTACATTACAGTCATTTAGCTGACGCTTTTATCCAAAGTGACTAACAATAATTGCATTTAACGTAGGAAAAGCCAATGTACTACTACTCGCCAGAACTCACAAGTGCATCTTCTTTCTAAAACAAGTGACTAAGAGCATAATCTAGTGCTGAAGGCAAAGTGCAAGAATAGCAATCTAAAGTACAGTGCAATACAATACAATAAGTGCTTAGGAAGGAGGATTGTTGTAGTACTTCTTGAAGAGATGAGTTTTGAGCCTGCGACGAAAGATGGGCAAACCACAGCACAACCTCAGCCATTACCCTGGTCACTAATGATATCATTACTGCACTAGACAAGAAAAAGCACTGTGCTGCCCTCTTTGTCGACTTGTCTAAAGGGTTCAACACTGTTGATCACCATCTGTTGCTGAAGAATTTGTGTAATATTGGTTTGGATAGTGGTGCCTGAGATTGGTTTCAGGCGTATCTGTCCTCTAGGTGACAGTGTGTTGGGTAATATACAATCTGAATTTTTGTCTGTATCCAAGGGTGTACCGCAGGGCTGTTTTAGGTCCAGTCCTTTTCACAATTTTTATTAATGGCATTGTCTCCTCCTTCAATGACTGTCATGCTCATTTATATGCAGATGATACTGTCCTATACTGTATTGCCGACTCTCTACAGCTGGCCGTGGAAAGATTACAGCTTTCTTTTAATGTTTTACAGGAGGCTCTAATTAGCCTAAAGTTGGTTCTCAATGCTGAGCAAGGAATGTCAACATTGATAATATTAAATTATCTACTATAAGTGGCTCTTGTATTGAGAGAGTCACGGTATATAAATATCTTGGCCTATTGAACCGCGCCATCTTTGAAAAAAACGTGTCACTGATACCTTTGACATGCGCAGTCAAAGGTATCAATGACGCGTTCTTGTAGTCCATGAACAGATTGCTCTCCCCGCTCTGATTTAGCGATGAAAAGCGGCTTGCTAATTAATCTACTTTCGTCAAATATATCCTTTGGAAAACATATCCAGGCATCTTAGTTTTAACAGTATAATTGTGACTGAACATGTTTTGTTTGCTATTAGGTGGTATTCATTCTGTTTCGAGCTCGGCAGGTTAGCCGCAAACTTCATGCCGCAACGAGAGATCCCGTCTCTGGGTGGACAGCTGTTCAACTCGACTGGGACCAGGTCCCCTGGAGCCAGCTACGCCTGGCTGCATATCGCGTTGTTGTGAACGGAATAATCTATCTCCCATGATTTGTGGATTATGATAGATAGGGCTAAAGGAAAACTATTTTTTCTGGGTATCATTCAGCATCAGAGACCAATCTAATCAGTATAAACTTTTAACTCAATTATTTTTTCTAAGTGTCTTACCCGTGTCTTAAGACACTGTTAAGACACGGGTAAGACACTGGTAAGACACTATTAAGACACAGGTAAGACACTGGTAAGACATGGGTAAAACATGGGCTGTATTATAAAGCGTTACCAGGATCTCAAACAAAATCCACACATGAGGCAGCATGCTTTCTGCCTCACTCCTCTTCTCCCAGGCTTCTTCTGGCCTGGGTTTTCCAGTGTTTGGTGAAGGGACGTGGCTGATTGCTGAGGCAGCTGTGGACAATCAGCCCAGGTAGTCATTAAGCTCTCTAACCCACAACCTGGCATCCATTTTGGGTTGTGAGGGCCCCGGGTTGCCACAGTATTCTATCAAAATCCATTAATGTTTTTCATATAAAGCAAAATGTGTGCTTACGTACAGTAGTTGGACTGAACCAATTTCAACCAATAATATGTAATCCACCCTCAATCTTCAACTTTCAGCAACACACAGCAAAGATTCATTATTTGGCTCATTAGCAAGAGCATTGCATGTCTTTGGCTGTTCGCATTACATTAGTAATTTAGCT
>NC_140246.1:15496550-15499050 GCF_949987555.1 Borostomias antarcticus
AGAGGTTAATCAGTCACGCATGACGCAGCACCAGCTGACTGTAGCTGTCATAGCATTGGTCAGCTCACTAGAGCGCATGTATTTAAGCTGTCAAAACATGTAATTGTTCGCGCTTGCCTTTACTGCTGTCGTGCATTGCATGCTCGCCCCACCTCCTCCCCTGCTCCTCCTGCGTATGTCGATGTCGTCTGTTGTCATCGTTGCTCTCTGTCCGGGGTAGTTTGCAGGTATTCCACCAGCGTCGGCCGGTGGATGCCAGAGTAGCCGCTAGCTGGTCTCTGTGGCTTTCCATGGCGGGCGCCATGGACGCAGAGACACGAGGCTGTATCTCCCGCGGAACCCACGAAGCGTCGGCCCGTGGGGACCAGGGACTATAATGTACAGCAGTCCTCCTGTGGCACTCTTTGACGGTCTTAGTGGGCTGAGTTACCTCCGAGCGTCTTCCCGATCGCGGCCCACTCTGATCGTCATTGAGGCAGGATGCCGTTCCCCCTTCCTGGCTCTCTGGGCCAAGGGCTTGGCCCAGAGGGGGGGAACACCTAGATTGCCTCCCCCTGCTAACGCGCTTTCCACGCCGGTGGAAGGCAGGGGGCCCCCCGGACAGAGCACACCGCCAAAAATTCATATGCATGTATTATGCCGCTTGTATAATAAATGTTCAAATTTGACAAAAGTGATCTCGTCTGAACTGTATTTGGGATATTTCTCCCATTCTTCTCTGCAGATCCCTGCACAGCTATTTTCAGGTCTTTCCACAGATATTCAATCAGGTTCAGGTCTGGGCTCTGGCTGGGCCACTCAAGGACATTCACACACTTGTCCCGAAGCCACTCCTTGTCTTGGCTGTGTGCTCAGGGTCGTTGTCCTGTTGGAAGGTTAACCTTCGAGGTCCTGAGCACTCTGGAGCAGGTTCTCATCAAGGATCTCTCTGTACTTTGCTCCGGTCATCTTTCCCTTGATCCTGACTAGTCTTCCAGTTCCTGCCGCTGAAACCCATCTCCACAGCGTGATGTTGCTCTTGGCACGCACCTGCACTCTCACCTGTGGGCTATTACTACTTTACATACAATACAGTAGACAGGTGTGTACCTCTCCAAATCATATTCAATCAATTTTATTTACCACAGGTGAACTCCAATTAACTAATCACTGCCAAAGATTCCTCAACAAAGTACTTAGTAAAGGTTGTGAATACCTATGTACATGTGATAAAAACATTTTTTATTTTATTTTTTGCACAAAAAATAAAAAAATTCACTCACTGAGGAAAAAAATAATTTTGGAATAAGGCTGTAACATAATAAAATGATGGAAAAGAATGGAAGAGTGTGAGTACTTTCTGGATGCACTGTACTGAATATCCTAGATTAGAACATACTGTACTGATCCTAGATTACCAGGTTACCTTATTTAACTGGAAGCCAGAGGATATTTATTTAAGGTGCATACCACTTTATGGTGGTTCTGGGTGTGTGCTACTGTGGTGGTTTGGGGTGTGTGTGTTTGTTTAATGTGCCTGTGTGTGTGTGTGTGTGTGTGTGTGTGTTTGTGTGTGTGTGTGTGTGTGTTTGTGTGTGTGTGTGTGTGTGTGTGTGTGTGTGTTTGTGTGTGTGTGTGTGTGTGTGTGTGTGTGCGTGCGTGTGTGTGTGTGTGGAGGGGGGTGCATTTTGCGTGAGTGTCTCGGGTGGAGAAGAGTGTGTGGTGTAGGGTAACATTTTAAGTACATACAACAGGCACAGGTGTGGACCAGGTAACGTAGTATGACTCAGCCATGCTACTGCCATGTGTGTTTGTGTGTGCACGTGTGTGTGTGTGTGTGTGGGCGGGGTGGGGGGGCAGGGTATGTGTGGTGTAGAGTAACATTCTAACTACATACAACAGGAACAGATGTGGACCATGGTCAGACGGTGATGTTCTTGTTCTCAAACATTCCTCTCTCTCTCTCTCTGTGTGTGTGTACATGTGTGTGTGTGTGTGTACGTGTGTGTGTGCGTGTGTGTGTGTGTACTGGATATTGGCGTGTGTGGGTGTGTGTCAGTGAGGAGGAGGCTTAGAGACCACTGTACTGAAGAGGTCCCTCCATCTTGAGGGCCTGGCTTCCAGCAGGGCCGTCTGTCTGTCTGTCAGGGCCCCTGGGGCCACACCCAGCTGGGGGCTGACAGACGGGCTCTCCAGCAGGGAGGAAGACAGACTGGACAGATGGAACCAGGAAGTCCTGAGTTTAGAACGCAGGCTTATTATAAACCCCAATGTTCAGGGCGCAGGTAGAATAAAAGGGTAGAAGGTGGGTGACATCCTCCCAGACCATCCACCTCTAGCAACAACCGGACGCACTGCTCTGAGGGAAGTCAGGGACTTCAAATACCTGGGCTCATGGGTCAACTTGTCTGAGCAAGACCTTAAAGTGAGGGAGGCGCTGGCAGGGAGGCAGTGTGTGGAACTCCAACCTCCCCCCGACAAATCAAGCTCAGCTTCTTCTATGTGACGGTAGAGTCCATCG
>NC_140246.1:15506550-15509050 GCF_949987555.1 Borostomias antarcticus
TCACTTCCTGTTAGCCCCCAACACACACACACACACACACACACACGCACACGTACACACATGCACACACACGCCCGCACACAGTTTAGATGCTTTTATTTGGATCCACGACAGAACAACCTTTTTTCTGATCCAAACATTTAGAAGAAGGTTATACAATATGGTGGCTAAACCAGACACTGGATGCACTTATGCTAAGCCAGACACACACACATGCACACATGCACACATGCACACGCACACACACACACACACACACACACACACTCACACCCCTTCCAGAGAATGTCCCACTCTTCCTTCCCGCCTTCCTGTTTTCCAGTGAGCTCCTTTGCCGCTCGCCTATTCTGGTCTGATACAGCCTGACCCTCACAACACAGGAAGGGCTAGCCTCACTTCCTGTGTGTGTGTGTGTGTGTATGTGTGTGTGTCAGAGAGAGAGAGAGAGAGAGTAGGCGGGTAATTCTGTAGAGCATTCCTTCATCCAACAGCACACAGCTTAGTCGCACACACACACACACACACACACACACACACACACACACACATGCCCATATTTGGGAGGGAGGGTTCCGACAGTGAAAACCCCAAAATACCGACACCATCACTGACCAGCCTGTTATTGAACCAGCCAGCCACTCAACTCCTGCTTACTGCATCTCCATACTTGACTAGCCAGGCTAGTCAGTCAGACTAGCATCAGCTCCACGGTCATACAAGCCAACACTAGCAGAATAATAATAAGGTACATGCAACTATACGAGACGAGAGTTTCAATGCACCAAGCAAAATGGGTTCATTTGCTGATTTATTAGTTTACATACATACTGTACCCTACACTTACCCTGAACATAAGCTAACAGAAGAAGCGCACTACCTCCGGCTGTCTCCGTGAGTCACCACACACACATCGCACGTTGCATGGAAAGAGCGTGACATGCGGAGTATCATGCAACGTGACCTGCGTTGACATGCCCTATATGAGGAATTCCTCTCTGGGGTAGACGGAGTTCATGCCGGCCCCGTCTGCTGTGATACTCTGTAGAGATACCATGTACAGATACCGTGTAGAGATAACCATGAGTCTTTTCAGGTCCCCATTCTTATCAGATGAGAGGGAGGGAGAGAGAGAGAGACAGAGACAGACATACAGAGAGAGAGAGAGAGAGAGAGAGAGAGAGAGGGACGGAAGGTGAAAGGGGTCAGTGTTGTGTCAGTGTGTTTACTAGTATGAAATGCAGCCCCCCCCCCCTCCCCCCACGCCTCCCCTTTCCTGAACAGGTCACATTTGTACGTATCCTGTTTTTGCCGTGACAACAGAGCTGGGCCCACAGGAACAGGGTGTTGAGGAAGCACTTTCTTCCTGTTACTCTCTGCTCGTCTCCCCTCCAGCGTTGGAACTGAGACAGATAAGGTGGTTCTCAGTACGCTGACTTCCTGAATATGCGGATGGAATTCTGTAGAATTGACCAAGTTAAATCAAGCACAACAGCTACTCGGGGTGCATTGCCGTTGCTGTTCGTAGAGTAAGCAGCTGGGTTGGACACAGCTGGGCGCTAGCAGATCAGCTAATCGTTGCTAGTTTGGTGATGACATCCCACTCAGATCCCATGCACACACCGCGTATAAATAAACAAATGTAGCTTCTTAAAGTACAATCAGATAGCTAATATAAACACAATTCATTATATACAAAATAAATAAAAATAATTCTTTGACATCGAGAGACAATCTCAAAGTGCTGAAGACGGTTTAGCTAACGTTGCCTCCTTCCCAAATGCGTTATCTATGCGTTAACATTACCTTAATTCTTGAACTGAGCTTAGCTTAACCCAACCCAGTTTAACGTTAGCCTAACCCTAATTTAGTTAGCTAGCCATCTAATGATCAAGTGGCCTCTTGACTCTGTCAGTTTAGCTAAATGTGTTAAGATAATGTTTTAAGATATGTTAGTGCCCTTTGATCATTTGAGATGTCAGATAATCAAAGGCAGGGAGCGAGGGAGTATGGATGCTGAGAAACACCTCCCACTTCCTGTGTGTCTGAGGACTCTGGTGCGTCTGTGAAGAGGCAGGACAGGGACTCGCTCGTCAGCTGTCTTTTCAAGGAAGCTGAAAGAGAAAAAAGCAGACTGCTCGAGCTTCATTCATACGGAAGAATGAGACACAGACACACGCACACAAACGCGCGTGCACACACACACACACACAAACGCGCGTGCACACACACACACACACACACACACACACACACACACACACACACACACACAAGGAAGTCCAAAACAACAGCCCCGAGCGTTCAGCCCCCTACCAGTGAATACTTGAGCCTTCCTTCCCATCATCAACCACACACACACACACACACACACACACACACACACACACACACACACACAAAGGGAAGTCCAAAACAACAGCCCCGAGCGTTCAGCCCCCTACCAGAGAATACTTCAGCCTTCCTTCCCATCATCAACCACACACACACACACACGCACACA
>NC_140246.1:15511550-15516550 GCF_949987555.1 Borostomias antarcticus
TACTACTACTACTGCTACTACTACCACTACCACTACTACTACTACTACTACTACTACTACTACTACTACTACTACCACCACTACTACCACTACTACTACTACCACTACTACTACTACTACCACCACTACTACTACTACTACTACTACTACTACTACTACGACTACTACAACCACCACCACTACTACTACTACTACTACTACTACTACTACGACTAATACTACCATCACTACTACTACTACTACTACTACTACTACTACTACTACCAATACTACTACTACTACTACTACTACTACTACTACTACTACCACCACTACTACTACAACTACTACTAGCACTACTACCACTACCACTACCACTATCACTATCACTACCATTACCACTACTACATTACATTACATTACATTACAGTCATTTAGCAGACGCTTTTATCCAAAGCGACTAACAATAATTGCATTTAACGTAGGAAGAGCCAATGTACTACTACTTGCCAGAACTCACAAGTGCATCTTCTTTCTAAAACAAGTGACTAAGAGCATAATATAGTGCTGAAGGCAAAGTGCAAGAATCGCAATCTAAAGTACAGTGCAATATAATATAATACAATAAGTGCTTAGGTGGGAGGATTGTTGTAGTACTTCTTGAAGAGATGAGTTTTGAGCCTGCGACGAAAGATGGGCAGCGACTCTGCTGTCCTGACATCAGTGGGCAGTTCATTCCACCACTGCGGGGCCAGGACAGAGAAGAGCCGTGACCGTGTCGATCGACCGCAGGAGCCTCGGAGTGACGGGGCAACCAGTCGCCCTGAGGTAGCAGAGTGTAGCGGTCGGGAGGGGGTGTAGGGTTTGACCATGGCCTGGAGGTAGGAGGGGGCTGTTCCTTTCATTGCCCTGTAGGTTAGCGCCAGAGTTTTAAACTGGATGCGAGCCGCTACAGGGAGCCAGTGTAGGGAACGGAGGAGGGAAGTTGTGTGGGAGAATTTGGGGTGGTTGAACACCAGGCGAGCAGCAGCTTTCTGGACAAGTTCCAGAGGTTTAATGGCTGACGCCTGTGCCCCAGCGAGGAGGGAGTTGCAGTAGTCCAGGCGAGAGATGACCAGGGCCTGGATGAGTACCTGCGCCGTTTCATTAGTGAGGAAAGGGCGAATCCTCCTGATGTTGTAGAGCATAAATCTGCAGGAACGTGTGACAGATGTGACATGTGAGGAAAATGACAGTTGGTCATCCAGAGTCACACCCAGATTCCTCGCAGTCCGAGTCGGGGTCACCACTGTGTCTTCAATGACAGGTGATGGCCAGGTCCCGGTGCGGACAGCCCTTCCCCGGGAGGAACAGCAGCTCAGTCTTGTCCAGATTGAGCTTGAGGTGATGTGTCGTCATCCACTCCGAGATGTCAGCCAAGCACCCAGCTATGCGTGTCTCCACTTTTGTATCAGAAGTGGAAATGACAGAACCAGTTGGGTGTCATCGGCATAGCAGTGATAGGAGAAGCCATGCGAGCGAATGACAGAGCCCAGAGATGTAGTGTAGAGGGAAAACAGGAGAGGACCCAGGACAGACCCTTGTGGAACCCCCGTAGTCAGACTACGCGGTTCCGACGTCGACCCTCTCCATGTCACCTGGTAGGAGCGGCCCGTCAGGTAGGATGCAAACAGGGAGTATGCAGAGCCAGCGATGCCTTTCTCCTCGAGGGTGGAGAGGAGGATCTGGTAGTCTACCGTATCAAATGCTGCTGACAGGTCTAGGAGTATCAAGACAGAGGAGAGAGAGTTCGCTCTTGCAGCATGGAGTTACTCCGTTACTGCAAGGAGGGCGGTCTCTGTCGAGTGGCCAGCCTTAAACCCGGATTGGTGGGGATCTAGGAGGTCGTTCTGGTGGAGGTACGAAGACAGTTGGTTAAAGATAGCACGTTCAAGTGTTTTGGATAGAAAGGATAGAAGAGAAACCCGTCTGAAGTTTTTGACATCAGAGGGGTCGAGAGATGGTTTCTTTAGGAGGGGGATAACTCTGGCAGTCTTGAAAGCGGAGGGAAAGCATCCTGATACAAGAGATGCGTTGATGAGGTGGGTTAGGAAGCGAAGGAGTTTGGGTGCAACAGACTGAAGGAGAGTCGAGGGAACAGGGTCTAGGGAGCATGTGGTGGGGTGGTTAGATGTTACAAGGTTGAGGGCCTCATTGGGGGAGAGGGGAGAAAAGTGGGATAAGGTGGGGCGTGCAGAGGAGGGGGGGAGCAGGGAGGGGAGAGAGGGTGGGGGGGTAAGTTTTGTGCACGGAGCGTTGACCGGGGGAGGGGGAAAAGAGGATCTGATATCGTTAACTTTCTTGTCAAAGAAGTTGGCGAAATCATCAGGGAGAAGTGAGGAGTTGGGAGT
Source organism: Borostomias antarcticus (assembly GCF_949987555.1). Taxonomy (NCBI): domain Eukaryota; kingdom Metazoa; phylum Chordata; class Actinopteri; order Stomiiformes; family Stomiidae; genus Borostomias; species Borostomias antarcticus. Next base: position 15,513,920 of record NC_140246.1, read on the forward strand.
AGGAGGTGGGGGCTGGAGTAGTGAAGAGAAGGTTTCAAATAGTTGTTTAGGATTGGAAGCAGAGGTTAGGATTTTAGAGCAGAAGAAAGCAGCTTTAGCAGCAGACAGGGAGGAGGAGAATGTGGAAAGAAGTGATTGGAAATTAAGAAGGTCCTCTGGGAGCTTGCCTTTCCTCCATTTACGCTCAGCTATTCTCAGGCTCCGTCTATCAGTCCGCACTGAGTCCGACAGCCATGGGGCAGGTGGAGTTGGGCGTGCTGGCCTGGAGGTTAGGGGACAGAGATTGTCCAGAGAAGAGGAAAGAGTAGAGAGGAGAAGATCAGTGGCAGTATCAGAGGGAAGGAGAGAGAAGGATTCAGGGGCAGGGAGGGCAGAGGTGATGGCAGTGGAAAGGTCAGTAGGGGAGAGCGAGCGGAGATGGCTACGGGCGGTAACCATGTGGGTAGGAGGAGGAGTTACAGGGGAAGAGGGGATGGAGAGGGAGTAGGACATGAAATAGTGGTCAGAGAGATGGAGGGGCAGGACAGACAGGTTAGAGGTGGAACAGTGTCTAGTGAAGATGAGATCCAACTGGTTGCCAGCTTTGTGAGTAGGAGGAGAAGAAGAGAGGTGAAGATCGAAGGAGGAGAGGAAAGAGAGAAGCGGTTCCAATTTCTCACTCTGGATGTTGAAGTCCCCGAGAAGGATGAGTGCGGAACCATCATCAGGGAAGTGCAAAACTGTGTATCGAGCTCCTCTAGGAATTCACCAAGAGGACCTGGTGGGCGATACACAACAGCAATGGCGAGCTTGACTGGATACGTGACAGAGACAGCATGGAATTCCAAAGAGGGCGGGGAGAACTGTGGAATAGAGACGAGTGAGTATTTCCATTTTGGGGAAATGAGCAGGCCAGTACCACCACCTCGCCTCACAGCTCTGGGAGTGTGGGAGAAAGAATACACATCTGACAGGGCTGCGGGTGTGGCAGTGTTCTCTGGTGTGATCCATGTATCGGTGAGAGCAAGGAAGCTGAGGGAGATCAAGGATGTTAAGATTACGGAGTCTAGGGGTGACCCAGTGTCTGCGTGACCCCCGGAGAGGGAACACAAGAGGAATATGATGCAAACACATAATGGTAACAAAACAGGTACAGAGGGAAATCTAGACATACTACCTTCCTGGCAGTCTTACTTGACAAAGTCGCTCTTGAATAAGTCGCCCTAGCCTTCGGTCGCGCGCCGAAGGGAGCTGTCGCCTTCCGGCTGTCGCCGTCTAAACCAGCATTGCTTAAGGCCTGTAACTGCTGATTCCAAATTTTCTGCCAGGAGAGTAGGCCACTCCCTCAGGGCACTCAACAGGGCAATTAGTCTATCTCCGGCAGAAACTAATGCCGCGTTCCAGATAGGATTTTGAGCCCGTAAGTTACGAATTCAAGTCACGACTCACGACTTCATAGCGTTCCAGGCAAACTGTCTGAATTCGTGGCATTCTGGATAAATGTAAACAAGCCGATGTGGTAAAAGCTTGAGATGTGGCACATTGTCAGAGCTGACAAGCTAAACATTGTTTGCCTAATTAAGAAATCGTTGACATCATCGACTTTTCGCCGTTTGCATGGTCACGTTCAGGTTTACCTTAATGTTAGCTAGCTAGCACTAGCTATCTCTTGTCAACATATTTGGGCATCATTACATACACATAGCAGATTGTAGTGCATAATCGTTTGTATTATTTTGATTACAATGTACAAATTTACTTTACATTGCCCTAAAGTTATCTTTGTCGCCATACCCATGGGGGCTGCCATCTTGCTTAGAGGGCTGTGTGACGTCAGAGAGCGCAACTGGGAGAACATCGATCTGGTACGAGTTCACGGGTGGGAAGTTACGGGTTTGACTGCCATTCCAGTGTATTTTCACGTGTAGAAGGTCGGAAAAACACGAGTTACGGGTTGCCTGGAACGCGCCATAACTCTCACAATAGAATTGAATAACAAAGCAGCTTCACAACAACACTGACGACTTAGCACTTAGCACTACCTATTAGAGTAAGAAAATTATACTTAGCAGGATCTAGTTCAGATCCAAGTTCCTTCCAGAGGTTAAAAGCAATCTGGAGAAGACTTGGGCCTGTGCTGTTTATATATCCTGACTTGAGTAGGCCACTCCCTCAGGGCACTCAACAGGGCAATTAGTCTATCTCAGGCAGAAACTAACTCTCACAATAGAATTGAATAAAAAAGCAGCTTCACAACGACACTGACGACTTAGCACTTAGCACTACCTATTAGAGTAAGAAAATTATACTTAGCAGGGTCTAGTTCAGATCCAAGTTCCTTCCAGAGGTTAAAAGCAATCTAATAGTAGTAGTACCACGACTACTACTACCACTACCACTACTACTACTACTACTACTACTACTACTACTACTACTACTACTACTACTACTACTACTACCACCACTACTACTACTACTACTACTACTACTACTACCACTACTACCACTACCACTATCACTACTACTACTACTACTACTACTACTACTACTACTACTACCACTACTACTACTACTACTACTACTACTACTACTACTACTACTACCACTACCACCACTACCACTACCACTACTACTACTACCACTACAACAACA
>NC_140246.1:15526550-15531550 GCF_949987555.1 Borostomias antarcticus
ACACACACACACACACACACACACACACACACACACACACACACACACACACACACACACACACACACACATACAGCGCTCCTCTTCACTCCAGGATGATATCTGTTGCTTAACCTCTTTACATAACCAGCATGAGCCACTAACAGCTTGGTGATATCCCCAGGCTGTCTCTCTCTCTCTCTCTCTCTCTCTCTCTCTCTCTCTCACACACACACACACACACACATTCTCTCCTTCTCCCTCTGTCTCTCCTTCTCCGTCTCTCTCCTTTCCCTCTCTCTCTCCTTCTCATTCTCTCTCTCCCTCTCTCTCTCTCTCTCTCTCTCTCTTTGCTCTCGCTCTCTTGTAAGATGTGTTGCACTCACAAGTCAGATGTGCTAACAACTACTCTACTACTGCACTACTCTACTACTGCACTACTCCACTACTCTACTACTCTACTACTACACTACTCTACTACTCCACTACTCCACTACTCCACTACTCTACTACTCTACTACTGCACTACTCCACTACTCTACTACTCTACTACTCCACTACTCTACTACTCCACTACTCCACTACTCCACTACTACACTACTCTACTACTCTACTACTGCACTACTCTACTACTCTACTACTCTACTACTACACTACTCTACTACTCCACTACTCCACTACTCCACTACTCCACTACTCCACTACTCCACTACTCCACTACTCTACTACTCTACTACTGCACTACTCTACTACTCTACTACTGCACTACTCCACTACTCTACTACTCTACTACTACACTACTCTACTACTCCACTACTCCACTACTCCACTACTCCACTACTCCACTACTCCACTACTCTACTACTCTACTACTGCACTACTCTACTACTCTACTACTGCACTACTCCACTACTCTACTACTCTACTACTCTACTACTCCACTACTCTACTACTCTACTACTCCACTACTCCACTACTCCACTACTCTACTACTCTACTACTCTACTACTCTACTACTCCACTACTCCACTACTCTACTACTCTACTACTCTACTACTCCACTACTCTACTACTCTACTACTCTACTACTCCACTACTCCACTACTCTACTACTCTACTACTCTACTACTCTACTACTCTACTACTCCACTACTCTACTACTCTACTACTCTACTACTGCACTACTCCACTACTCTACTACTCCACTACTCCACTACTCTAATACTCCACTACTCTACTACTCCACTACTCTACTACTCCACTACTCCACTACTCTACAACTACTACTACTCTACTACTCTACAACTACTACTACTACCACTACTCTACTACTCTACTACTCTACTACTCTACTACTCTACTACTCTACTACTCTACTACTGCACTACTCCACTACTCTACTACTCTACTACTCCACTACTCCACTACTCTACAACTACTACTACTCTACTACTCTACAACTACTACTACTACCACTACTCTACTACTCTACTACTCTACTACTCTACTACTCTACTACTCTACTACTCTACTACTCCACTACTCCACTACTCTACTACTCTACTACTCCACTACTCCACTACTCTACAACTACTACTACTCTACTACTCTACAACTACTACTACTACCACTACTCTACTACTCTACTACTCTACTACTCTACTACTCTACTACTCTACTACTCTACTACTGCACTACTCCACTACTCTACTACTCTACTACTCCACTACTCTACTACTCTACTACTCCACTACTCCACTACTCTACTACTCTACTACTCCACTACTCCACTACTCTACTACTCCACTACTCTACTACTCTACTACTCCACTACTCCACTACTCTACTACTCCACTACTCTACTACTCTACTACTCTACTACTCTACTACTCTACTACTCTACTACTCCACTACTCTACTACTCTACTACTCTACTACTCTACTACTCCACTACTCCACTACTCTACTACTCCACTACTCCACTACTCTACTACTCCACTACTCCACTACTCTACTACTCCACTACTCTACTACTCTACTACTCTACTACTCTACTACTCTACTACTCCACTACTCCACTACTCTACTACTCTACTACTCCACTACTCTACTACTCTACATCTCTACTACTCTACTACTCTACTACTCCACTACTCTACTACTCCACTACTCCACTACTCCACTACTCCACTACTCTACTACTCCACTACGCTACTACTCTACTACTCTACTACTCTACATCTCTACTACTCTACTACTCTACTACTCCACTACTCTACTACTCCACTACTCCACTACTCCACTACTCCACTACTCTACTACTCCACTACGCTACTACTCTACTACTCTACTACTCTACTACTCCACTACTCTACTACTCTACTACTCCACTACTCCACTACTCTACTACTCCACTACTCTACTACTCTACTACTCCACTACTCTACTACTCTACTACTCTACTACTCTACTACTCCACTACTCCACTACTCTACTACTCTACTACTCTACTACTCCACTACTCCACTACTCTACTACTCTACTACTCCACTACTCCACTACTCTACTACTCTACTTCTCCACTACTCCACTACTCTACTACTCTACTACTCTACTACTCTACTACTCTACTACTACACTACTCCACTACTCTACTACTCTACTACTCCACTACTCCACTACTCCACTACTCCACTACTCTACTACTCCACTACTCCACTACTCTACTACTCTACTACTCTACTACTCTACTACTCTAACTACTCCACTACTCCACTACTCCACTACTCTACTACTCTACTACTCTACTACTCTACTAATCTACTACTCCACTACTCTACTACTCTACTACTCTACTACTCCACTACTCTATAACTCTACTACTCTACTACTCCACTACTCCACTACTCTACTACTCTACTACTCTACTACTCTACTACTCTACTACTCCACTACTCCACTACTCCACTACTCCACTACTCTACTACTCTACTACTCTACTACTCTACTACTCTACTACTCCACTACTCTACTACTCCACTACTCTACTACTCTACTACTCTACTACTCCACTACTCTATAACTCTACTACTCTACTACTCCACTACTCTACTACTCTACTACTCCACTACTCTACTACTCCACTACGCTACTACTCTACTACTCTACTACTCTACTACTCCACTACTCTACTACTCTACTACTCTACTACTCCACTACTCCACTACTCTACTACTCTACTACTCTACATCTCTACTACTCCACTACTCTACTACTCTACTACTCTACTACTCCACTACTCTACTACTCTACTACTCTACTACTCCACTACTCCACTACTCTACTACTCTAATACTCTACTACTCCACTACTCTACTACTCCACTACTCTACTACTCCACTACTCCACTACTCCACTACTCTACTACTCCACTACGCTACTACTCTACTACTCCACTACTCTACTACTCCACTACTCTACTACTCTACTACTCTACTACTCCACTACTCTACTACTCCACTACGCTACTACTCTACTACTCCACTACTCTACTACTCCACTACTCTACTACTCTACTACTCTACTACTCTACTACTGCACTACTCTACTACTCTACTACTCCACTACTCTACTACTCTACTACTCCACTACTCCACTACTCTACTACTCTACTACTCTACTACTGCACTACTCTACTACTCTACTACTCTACTACTCTACTACTCTACTACTCTACTACTGCACTACTCTACTACTCCACTACTCTACTACTCTACTACTCTACTACTCTACTACTGCACTACTCTACTACTCCACTACTCTACTACTCTACTACTCTACTACTCTACTACTCCACTACTCTACTACTCTACTACTCCACTACTCTACTACTCTACTACTCCACTACTCTACTACTCTACTACTCCACTACTCTACTACTCTACTACTCTACTACTCTACTACTCTACTACTCCACTACTCTACTACTCTACTACTCTACTACTCCACTACTCTACTACTCTACTACTCTACTACTCCACTACTCTACTACTCTACTACTCTACTACTACACTACTCTACTACTACACTACTCTACTACTCTACTACTCTACTACTCTACTACTCTACTACTCTACTACTCTACTACTACACTACTCTACTACTCTACTACTCTACTACTCTACTACTCTACTACTCCACTACTCTACTACTCTACTACTCTACTACTCTACTACTCTACTACTCTACTACTACACTACTCTACTACTACTCACTACTCTACTACTCCACTACTCTACTACTCTACAACTCTACTACTCTACTACTCCACTACTCTACTACTCCACTACTCTACTACTCTACTACTCTACTACTCCACTACTCCACTACTCCACTACTCCACTACTCTACTACTCTACTACTCCACTACTCCACTACTCTACTACTCTACTACTCCACTACTCTACTACTCCACTACTCTACTACTCCACTACTCTACTACTCCACTACGCTACTACTCTACTACTCTACTACTCTACTACTCTACTACTCCACTAACTACTCTACTACTCCACTACTCTACTACTGCACTACTCTACTACTCTACTACTCTACTACTCCACTACTCTACTACTCTACTACTCTACTACTCTACTACTCCACTACTCTACTACTCTACTACTCTACTACTCTACTACTCTACTACTCCACTACTCCACTACTCTACTACTCTACTACTCCACTACTCTACTACTCCACTACTCTACTACTCCACTACTCTACTACTCTACTACTCTACTACTCTACTACTCCACTACTCCACTACTCTACTACTCTACTACTCCACTACTCTACTACTCCACTACTCTACTACTCTACTACTCTACTACTCCACTACTCTACTACTCCACTACTCTACTACTCCACTACTCCACTACTCTACTACTGCACTACTCCACTACTCTACTACTACACTACTCTACTACTCTACTACTCTACTACTCTACTACTCCACTACTCTA
>NC_140246.1:15543193-15550693 GCF_949987555.1 Borostomias antarcticus
AAGGAGAGCATGGATGGGTCAAAGGCAGAGATCACATTTCCTCGGCTGACCGCATCATGTGCGTGTGTGCGTTCCTGGCTAGCGCTTCCTGCGCGCTCGTGGGTGTGTTCAGTAGCTGTATGATCATAAAGTGGATTTCCCATCCTTCCCTTGACGTATGAGCGTGTTTGCCGAGGGCAGAGTGACTCAGAGAGGCTCCAGGGACACAGTCGGTCACTCCTTGGACACACTCCTTCTCTCCCTACAGCTCTTTGTCTTAGTGTTTGTCTAGATCAAGCCTAGAGGGACTGTCAACACACACCACCCTGGATAATGATCGATGAATCGCTGGCTCATATTTACTAATAGAACTCAATTATTACCAACGATGCCTGATATTACCAGGAAATGGCACAAAGGGTTTTTCCATCCAATGTGTGTTGGTCTGTGTGTGTGTGTGTGTTTTCTAGGTGAGTTGACAGATGAGTTAACTTACAACCTCCTGTGTTTATTGCCACATCACAGTTGTTGTCTGTTCTGGCGTATCAACACTCAACAGAGCCGGGCGTACAGTACGCTGCCTACGACTATGGAACATTCCTCTGACGTCCTGAACTCACTGCTCTCGTTCTCTTTCCGTTCCTCCCATCTCTCTCTCCAATCTCTCTCTCTCTCTCTCTCTCCCTTCATTTCACCCCCCCCCTCTCTCTCTCTCTTCCTCTGTCCCATTCTCTCCCTCCCTCTCTCTCTCTCTCCCTCCGCCTCTATCTATTTCTGTCTCTTAAGCCCAATCATGCTTTGTTGAGCGACGCTTTTGAAACCGTCACGCGGCACTTTTGACGTCATGGGTGACACTTCTTTTTTAAAGTGTTGCCGAGGGCTGTTGCGCACCAACAGATTTTTCTAATGTCACTGACTCCGTCACATATTGTCGCTGAGGTGTGATTGGTTAGCTATATAGAGGCTTGTGCGTTGACATGGACATGCTTGTTCAACAGCTTTATTTTGGTTTTGGCAAGCTAGTAGCTGGATGGCCATTCCTCTGCTAAACCATCAAGCTAGTAGCTGGCTAGCCATTCCTCTGCTAAACCATCAAGCTGCCTGGTTGACAAGCTAAGCTAAAGTTACAACCAAGCTAATGTTACCTATTTATACTGTCAGCTATCCTAATCAGCAAGTGACAGATGGACAGCACTAACATTAACAAAGTTAGTGGACTTGCAATAGCCTTAACTAGCTAACTACAATTCATACTAGACAATGTAACGAGTATATAGCTACGTTACCAGCGTGTTTGCTGTGTGAACGTAGTGGACTGTCATTAAAGCAGACATCCCAAAATTTGTGCATTTCTTTATCCCTTTCTCTCATTCATAACGTGATCAAAGCTGAAATAGCTATGCTCACGCTGGCAGTCACAATCAGTTCTGCATTCAGCCCTTATCCGTGTAGACACATCGTTTCAAGATACTTATACTAGCCTACTTCTACAGAGTCTAATACATTGATGCTATGTGTGTGTGATACATTGAACAGACATCAGCTCATTTCTAGTCAGTGATGAACACCCACAAATATATCATTTTAAAACAGCAGGCCTACGTTGTCGTACAAATAATACAATCTGTTTAGTCTCTTTAGCTGTCAAAACTCTCCGGGTCACTGATGCCATGGAGACGGCGATAAGTGTCGCCTGAAGCATAATGGTACAGTCACACATACACATTTTATATTCACCTCCCATTCACTTCCATTCTATGCGAGGGAAGAGGTGAAAAAAACCTTCGCTTCTGGTGACGAAATTAATTCACCTTGTTTCTTCGCCTGGTGTTCAATTTTGGTTAATTTTGACCGGCAAATTCATAACCTCAACCAATAGCAAAGACATGGGTGTGGTTGACCTCAGTCTTGGCTGTAGGTTTTCTATGGTAGAGCCTGGCTAGCTAGCTATGCCATGTCGTAGCAGACATGGAAACAGGCATTATTTTTTATAAACTGACCATGTAGTTTGAATCTGCTCGTTTACTTTCTCGCATGAAAACATATCAAAACTTGATAAAGTGACAAACAGTATTGGTTTTGTGTGCGTCACATCCAGCACTGCCCACACAACACGCACATTTTGCCTAGGCAGGTGATGGTTCTTTCCCTGCCAACTATTATTTTCGCACGTGATGTCGAGTGACACTTTTCAACATTTTGTCAAGCGACACTTTTCAAGAAGTATAAATGTGGCTTAACTCTCTCTCACCCTATGTCTATCTATCAATCACCTATTGTATTTATATTTTGCTATTCTTGCACTTTGCCTTCAGCACTAGATTATGCTCTTAGTCACTTGTTTCGGAAAGGAGATGCACTTCTGAGTTCTAACGAGTAGTAATAATACACTGACTTCATTAAATGCAATTATTCTAATCGCACTGGATAAAAATGTCTGCTAAATGACTAATGAAATGTAATGTATCTCTCTCTCTCCCTCTCTCTCTCTCTCTCTCCCTCTCTCTCTCTCTCTCTCTCTCTCGCTCTCTCCTATCTTTTCTCTCTGTCCCTCCCTTCTCCTCACGATAGAAAAGGACAGAAGGTTATATTAGCCATGTGTACCAAGTAAGGGTACAGGGACATTGGAATCCTTGTAATGGCTTGTCCTTACAGTATCTTATCAGTACTAATCAGTTCTTCATTCCTGTCCTAGGTACTCAGCTAGACATGTAAAGGTTCCCAAACTCGCAAGGCTAAAGGTGCTCAAAGTGTCAAGTGATCAGCTGTTGGTCTGGGGAGGGGTGGGGGTGGGAGGGGGGGTTGTCAGGAAGGGCAAATGAGTGGGATTGAGCGACTGGTTCGTGGGATGGTGCGAACAGGTGGTAGGCGGTGGTGGTGGAGTCTTTTGTGATGGAGATGGCCTTCCTGCGGCAGCGTTGGCTGTGGTGTTCTTTGCCGTCTTCGTCACCCGCTGGATGGCATGTCTATCTTGGGTGGTCGTGGGAGTTTTTTTTGTCATTGCTGTAACGCTGTGTGAGACAGCAACACAATAAAATGACCATGGCATTTAAAACAACATCAATAACAATTAAAACTCACATCTCCACAGGTCTGGATGTCCTGGATCAGTCCCATTGCCCAGAGGGCCTTGAGAACAGGCTGTGTGTGTGTGTGTGTGCGTGTGTGCGTGTGTGTGTGTGTGTGTGTGTGTGTGTGTGTGCGCGTGTGTCTGTGTGTGTGTATGTCTGTTTGTGTGTGTGTGTGTGTGTGTGTGTGTGTGTGTGTGTGTGCGTGTGTGTGTCTGTGTCTCGGTCTCTGTGTGTGTGTGTGTGTGTGTGTGTGTGTCTGTGAATCTGTGTATGTGTCTGTCTCTGTGTATGTGTGTGTGTCTGTCTGTGTGTATGTGTGTGTGTGTGTGCGTGTGTCTGTGTGTGTGTATGTGTGTGTGTCTGTGTGTGTCTGTGTGTGTGTGTGTGTGTGTCTGTGTGTGTGTGTGTGTGTGTGTGTGCGCGTGTGTCTGTGTCTCTGTCTCTGTCTCTGTGCGTGTGTGTGTGTGTGTGTCTGTGTATGTCTCTGTCTCTGTGCGTGTATGTGTGTCTGTGTATCTGTGTATATGTCTGTCTCTGTGTATGTGTGTGTGTGTACGTGTGTGTGTGTCTGCGTGCGTCTGCATATGTACCATTCCCCGGAGGTCCCAGAGAAGAGACTCTGTATGAGTCAGAACACGTTATCTACAGGTCCACTTCCATGGCGGGCATTCCTCCTGGGTCAGCCTCTGGACCGGGCCAGCCACAGGACCGGGGCTATTGATAGATCAGCCCTCTGGACCGGGCGGGTCAGAGAGACCGTGATGCTGCTCCTCACACAGACAAACGTCATGGCTACAGATACAGTATCTGAGCTAAGGGTAATAATAGTAGACTCTGGTAGAGGTTCAGAGAGATCAAAATGTGTGTGAGCTCCTCAGTGTGTGTGTGTGTGTGTGTGTGTGTGTGTGTGGGTGGGTGGGGGAGTTTGTGGCAGAGCAGGGTGAACAACACATGCTGAGTGGGAGCATGTGCTGTTGGATGGAGGAAACACACACACACACACACACACACATATACTGCATATATGTACACACAGACACACACATATGCACACACACACACACACACGTGCACGCACACACACACGCGCACACACACACACACACACACACACACACACACACACACACACACACACACATACTTAACCACTCTCCGCCAGATTTTTCTCACTTCACGTTGTGAACCCTGCATCACCTCCCAGACAGCGTGAGTGGTTTTGGCTTTGTGAAGAGAGGGCGAAGGGTGTGTGTGTGTCTGTGTGTGCTTGTGTGCGTGTGCTCGCACGTGTGTGTGTGTGTGTGTGTGTGTGTGTGTGTGTGTGAGAGAGCAGATGGAAAGGGGGGTGTTACTGTGTTCCTGCCACATATGATCACAGTCCTTCTGTGAGAGTTTATCAGTGTCAGACTCCTCCAGTCACTGAGTGTATGTGTGTGTGTGTGTGTGTGTCTGTGTGTGTGTGTGTGTGTGTGTGTGTGTGTGCGTGCACATGTGTGTGCGTGTGTGAGATGAGGGACATTACTCTTCATACCCATTTTCACTATGCTGAGAGCAGCCAGGTTAAGCCTGATGTATGAGCTCCTCTCACTGCGTTGGTGTCGTGTGTGAAGTCGGGTGGTCGGGGAGTTGACTCCCCTCTGTCGCAGGCAGACTTCCCTCCCTGATTGGACGACCCAGCCTCCCTCCCTGATTGGGCAGCCTATCAAGCACCGGTAGTGATGTACAAATTAGAAACCTCAGGATCATATAAGCTCAGACAGGAGCAGCCACACACACACACACACACACACACACACACACACACACACACACACACACACACACACACACACACTATAACACCACAGAGACACCTGGCACATATGGTAGTCTTCATATCAATCATGGTCACAGTCTTCATATCAATCATGATCACAGTCTTCATATCAATCATGATCACAGTCTTCATATCAATCATGGTCATAGTCTTCAAATCAATCATGATCACAGTCTTCATATCAATCATGGTCACAGTCTTCAAATCAATCATGATCACAGTCTTCATATCAATCATGGTCATAGTCTTCAAATCAATCATGATCACAGTCTTCATATCAATCATGGTCACAGTCTTCAAATCAATCATGATCACAGTCTTCATATCAATCATGATCACAGTCTTCATATCAATCATGATCACAGTCTTCATATCAATCATGATCACAGTCTTCATATCAGTCATGATCACAGTCTTCATATCCATCATGATCACAGTCTTCATATCAATCATGATCACAGACTTCATATCAGTCATGATCACAGTCTTCATATCAATCATGATCACAGTCTTCATATCAATCATGATCACAGTCTTCATATCAATCATGGTCATAGTCTTCATATCCATCATGTTCATAGTCTTCAAATCAATCATGATCACAGTTTTCATATCAATCATGATCACAGTCTTCATATCAATCATGATCACAGTCTTCATATCAATCATGATCACAGTCTTCATATCAATCATGATCACAGTCTTCATATCCATCATGATCACAGTCTTCATATCAATCATGATCACAGTCTTCATATCAATCATGATCACAGTCTTCATATCAATCATGGTCACAGTCTTCAAATCAATCATGATCACAGTCTTCAAATCAATCATGATCACAGTCTTCAAATCAATCATGGTCACAGTCTTCATATCAATCATGATCACAGTCTTCATATCAATCATGATCACAGTCTTCAAATCAATCATGATCACAGTCTTCATATCAATCATGGTCACAGTCTTCATATCAATCATGGTCACAGTCTTCATATCAATCATGGTCACAGTCTTCATATCAATCATGGTCACAGTCTTCATATCAATCATGGTCACAGTCTTCATATCAATCATGATCACAGTCTTCATATCAATCATGATCACAGTCTTCAAATCAATCATGATCACAGTCTTCATATCAATCATGGTCACAGTCTTCATATCAATCATGATCACAGTCTTCATATCAATCATGATCACAGTCTTCATATCAATCATGATCACAGACTTCATATCAATCATGATCACAGACTTCATATCAGTCATGATCACAGTCTTCATATCAATCATGATCACAGTCTTCATATCAATCATGATCACAGTCTTCATATCAATCATGGTCATAGTCTTCATATCCATCATGTTCATAGTCTTCAAATCAATCATGATCACAGTTTTCATATCAATCATGATCACAGTCTTCATATCAATCATGATCACAGTCTTCATATCAATCATGATCACAGTCTTCATATCAATCATGATCACAGTCTTCATATCAATCATGATCACAGTCTTCATATCCATCATGATCACAGTCTTCATATCAATCATGATCACAGTCTTCATATCAATCATGATCACAGTCTTCATATCAATCATGGTCACAGTCTTCAAATCAATCATGATCACAGTCTTCAAATCAATCATGATCACAGTCTTCAAATCAATCATGGTCACAGTCTTCATATCAATCATGATCACAGTCTTCATATCAATCATGATCACAGTCTTCAAATCAATCATGATCACAGTCTTCAAATCAATCATGATCACAGTCTTCATATCAATCATGGTCACAGTCTTCATATCAATCATGGTCACAGTCTTCATATCAATCATGGTCACAGTCTTCATATCAATCATGGTCACAGTCTTCATATCAATCATGATCACAGTCTTCATATCAATCATGATCACAGTCTTCAAATCAATCATGATCACAGTCTTCATATCAATCATGGTCACAGTCTTCATATCAATCATGATCACAGTCTTCATATCAATCATGATCATAGTCTTCGTGAAGGAAGATGGTGATGGAAATGAGATCCTCTCTCCCGCCAGGCTGAAGGCCATTCTGAGATACTTCAATTAATTATTCAATGGCTAATTTTACCGAACATTAATTGATTCATTGTGAGAAACTGGGGTGCATTGAAACAGAAAATATTAATTTTATTAGATGAAACATATTTCAAACCGCTAACTACGCTTAAAAGAGGATTAGCCTTCTCTTAGATAGAAAAAGAAAATGATGGAATTAAGCAAATGTGAGTGAAGCAAAGCGTACAAACACATTTATAATATATCACCATGGAGACCAAGCAAGATTAAAGTAGTTAAATCTGACAACAGCTTCTTCTTCTTCAGTTTTCCCTTTGTGTAGGTGGCACCAAGCAGGAAGCACCGGCATCATCAGGCCAACGATGTCTGCTACGCTAATCCCACAATGCACCTGGGTGTGTCAGGTAGGGTAACACCTCGTCATAGGGGGGGGGTTCACAGTGTTCCGTTCATCCCCTCACAACACCAGTCCCATCTCCGGTCCCGGAGATAACAAACCCACTTCTAAACCCTCAGTCCATAAGAGGCCTCCGACACTCAAAGCTTCCCGAGCCGTTGATGATG
>NC_140246.1:15555693-15590693 GCF_949987555.1 Borostomias antarcticus
GGATGCATACTAATACAGTGTAGTCTAGGTAACCCTGGATATTATGGGTTGTATCATATAGAAAAAAATAATATTCGCACAGTTTTACATGCTCTCTCAGTGATTAATTAATACAACATCCGGGTGTACAGTTAAAGGTTTTCTCATGATGTACCTGACAAAGACAATTCAGGTCGACATGTTGTATTATTAAATCCCAGTGGGTGCATGGGAAACGGAAACATATTCTCTTTTTCTAAATGATCATCTTTCTATCCTGCGCCTGCTGGAACAAGGTGGATGTGCGCTCACTCTCGTACCGTTCTGTAACCCAGTTCTATTAATACATCCATGACCCCAGCCCACCCCTCATCCCAGCCAGAGAATGAACTCTGACCTTTCAGAGACGGCTCGTCCGGAGCAGCTGGAATCTCCGCTGTCTCTCCGTCTTCTCACACCTCTCTTGTGTGTGTCTTGTTTTTATTCTGGGATCTTATGACTTCATACTGAATTTGATGTTGTTTTGTTGTATCATGTTCCTATTTTGTATGTTTTTTTTTATATTGTATTCAGGGTGGCATTGAAAAAGAGAGCTTGCTCTAAATTGTCCTCCCTCGATAAATAAAGGTTTCAATTCAATACAACTCCTCTGTGCTTCTCTCAACACGGCTGTGTGTGTCAGAGACCTCCATACACAGACCCTCATACAGACCCCCATATACAGATCCTCATACACAGACCCCCATACACAGACCCCCATACACAGACCCCCATACAGACCCCCATACAGACCCCCATACAGACCCCCATACAGACCTCCATACAGACCCTCATACACAGACCCCCATACACAGACCCCCATACAGACCCCCCCATACACAGACCTCCATACACAGACCCCCATACACAGACCCCCATACACACACCCCCATACACACACCCCCATACAGACCCTCATACACACACCCCCATACACAGACCTCCATACAGACCTCCACACAGACCTCCATACACAGACCTCCATACAGACCTCCATACACAGACCCCCATACACAGACCCCCATACACACACCCCCATACACAGACCTCCATACAGACCTCCATACACAGACCCCCATACACAGACCCCCATACACACACCCCCATACACACACCCCCATACAGACCCTCATACACACACCCCCATACACACACCCCCATACAGACCTCCACACAGACCTCCATACACAGACCCCCATACAGACCTCCATACACAGACCCCCATACACAGACCCCCATACAGACCTCCACATACAGACCCCCATATACAGACCCCCATACAGACCTCCATACACAGACCTCCATACACAGACCCCCATACACAGACCCCCATACAGACCTCCACATACAGACCCCCATACACAGACCCCCATACAGACCTCCACATACAGACCCCCATATACAGACCCCCATACAGACCTCCATACACAGACCTCCATACAGACCTCCATACACAGACCCCCATACACAGACCCCCATACACAGACCCCCATACAGACCTCCACATACAGACCCCCATACAGACCTCCACATACAGACCCCCATATACAGACCCCCATACAGACCTCCACATACAGACCCCCATACACAGACCTCCATACACAGACCCCCATACACAGACCTCCATACACAGACCCCCATACACAGACCTCCATACAGACCCCCATACACAGACCCCCATACACAGACCCCCATACACAGACCTCCATACACAGACCTCCATACACAGACCCCCATACACAGACCTCCATACACAGACCCCCATACAGACCTCCACATACAGACCTCCATACACAGACCCCCATACACAGACCTCCATACAGACCTCCATACACAGACCCCCATACAGACCCTCATACACAGACCCTCATACAGACCCTCATACACAGACCTCCATACACAGACCCCCATACAGACCTCCACATACAGACCTCCATACACACACCTACATACACAGACCCCCATACAGACCTCCACATACAGACCTCCATACACAGACCTCCACATACAGACCTCCATACACAGACCCCCATATACAGACCTCCATACACAGACCCCCATACAGACCTCCACATACAGACCTCCATACACAGACCTCCACATACAGACCTCCATACACAGACCTCCACATACAGACCCCCATATACAGACCTCCACATACAGACCTCCACATACAGACCTCCATACACAGACCCTCATACACAGACCTCCACATACAGACCTCCATACACAGACCTCCATACAGACCTCCATACAGACCCTCATACACAGACCTCCATACAGACCTCCACATACAGACCCCCATACACAGACCCCCATATACAGACCCCCATATACAGACCTCCATACACAGACCCCCATACACAGACCCCCATACAGACCTCCACATACAGACCCCCATACACAGACCTCCACATACAGACCTCCATACACAGACCCCCATACAGACCTCCACATACAGACCTCCATACACACACCTACATACACAGACCTCCATACACAGACCCCCATATACAGACCTCCATACACAGACCCCCATACACAGACCTCCACATACAGACCTCCATACACAGACCCCCATACAGACCTCCACATACAGACCTCCATACACACACCTACATACACAGACCCCCATACAGACCTCCACATACAGACCTCCATACACAGACCTCCACATACAGACCTCCATACACAGACCCCCATATACAGACCTCCATACACAGACCCCCATACAGACCTCCACATACAGACCTCCATACACAGACCTCCACATACAGACCTCCATACACAGACCTCCACATACAGACCCCCATATACAGACCTCCACATACAGACCTCCACATACAGACCTCCATACACAGACCCTCATACACAGACCCTCATGCACAGACCCCCATACAGACCCCCATACAGACACCCCCATACATAGACCTTCATACACAGACCCCATACACAGACCTCTGTACAGAGACCCCTATAGAGAGACCACCACAGACCCCCGTACAGAGCAGATGAAGACCTCTTCGGCTTGGCCTCCAGTCCCTGCTGACGGTCCTCCACTAATCTCAGCCCCTCTCCTCTCTCTGGTTTGGATTGGTTGGCTGTGCGGGGGACAGGGTTGTGATTGGTTAGCCGTGCAGGGGACAGGGTTGTGATTGGTTAGCCGTGCAGGGGACAGGGTTGTGATTGGTTAGCCGTGCAGGGGACAGGGTTGTGATTGGTTAGCCGTGCAGGGGACAGGGTTGTGATTGGTTAGCCGTGCAGGGGACAGGGTTGTGATTGGTTAGCTGTGCGGGGGACAGGGTTGTGATTGGTTAGCCGTGCAGGGGACAGGGTTGTGATTGGTTAGCCGTGCGGGGGACAGGGTTGTGATTGGTTAGCCGTGCGGGGGACAGGGTTGTGATTGGCTCCAGTGACTGAAATAGCTGCTCTCTGGCACTGTTCATATTTAAGGAGCGATATTTCCGATCTGACATTCAGTAAGAGGCACAGGAGCTCCAGCAGTAGAAGGTCTGAGGTTCTGGTGCTGAGGTGTGCTGGTGAGGTCCAGCAGTAGAAGGTCTGAGGTTCTGGTACTGAGATGTGCTGGTGAGCTCCAGCAGTAGAAGGTCTGAGGTTCTGGTTCTGGTACTGAGATGTGCTGGTGAGCTCCAGCAGTAGAAGATCTGAGGTTCTGGTACTGAGGTGTGCTGGTGAGCTCCAGCAGTAGAAGATCTGAGGTTCTGGTACTGAGATGTGCTGGTGAGCTCCAGCAGTAGAAGATCTGAGGTTCTGGTACTGAGGTGTGCTGGTGAGCTCCAGCAGTAGAAGATCTGAGGTTCTGGTACTGAGATGTGCTGGTGAGCTCCAGCAGTAGAAGGTCTGAGGTTCTGGTTCTGGTACTGAGGTGTGCTGGTGAGCTCCAGCAGTAGAAGATCTGAGGTTCTGGTACTGAGGTGTGCTGGTGAGCTCCAGCAGTAGAAGATCTGAGGTTCTGGTGCTGAGGTGTGCTGGTGAGCTCCAGCGGTAGAAGGTCTGAGGTGTGCTGGTGAGCTCCAGCAGTAGAAGATCTGAGGTTCTGGTTCTGGTACTGAGAGGTTCTGGTGAGCTCCTGCCCGAGTCAAGCACCGTCTGGCTCCATCCATCCATGTCATCACTGATCTCCCCCAGTGTCCCTGGCTCACCTCCGCAATCACACCCCAGATCTCTGGATCTCTCTCTATCGCTCTCTTTCTCTCCGAGGGGAGATGGAGAAGGAGGGAGGGAGGGAGGGAGTTAATGTTTAATATATTAATGTTTTTTTCCATGTCATAATACCTACTGATGAAGGCCTGGCTGCTGAAACCTTTATCTTCTCTCCATGGAAATACCTTTTTGACGTGTTTCAGCGTGACCCAGACCTCTCCCCTCTAGTATATTTCCCTTTGGGTTTCATACGCAGCTTTTTAACAGATAGTGGTTGAGCGCAACGCTAACTAATCTCTGTCAGCGAATGTCACAGATGAAACCCGTGACGTGTTAAACATAAGAGACGTGTTGCAACGCTGTCCTCCCTCTCTGTGTCCCCGAGGACCCTGGAGGAGCTGTCCTCCCTCTCTGTGTCCCCGAGGACCCTGGAGGAGGAAGACCTGGCAGTGAACCTGCTCTGGGAAAGAAAAATAGAGAGGAGAGAGGAGAGGAGGAGACGAGGGGAGAGGGGGAGAGGATAGGGGAGGAGAGGAGAGGAGAGGAGAGGAGAGGAGAGGAGAGGAGAGGAGAGGAGAGGAGAGGAGAGGAGAGGAGAGGAGAGGAGAGGAGAGGAGAGGAGAGGAGAGGAGAGGAGAGGAGAGGAGAGGAGAGGTGAGATGGATCCAGTGAAACAGAGGGGGGATCTCCACGCAGGCGTGTGCCGTTTGAACGGGGGACTTCCTCGTCCCCGAAAAGGAAAGAAAATGATTAACGCCTTGGGCAGTTGCCATATCAACCTCAAGGTCTCTCGGCCGCGAGTGTTCCTGGGCTGGCTGGTAATTACCCGCAGTTCAAGGGCCCTCGGTAATTACCCAGAATTCATCTGCACCTCCCGTACCGGAGGGGGAGAGGGAAGGGAGGGAGGGCGAAATAAGAGAGAGAGAGAGAGCGACGGAGGTAGAGAACGCGTTCCGTATTTGCATATCCCCGTGGTCAGGTAATGCGCAGCTTTAGAGATGGGGCCCGCTGATGAGTGGGGGATGCTGGGAAATGCGGAGGAACCGTTTTGTGGCGCTTTAATGACACACTCCACCGCTTTGACCTTTCCCACTCACCCACTCCTGAACCCGACGCCTCGTCCTCCGCTGCCAACGCTGGCACGCGCCAACGCCAAGCTACTCAACGCGGAGAGAACGCACCGTGACGGAACACCTGAGAACATTCTCGAGGCCGGAGAGTGCTCTTAAGAGGTGGGAGGCTGGGAGGAACAGTACCTTCTTGCAATTATGCGTTCGAAAATGGAAAGAACTAAAAAAAATAATAATACTGAACAATACCATGCACTTAGTCACTTGTTTTCTGATGCACTTGTGAGTTCTGGTAAGTAGTGCAGGGCTAGTCAATTACTTTTGTATGAGGGCCAACTGATTCAAATGTTAATTGTATGGGGGCCAAACTTTAAATAATTGTCGGATCTTAGCACTTGTGAACATGAAAAATAACAATACCCTTAATACTGTGTATCAAAAGTGTTTATTATTAATAATACTAAATTGTCTCAAGACAAAAACAAAGTGCTCATTTTCCATCAGTTACGACATCTCGCCTCTTGTTACATCTTTATCACTCACAACTACACACTCGTTACATCTTTATCACTCAAAACTACACACTCGTTACATCTTTATCACTCAGAACTACACACTCGTTACATCTTTATCACTCAGAACTACACACTCGTTACATCTTTACCACTCAGAACTACACACTCGTTACATCTTTACCACTCACAACTACACACTCGTTACATCTTTACCACTCACAACTACACACTCGTTACATCTTTACCACTCACAACTACACACTCGTTACATCTTTATCACTCACAACTACACACTCGTTACATCTTTACCACTCAGAACTACACACTCATTACATCTTTACCACTCAGAACTATACACTCGTTACATCTTTATCACTCACAACTACACACTCGTTACATCTTTATCACTCACAACTACACACTCGTTACATCTTTATCACTCACAACTACACACTCATTACATCTTTATCACTCACAACTACACACTGTCTCCATTTTCAAAAACAACAGACAAATCAGATTGCATTACTTAGACATGTGTGCTCTACTAATCGGTGCATTTCACATAGGCTACAACTCTCAATTCAGAATAAAAAGAATTGAATCAGAATTGTCTCAAAGACAAAAACATCAAGTGCTCATCTATCAGTAAGTTATACCATCTCAACACCACACCTACCAGTCATTTTTTAGATTTGTCTCCCTTTTCAACAACAAAAAACACATTACAAAAACACAAATACGCCTACATTACTTAGACATCTATGTGTGGTCTACTAATCAGTGCATCACGTCTGCTTTAACGAACTCTCAAAAGAAAAGAAAAACAACCAGTGCTCTAATCAGTGACTGAAATGGCATTTCTTAGACTTGGCAAGTGCTGCGAAGTCAGGCTCATATGGAGTGAGGGCAATACGCAGTCACTGGTGGAGGTGGGCACTTGTAAGGGAGGCACCTGTGTTTGTTTTTATTGCATTCATATGTGAGAAGCTTGACTTGCAGGTAGACGTTGTACAAACATAGTAAGTAGAAAAAGGGCCAACCTTCTGGTGTTTGGGAACTGGACCTGGTTAAGTGTCACCCAAAACTGCTCACATGACAAAGATCTAAACTCAGATGATGCTTGGATGTGGATCAGTTCTAACTGCAGGGAGCCCTCATCCAGTGACGGGAGCACCTGCTTGGCTTCAGCTGCAAACTCTCCCCCAGCATCAATAGTAAAGGGGTCCTTCGTAAGTCGCATCACCTCTGCGGGTATATTGAAGTTATCAAACCGCGCAGCAAAGTTCTCAATCAGTTTATGGATAAATGCTGTCATTGCAGGGGTGATCTGTGTGTAATAATGCTGACATTGCAGGGGTGATCTGTGTGTAATAATGCTGACATTGCAGGGGTGATCTGTGCCGATGACGAGGTGTTGATCAAAACGCGCAGCGTTGGGAAGTGCAGCATTTTCATGGGGGTCAGATCGGTGGAAAACAACTCGTTTTCTTTTAAACCCATTCAGTTTGTCCACTACATCGCAAACCCATTCAGTTTGTCCCTCTCTTGCAACTGCAGGTTAAGTCTGTTCAAGTGCTGGACAATGTCACTTAAAAAACAGACATCTGCCATGAACTCCTCGTCTTGCATTTGTTCTAGGAAAGGGTCCTTCTTGTGATGGCAGCCGCGGAGAAAGGCAATGATCTCGTGCCTGAGTTCACAAACTCTCTTGAGAGCGTTACCCTTACTTAGCCATCTAAAGTCATTATGTACAAGTAAATCACTGCTCAGCTGACATATCAGATAAATGTTTGCGAAACAAACGGTGCTGCTGTAGGCTTGATGTGGCTCTGATGAAATTGATCAAAGACATTATATTGTCCATAGTGCCTTTTAACTCACCACTTAGCTTCCCGCAGAGTACGCTCTGGTGTATCAGACATGGCTTCCCTCAGAGTACGCTCTGGTGTATCAGACATGGCTTCCCTCAGAGTACGCTCTGGTGTATCAGACATGGCTTCCCTCAGAGTACGCTCTGGTGTATCAGACATGGCTTCCCTCAGAGTACGCTCTGGTGTATCAGACATAGCTTCCCTCAGAGTACGCTCTGGTGTATCAGACGGTGCCATACCATTGTTCCGACATCTCATTAGTCCGACGTCTCACTAGTCCGAAACATCCCATTGTCGGTCGGACTCTTGAGCCGTCGGAAAAATGGCATGTCTGACGATCGGTGAACAAGTTTCAGACTAGTGAGACGTCGGATCAATGGTATGTCGGAACAGTGGGCAGTCCCCGTATCAGACAGTGCAGTGTTTTCATCTGTGGCGCGAGGGCGGCAAGACAAGCGGACAGTTCCTGCGCCCGCCCGGACATGGAAGGGGCTCCATCTGTGACTAGCATGCTGACTCGTTGCAAATCTAGTCCATTCTTGTTGGAAAATGAAACGATCTTCTCAAAAACGATTTGACCCGTTGTTTGTCCCTCCAGTGGAATTAAACCCAGCAAATCCTCACGAAAGCACTCACCATTAAAGAATCTCACGTAGCAACATAGCTCTGCTATATCACTGCCATCTGTAGACTCATCAACAGCTAGTGACATTACCTCAGTCGTTTTAAGCTTGTCCAAAAGAGTTTCGAAAACATCTGTTGCTAGTGCTTCCACTCTTCTAATTGCAGTTGTATCGGACGTAGGAATTTTCCGAATCGATGAAAGGACACTCTTCTTAACCTTTTCCTCCGTCGCTACGTCGTCTAGAACAGCTAGCATGCAGTCTTTCACAGTATCTGAATCAGTGAACGGCTTTTTCTTTTTGGCGATAATCCATGCTATGCGGAGGGAGGCTGTTGTAGTCCTCTCTTGCTCGGAACACGACCGGGCCATGATAGCTCGTCTCTGCTCATAGTTTGTGGTTAGGCTCTGCACCTTTTGTCTGCGAGCATCCGATCCTTCTGGAAAATTTGTTTTGAAGTTCGAGTGTTGAAGTGTCTTCTCAACTTGTACTCCTTCGAGACAGCGATAGACTCGTTACACAGCAAGCATACTGGTTTGGTGGTGTTGTTTGTAGTAATCGTAGTAAATAGATATTTCTCAGTTCATTCCTGATTGAACTGACGATTTTCGTTGTCGATCTTCCTCTTTTTTAGAGTAGACAGCGACATTTTTTAGCTAATTTGATGATTGTCCTCAGTCTAGCTATAGTAAACTCCGATCAGCTGCGCGTTGAACTCCTGACCTGAGGTTAAGTTAGTGGCTCGCGTGTACATAGGGAACGTTAAGGCGGAACGCCATCTCTCATTGGAGGAAATTGACTGAGCGCGTTCTTGCTGAAAAACGGCATTCAATCAGGAACAGACTTGGGAAATATCTATTTACTACGCTTGGAACAAAGCCAGTATGCTTGCTGTGTAACGAGTCTATCGCATTATCATTTTAATGTTCTAATAATATTAATCAAAGTGTTTGTTTCTGAAGAGCTTGCGCTGTTTCTGAAGAGCTTGCATTGTTTCTGAAGAGCTTGCGTTGTTTCTGAAGAGTGTGTGTTCCTGTCCTGTGTTTAACATCCCTGCAGAGCTACACACGGTCCACCAGCTGCATCTGCTTTTCAAACGGCCCGTCTAGTGTATAATATTCCCTTTTGACACCAGCCATGATTCAAAACCAATACTTTACCTCAATATCTGAGCGGAGCGCCCGCCTGCCTTTCTGTCTGCCTGGCCTCCCTGCCTGCCTGTCTCCCTGCTTGCCTGTCTGTCTGCCTGGTCTCCCTGCTTGCCTGTCTGTCTGCCTGGCCTCCCTGCCTGCCTGTCTGTCTCCCTGCTTGCCTGTCTGCCTGCCTGCCTGCCTGCCTGCCTCCCTGCATGTCTGTCTGTCTGTCTGTCTGTCTGTCTGTCTGTCTGCCTGTCTGTCTGCCCGCCCGCCCGCCCGGTCTCAGTATTGCAGTAGGTCTGAACCCAGTGAAGCTGCGTGGTGGAGCAGGATGATTTCCACGATCTGAATGTGTTAGTGACCAACACTGAGAACTGTGTACCATATATATATATCACACACACACACACACACTAGTAATATCTCCATGCGGTAGACCGCTCTACCCGGGGCCCTCTCTGACCGTTCAGCGTTTATATATGATTCACATAATGAACACTTGGACCATCCTCGCCGGCCGTGATTATATGACTGTCAAGCGCTCGTTAAGCCTCGCGACTACAGCGGCTTCAGGCAGAGCGTCCAGGGCAGCGCCGCACTCACAGACCAACGTGGTCCTGCGACCGTTAGCTGGAACCTCCTGCTTGCCTAAGCTCTTCCCGTTCATTGTAAATTGATATTTAACAAACAGCTTTGTGGTTATTTTCCCTTTGCACATCAAACAATTCGTCCCGTTTACACCGCGCACACATCATCTCTCTGGGTGATAAATACTGGAAGACGTCCGCTAGCCCAGTACCGCGGACGACGACTAATGATGAAAATTGCCCGTGTAAGTGTTGACTTGTGAGAAAACGCAGAACAATGGGAAGCCCTTGCATAAGTAATCACTCAATAACAACGCGGCCTCTTATCTCGGGCTGGCACCGTCGCTCTGACCGGACTCGTTCTGATTACTGCGCAGAAGCGGTGAGCCAATTACCAGCCAGTCTGTTTTTTTTGTTTTTTTTTAACTGCTGAGCGTGCGATGCCTAATGAAGAGCAATTAGCCACCCCTCGCTCAGAGCCTCTCCGGCGCTGACACCGTCACTCTTCCACTCCTTCTCATTACTTTCCCCTGCGTGTGTGTGTGGTGTGGGTGTGGTGTGTTTGTTTGTGCGTGTGTTTATGTTTGTGTGTTTGTGCATGCGTGTGTTTGCGTGTGGGTGTGGTGTGTGTGTGTGTGTGTGTGTGTGTGTGTGTGTGTGTGTGTGTGTGTGTGTGTGTGTGTGAGCCATCACTGAGAAGGACAGGGATGCACAGAACCAAACTTCAGCACTAAGAGGGGGCCTAAGAGGTCCAAACAGAGCCGCCACAGAAACACACAGTAACATGACCTGAACTAATGTCCTCGCGCTAATCTATCCCACAATGCACTGGTAACTGGGGTTTGAGATGAGGGGAGAAGATGGCCAGCTTAGTGTAAATGATCATCTCCTTTTCCCTCCATCTCTTCCTCGTTTCTCTCTCTCTCTCTCTCTCTCTCTCTCTCTCTCTCTCTCTCTCTCTCTCTCTCTCTCTCTATCATTTAGCAGCTAATTTTCATGCTGGCTCACATTACCATTTGTAGCAAATTACTAAAACATGATGTACACACACACACACACACACGTATGCAGACGCACACACACAGGCACGCACACACATACACACACATACACCCACGCACGTACGCAGACGCACACACACAGGCACGCACACACATACACACGCGCGCTCACACACTTTGGATTGCCACCTGCTAATCACCGCCACTACCTCTCCAACGCCACTGCTGCTAAATCCCTTTGTTCAGCGTGGAGGAGGAGGAGGAGGAGGAGGGAGAGGAGGAGGCGGAGGAGGAGGAGGAGGCGGAGGAGGAAGAGGAGGAGGAGGGAGAGGAGGAGGCGGTGACCCCTCCCTGTCTCCTGCGGCAGAGACGGCCTGATCACCCCTATCAGGTAGACCACAACACACCCTGACAAGAGGAGCGCAGACACACTATCAACAAGGCCTCAGGTCACCTCTCACCTACAGGGAGGCCATGTTGGCCCTCTATACCAGGGAGGCTGGGAGGGCAGAGAGGGAGGGAGGGAGGAGAGAATGGGGGAGAGAGGAGATAGGGAGGGAGGGATGGAGGAGAAAAGGGCGGAAGGAGGGAGGAGATAGAGAGGGAGGGAGGGACGGAGACAGAGAGACAGGCGGAGGCAGAGAGACAAGGAGGGAGGAGACAGAGACAGGGAAGGAGATGGAGAGACAGGTAGGGAGACAGAGAGACAGAAAGGAAGACAGAGAGACAGGAAGGGAGAAGGCAGAGAGACCAGGGGGGGGATAGAGACAGGGGAGGGGGGGGGTGAGAGGAAGAAAGAAGGAGGGAGGAGACAGGGACACTGTGCAGGAAGATAGGGAGAGAGGGGGAGGAAGATAGGGAGAGAGGGGGAGGACGATAGGGAGAGAGGGGGAGGAAGATAGGGAGGCAGGAGGAGGAAGATAGGGAGAGAGGGAGAGGAAGATAGGGAGACAGGGGAGGGCTGGGAAGACCTGGCCTTTGTGTGGGTGATCATGTTGGTCATTTCTGATAGTACAAAACAAAGACCCAGGTCCTTCAGCCTTTACGGGTATTACGGTAACACACTCAATACAGCTTCACAATGTTCTGATGTACAGCCCCCCAGCCCAACTGGCTCACCACCTCTCATATGCAGATCTTCAAGGTGTGACCAGGGGGGGGGGGTCTCTCCATTGTGTCTCTGTCAGAAGGACTGAGGCCGGGAGGATTAGAGTCTGCCGTTGGCCTGCTCTGCTGGACGATGGCTCTCACCTGCTGGACGACTCCATTAATAGATAATGACCGTTACTGGCGGCTGAAGAAGTGGGTCTATATATTGTAATACGCTCACTTCCAATAGAAATAGTAAATTGTAGAGTTTTGACATGGTGGGTGGTTAAGAGGTGGGTGTAGGTGTGTCCATGGAAAAGGAAGTGGTCGTAGGAGTGGAGGTCTGACCAGGCCAATCTAACCGCCAACACCGGGCTGCTGGCTGTCAGTAGATAGACAGGCAGAGAGGAGGAGCTCTGTGTGTGTGTGTGTGTGTGTGTGTGTGTGTGTGTGTGTGTGTGTGTGTGTGTGTGTGTGTGTGTGTGCGTGCGTGTGTGCATGTGTGTATATATATTTATGTGCGTCCGTATGTGTATGTGCGTGTTTGTGCATGAGTGTGTGTGCGTGTGTATGTATGCGTGTATGTGTGTATGAATGCATGTAAGTGTGTGTGTGTATGTATGTATGTATGTATGTATGTATGTATGTATGTATGTATGTATGTATGTATGTATGTATGTATGTATGTATGTATGTATGTGTCTCTGTGTATGTATGTATGTATGTATGTATGTATGTATGTATGTATGTATGTATGTATGTATGTATGTATGTGTGTATATATGTATGTATGTATGTATGTATGTATGTATGTATGTATGTATGTATGTATGTATGTGTGTATGCGTGTATGTATACGTTTGTGTATGCGTGTGTGTGTGTGTGTGTGTGTGTGTGTGTGTGTGTGTGTGTGTGTGTATTTGCTGACCAGGCAGCCCGTGCCACAGCTCCAGCCAAAGCAGACATGAAGTCAGCACAATGCCTGCCACAGCACTCCGACAGCCAATAGGATGGCTCGGGTCCACGGGGTCAAAGGGCGGGGGTAGGCACCACTTCTGCTCTGTGGGTCCGACTGCTGGCAGAGGCGAGTCATGTGATCTGGTCCTTCACAAAGCGCCTGAGTGGAAAGTTACAATGTTGGGGTGTCTAAGCACTGAGAGAACCTCCGCTTTCTATCGTTCTCACTCCCTCCTCTCTCTCTCTCTCTATCTATCTATCCTTCTATCTTTCCCTCTCCCTCCCTCTCTCACTCTCTCCCTCTGCATCTTTCTCTCTCTCTCTCTCTCTCTCTCTTTCCCTGTCTCTTCTCTCTCTGCCTATCTCTCTCTCCCCCTCTGTCCCCCCCCCTCTCCCCCCCCCCCCCCCCTCTCTCTCTCTCTCCTTCTCCCTCGCCTTCACACACACACACACACTGATGGTTCAGTGAGTGAGCTGGTCAGTCTACCATTTCTTGGTTAGGATTCAACCAGTGCCCCCCCCCCTCCCGCTCCCCCCCAGCCCCCGCCCCCCCCCCCCCACCCCCGTCAGGAGGTCAGAGGATTTACTGTTCTACCCTCTTAAGACCCGGATAGATGGTTAAATGGATCAGATGAGTGAAGTGGAGCTCTATGCAGAAACGTTCCTGTCCGTTGACGTTCACCATGTGCTGCGCAGGGATAATGTTCTGGGGCTCACAGAGGAACTGTGACTGGGAGTAGAGAGAGAGAGGGAGGGAGGGAGGGAGGGAGGGAGGGAGGGAGGGAGAGGAGAGAGAGAGAAAAAGAGGAGAGAGAGATTTTGAAAGAGAGAGAGGAGAAAGAGAGGAGAGAGAGAGTGAAAGAGAGAGAGAAGAGAGATACAGAGAGGGAGGGAGGGAGAGACAGTGGAGAGATGGAGAAGAGAGAGAGGAGAGGAGAGGAGAGAGATTGGGAAAGAGAGAGAGGAGAGAGTGAAAGAGAGAGAGAGGAGAGAGATAGAGAGAGAGAGAGAGAGAGAGAGAGTTGTTTGAGGACACACAGAGGCCTGAGTCACCGGTGACGGTGGTCCTCTATGATGATGTGAAACAGGGGAAACCACAGCACCTGTATTGGGGCGGTACCGGCCGCCTGGCGCAATCACAACCCGAACCAAACGGAGTCCCAGAGATCAAACGAGGCGCTCTCCGTCCGTTCATATCAAAACCACTGCCTCACCGCACGCCATCGTCCCTCCAAACCAGAACCACAGCAGAAAACATGCCGTCACCAGACGTCTGAGGCCAACACCTGCTTCGCATTTGACAATCAAGATATTGTTTGGTTTTACCTTCCCTTACTACAAAGACATTTTTTTACTGGTCCCAGTCAGGCGCTGGGCGACATGCCCACCGCCTGTTCCCTCCTTTTACACGGTCTGACGTCGGGGGGCCGGCGTGATCCCGGACCAGAACCAACCCAATAAAAGCGCGTTCCCATCAACAACGATCAAATGCGCTGATGGTTTATGGAGTCTGCCCTGGCGGCCCTGGGGCCTGTTCTGTCCCGTTCTTAATGTTTATGTAAAACACGATCACGCCGGACCGGAGGGACCCCGGCGACTTACAGATCTGTACAAATGAGCCGGCCGGACATGTCTGTTTCCACTTTGGCTGCAATGCCAATATACCGAGAGGGGGAGAGGGGGAGAGGGGGAGAGGAGGAGAGCGGGAGAGGGGGAGAGGGGGAGAGGGGGAGAAGGGGAGAGGGGGAGAGGGGGAGAAGGGGAGAGGGGGAGAGGAGGAGAGCGGGAGAGGAGGAGAGGAGGAGAGGGGGAGAGGAGGAGAGGGGGAGAAGGGGAGAGGGGGATAGTTTGGCAGGACATGAAAAGGTAACCCCCCTGGGTTGTAGGGTTGGGCGGGGGGGGGGTTAATTACACACACACGCGCGCACAGTCACACACACACACACACACCTGTGCCTAGCGGGGTTCCCGGGGCATGCCAGAACTCTTCGGGGTTCATCTGGTGGTTCACCCCTGTGGTTCGCCCTGTGCCCTGGCGGAGTGGACCGGCGCCGGGCGTGGCGCTCTCCCCCCTCGGCGTCGCGCGGCCGGCGGAGACGGAACATTCCGTGGAAGAGCCCCATGAAGAGCGCTGAGTGATCAGCTTAGCGCTCCTAGCGTGCTAATCCGCTGGACGCTAAAGGGAAAATTAGCTAAGGGGAAAAGGTACACTGAGTTAACTGATCCCAGTAGTGGGTGACCCATCACCTCTGACCCCTGATGACCCCAAGCCTGCCTAATCATACAGGTTATAGTGATCCAAGAGGTCATTTAAGGGTGTCTTCACATTCTGAAAATGACACAACATGCTGGATATCAATGCTACCATGATGTCCTGCTAACAGCCCTTCTAGATGCTTCCCACACAGACGAACAAGGACACACACCCGTCATCGGGACACACCTTGTACCCGGCCAACTCTAGAATAGCCTGAGGTTCTGTGTGAATATCCATGTGTGGGTGTGCTAGCGCGTTCCGTTGAAGATGCCCAAAACGTGAGAGCGATCCTAAACGTGAGGGCGTTCGGAGTGTTCCTTCACATTCGGCTTTGAAAGCGACGTGACGTTGCCGGATATCTGACGCCGCGATGTCCCGAAGCACAAACATTCACGTCAGCGCGAGCGCGCCGTGCGACTGTTTTGAAATCTGATGTCTGTGATGAGCGAGGAGGTGGAGCAGCTAATGAACAGTTACGCAAGGTCGGCAGATGATTAGGGATTGCGTAACCCGGACTGAAATTCACAACGAGACTTAGAAGACGTGGACTCTAGCCCCCCAGCGCAGAGAATCAGAGAGAGAGAGAGAGAGAGGGAGGGAGAGAGGGAGGGAGGGAGGGAGAGTGAAGAAGATCATGGACCAGCTCGGTTGTTTCTCAACGGAATACAAGAGAGATGATCTAGGTGGTCTCCCTCTTGTGTGTGTTTCTCTCTCTCTCTCTCTCCCTCGTCTCTCTTCCTTACCCCAGGATGACACGCATGACCGAGAATCCGAGCGGTCCCCGCCATTCGCTGGCACCGGCGCGGTGTGGCACGGAGCTGCTTACAGTAACAACAGAGCCCGCGTTGGGCGCATTTCAATCAGCGGCCGACCATAAACGCTGCGGCCGCCGGCTCGGGGCCTATAAATACACCCCTCCTGCCCACTCCTGGGTTCTCATGTGGTCTCCGTGCCGGTCCCCTCTGGTCTCACTGGGTTTTATATGGCCCAAAGGCAGCCCATCAAATTACAGATGCAAAGCCATCTAGACCCCCTTATCAAACTATTTCAGCTCGATGACACAGTTTCCTAAAGCGGCAATTAGAGCAGAAAGAAAATATCCGGCATACCAGGCATCTGGAGGAGGATGGTGGACAGTGACAACTCATATAGCCAAAGGCCATCTCTCCCTCTTTCTCATGCTCTCTCTCACCCTCTCCCACTCTCTCTTCCTCTGCTCACTCACTCCCTTCCCAGATCAAGGGATCTGTATGTACATAAAAACAGGCTCTGATGATGATTTCCCATGGGCGCAGTGAGCGACCACATCGCTAGCGTAGCGTTCGCGCGTGGGCACGGCCGAGGAGCTCGACGCGCCGGTGCTGAGCGCGCCGTGCGACCGCTTCTGCTCCGACTCACACGACATGCAACACACAGCCTGCTTCCAGAGCCCCATTATGGTCAACTGTACACTAACAAACATTCTTTCACCTCTGCATGTAGGCCTACCGGACAAGGTCTGTTCAAATACAACAGCCAAGGTTTTTTTAGGCAGTTTTAGAACAGAATGTTCGTTTTGAAAACCAACTGCCCACTCAGTTCTGAAGACAGTAGTTCTAAAGACTTGAAATGCTGAATCTTCAATATAATCCCGTTTTAGAACATCAGAGAGACATTCTGCCACTTCAAACGTTTTAAAACTGCTTAGAACTGTGCCGGCTACTGTATGTGAACACGGCTTAACATCTCACATAGGGGCACAACCCGCTCTTAGAAACTCATTAAATACTAATAAAAACATGTCATTCACCTTTACACCAGAGTGGAGTGGTTCTGTTATTTCATGGTGTTATTGATTGAGACTAGTAATCTAGATCTAAGAAGTCTCTTCAATGGAGAACTGACATCTTGACATGTTTAGTCATAAGACTTATCAGTGTCTGTGATAGTTCTTTCTCAATATGTCCTATATTATGCACACGTCTGATCATTATGGAAGAGGGCCCATGCTGTAAATTAGTCATACACTCACTGGGTTAGCCATGCAAGTAAAATAAAACAAATGTTATCCATTAACATCATATTGTATTATATTTACAAACCACCGTGAAGTGTTTAAGTTCTCATATGCAATCCCATGTGCACTGACATAACCTGGCAGCACAACCGAGATAAGGTTCACGAGAAACCCTCTGATGTTACATTAAACTGCACACACACACACGCACACACATTCCTGCTCTCTCTCACACACACACACACACACACACACACTCTCTCTCTCTCACACACACACTCTCGCACACCCACACTCCCTCTCTCTCTCACACACACATACTCTCTCTTTCACACACACAAACCCACACTCTCTCTCTCACATACACACACACTCTCTCACACACATACACACACACACTCTCTCTCTCACACACACACATTCTCTCTCTCTCACACACACACACATACTCTCTCTCTCTCTCTCTCTCTCTCACACACACACACACACACACATACTCTCTCTCTCACACACACACACACACATACACAGGTTATCAGAGCAGCGAAGATAGCAGGGTGGGACAGCATGCACGCTTTACCTAAGGCCAAGGTTATGTCAAACTCAGGTGTAACAGCGGGTGGAAAAGAACATCAGATAACGACCGTAGGTTAATCAAGTTAACTCAAGGTAAAACACTCCAAGCACTTGGCCCAATCATGTGTTTGTGGCCTACTCTATTTAACACGCCTTCTGTGCAACCTGTCATTACCAGAGATGTTGCTTAACGACACCATTTTAACCTTCAGTGTAACATAACACCCCATAACATAAGAGCGAGTCTGTAAATTGGACATGTGTTCGTCTCGTCCTTATTCAGTTTCATCTCCATTCACTCCTAATCATCCCCTCCCAGCAGGCTCCTCGGCCTCCATCACCCTCAGGTTCATGGTCCTGCTCTGCTAGCTCCCGGAACATATCCAATCTGCCCCAATTAACACCTGCTGGATACTGGGACTGTGAGTAGCAGTGGGCGGCAAATGCACCTGGTTCAAAGTGCGAGGGTGGATCGGCTGTGTCTGCCGGCCCAACAGGACCACGCCTTCAGGACCCTAAAACAGGCCAGGGGGGTTCTGGGAGATCGTGGTCGACCCCTCCCGTCCCCGGTCACGGTCTCTTTGACCCACTCCCCTCTGGCGGGAGACTGCGGCCCATCGGGCCGGGTCCACTCACCACAAAAACAGCCCCCCCCCCCCCCCCGACTCTATACCCCCTGCACCACTTGCACACAACATCTTATTGTTGCACATACCTCAACGACACGCCCATTGCACACACTATATACATATAGCATCATTTATATCACAACCCATTTTGTATAAAGTACGTAAATTGCATTTCTGCCTCCCTTTTTATCAGTATATTGCAATTTGTATATTGCACTGTATTTTGTTTGCACCTATTTTTTGTCATTTGTTTGCACTGTCCTGTCCTGTCCTGCACCCTGTCCTATGTCGTCTGCAACAGAATAGGCTACGACTTAACAGTCAAATTCCTAGTAGGCCTAGTGTGTGCCTATACAGTAGCCTACATGGCAAAAAAACGGATCTTGAACGAGAATAAATGGTGTGGTATTGTGTCGGTCAGATAATAGGATTATGAACCATTTTTAGTCCAGAGCTCTTACATCATTCTAAGCTTCATGTTGCCTATCTGCCAGGAATACAACGTATCTGCTTGTTGAACGACACACTCTTGAGTTAGCAACAGAGGAAACGCCAAATATTGATGACGCCTCGTCATTTCCCTGTGCTGCGCGCGCTTCTCTCCTTCCTTTCCAGAACACTGCGGAGCGCGAGGCGCGGCTCGGCATTCCCGCCACGTGCGCTCAAATCGCCCCCCTCTATGATAATCAGCGTCCCTCGATTGGCCCAAATAGAATGCACTGTATTTATATACGCCATCTGATTGGCTGGGGTGCTCCAGGTCGATAGTGAACACACTGCAAAGACTCCAGACAAGGGATTCCTGCGCGTCTAGTACTATGAGAAAATAGCGCGTGTATACATAGGCGTATTACTAAGAATTCTAGTCTTAAACGGATTGGTTTGGCTGAGCGGAATATCTAAATAATTTCATAGGCATCGAACTGATAGGATATGCTTGCGGTTTGTACTCGCTAATTCGGTGAAAGCTTCGGGTGCTGTCGGCGGCGGAGGGATATATCACCATCCCACCACGCGTCAAAATATTGGCGTTCTAGAAGTCGGGGGAGACAGCGCCAAAGCTCAGACGGAGAACGCTCTTTGGGATGTCAACAGAGATCTTCAATCTCCATAGCGCATTACTACGACTTTTACGACATACACACATTGGAACTGTCATTGATGTGCCCTGAGAGGACTGTAACTTAACGCACCCAAGTGCAGGAATCAAGAAACGGGAATCTTATTATATGCGGCTTTTTTCCCATCGGGATAAGGACGACGCGACAGTGACATTTTTTTTTATCTGAGAGCTCGGAGTGGTGGAGTTGGCGTAGTGGATATACCGTTTAAAATATTTTTTCACCCATTGAAGTGGATTGAATCTGCTGTTTTCGACAAGACAAGGGAATGAAAGCGTTCTCTGTGTGAATATGTTGCTGTCCAAATTCGGCTCATTTTCACACATTTGCAATCCCTCAAGCATGGACCATTTACCGGTGAAAATACAGCTCCAACCAGGTAAAGCATGGTCGATTGCGCTGCAAGCTGGCTAACGCTACAGTTGATCGTATCCGATATACACTGTTTCTTAGTGGTTACTTGGTATAAATAGCTTGCAGCTTTCTAACGTTAGACCAGAAAGGCATTTATGCTGAGCTGGCGGTGCATGTTCAGCTGGGCTAGCTGCTGCTAGCTTAGCATGACCGCAGCGCCGCCGAGCCCACACAGTGAACCCGCTGCCCTTCTGACTAGTGAGCAGCATCGTGTAACGTTACCGTGTTGAACTCTGCAGACCTGAACTCATGTCTTCCGTCATTTCTACAGTGAAACTGGAGAAGGAGCCGTTTGAGAAGGTGTACCAGGTGGGCTCCGTGCTGGGCAGCGGCGGGTTCGGGACCGTGTATGCCGGGAGCAGGGTCTCTGATGGCGCACCGGTGAGAATGGGGATCTGGAATGTTTTGATTCTGCCCAGTTGGCACATGGCGCCATCACGACACGGCGCTATCGCCGCGGCCTTTTAATCTACCGTGTTGCTACTATTTGGTGTGATTTCTTATGTATTGTTTTTTTTCCCTTCCAATTGCAGGTCGCAGTAAAACATGTGGCCAAGGAAAGAGTGACCGAGTGGGGTACTATTGTAAGTAGTAGCCTAATGACGACTACTCTTTTTTTTTTTTTTTTACCACGGCGTTCTTTTCTTTACTAGAAACGTGTTTAAATGAGCTAATTAAACTAATTCGTGATCTGTTTTTTCCCCCACAGAACGGTTCCGTTGTGCCTTTGGAAATCCTCTTATTGAAGAAAGTGAGCTCGTCGTTCCGAGGGGTGATCAAGCTGCTGGACTGGTACGAGAGACCGGACGGCTGGCTGATCGTCATGGAGAGACCAGAGCTCGTCAAGGATCTGTTCGACTTCATCACGGAGAAGGGCTCCCTGGACGAGGACACGGCCCGGGGCTTTTTCCGCCAGGTCCTGGAGGCCGTGCGACACTGCTACAGCAGCGGGGTGGTGCACAGGGACATCAAGGACGAGAACCTGCTCGTAGACCTGCGCACCGGGGAGCTCAAGCTTATTGACTTTGGCTCGGGGGCGATTCTCAAGGACACGGTCTACACTGATTTCGACGGTACGTACCGTGGGCGCTCCCCCCATGTATGCGTTTTACATCGGTCACCTATGGTTTGTGTATTCGGGGTATTGTAGATGTATCGTGTGTATTATTCCACTGGATTTGACCTAGACATAGTCTTAAGTGTTTTATGTAATGTTGACGGATTGGGAGTGCGGACTGTGTGTGATTCGTCCTTTCTGCTCGGCTTGGCTCGGAGCCGTGTTGGCGGGGGCGTCACAAGCCTGTGACGCAGTAGTTTGTTTTAGATGATCGTAGAGGGTTTTCCCGGAGCCGTGGCGCTAGTGCGTAGTTCTGATCGCAAATACGGATGTTTTCCTAAAGGGAAGTTTCCTGTTTTGCTTATATAATGTCATCACGCAATTATTGCAGAGACCCCACGTTGACGACTCGGCTTAATTTATGCAATCATACCCTATCGCTTGGGTAACTTATTCGATTCCAAATGCAGCGTGATGTGAAACGTCGGGTTTTGTTTTTCTTTATGTTTGCCGCAGTTTGCACAACAGTGGGTCATAAACGTAGCTTAAAAGGGTTTTATGAGTGTTAGGTCAGCTGCCACGTAACATCTGCTTGTTGTGAAACCCGAGCCCTGGGTTCACGTGATGGCTCACATTGCGCATTGGAGTTTTGTGTTTGGTATCCAAGTCGCTCAGCTCAGGGGAGGGGCGGCCGCGTCACATCTCTGTGCTGGAAAAAGGTGGAGAAAAAAGGCTTTATTAGGAGAAAGACGGCTTTAGTGGTGTGGAAAACGTATCATGTAAGATGTGAACATGTGATTTCACTGACGTTTTCTTACAAATTGTAACATTTTGCTCAACATTGTTAAATATGACCAAATATACAGTATGCACAATATTATTGTAGGAGTTGGACAGTGTTATGCTGTACAGATATAACCTTACTACCAGGGCCCAATGCAGATGTTATGACAGATCTGGAGCCCCCTCACTCATCCCCCATCTCTCCTTCCTGTTCCTGTAGGTACCCGCGTATACAGCCCCCCCGAGTGGATCCGCTTCCATAGATACCACGGTCGCTCGGCAACGGTGTGGTCGCTAGGCGTGCTCCTGTACGACATGGTCTGCGGAGACATCCCCTTCGAGCAGGACGAGGAGATCCTGAGAGGGAGGCTCTACTTCAGGAGGAGGGTGTCTGCTGGTGGGTAACCCCCCCCCCCCCCCCCCCCACCCACACAAACACGCACACACACCTGGCCCCCTACTACAGGAGCCGTAGTGGTAAATGGCGCCCTCTATAGGCAGAGCCAAGTCACAATACAGAGGCTTTCCATCAGTGCTGCCTAGCATAACATGGCTGTAAATGATGGATTATAGTGACCAATGTGTCCATGTAGTAGATCTATGATTTTGCTCTCTTCCTAGCTATTCAGACTCCTAAACAAGAGTGTCTATTTTGGGCTGTCTCACCCTGTAAGATACTCCTGCCTACCTACCCCAGAGACACTGACCGTTAGTGATGAGTATTGTTTAGATTTTATCGATACCGTTATTGTTATTGATAGTTCATTTACATAGTTCATTCATTTACATAGTGGACTGTCACTAATATAGTGATCTGTGTGATACTTGTCCAGCCATTGCTGGTTATGGCTACCTTTTACACATTGGCCACCGCAGCTATGCTGTTTCTCTTTTCAACTGCATGCCACGCAGGTATGAGTGTGTCTGATAATGATTTTAATAATGTGTGGGCTGATTTCATAATTGTTTAGGCTTGTATGTATAGCTTATAGTAGCCTAGCAAAATCAATCGGATAATCAAAAAGTCAGGGTTATGCAACCTGGCTGATCCATTCAGTGCAAGTCATCAGAGTGCATTGTGCTGTGTGATTGAGTAATTTAAATAGGCTAAAGTTGATCTAAAAAGTCTGCGATTGTTGGCATTATTTGTTGTAGGTTTTTTTTTTTTTTGGGAGGGGGGGGGTCATGCTTCAGGACGTCTCTTTGGTGGGGCCCCTCCAAGGCAATAATGCGGGAAACACTTAACAGACTTATTTATAATAATAAGTGTTACCTGCATCTTTAGCCTGGTCATGATTAGGGGACGGATGCCAGCTGTTGGCTGATTTCTGAAACAAATGCGTCTCCATGGATTTATGAAACAAATGCGTTAAATAACAATAGCTGCACCGTTTGTCCATACCGGTACCAGAAAATACCGGTTCCTTACTGACCGTTCTGCTGTCCTGTCCCTCAGAGTGCCAGCAGCTGATCAAGTGGTGTCTGTCCCTGCGGCCGTCGGACCGGCCCACCCTGGACCAGATCTTCGACCACCCGTGGATGCGCCTGGCCGAGGTCCCCAAGCCCCCGGAGGCCAGCAGCGTGGACCTCCGCCTCAGGGCCATCGACACGGACAACTCGTCAAGCACAAGCTCCAGCAAGGAGAGCCTCTGAGGGAGAGAGAGGCAGAGGGACTGGGAGGAAGGGCCAGGCTGGGCTGAATCACGCTGCTGCTCTACCCTGCCATGCACACGCCACGGTTCAGACGGGCTGGCAGAAAACTAACTTTCCTTTTTCCTTTGGAGGGAATTTATAAATTATTTTATTTCTTTTCAATTCATTGTTTCCTAACAGGGAACATTTGCTGTTTGGGCGGTCTTACCAGCATTATTTATTTTATTTTTTTTCATTTAAAAAAAAACGTTTGTTACAAGCCTGGTTTATGCAGCTGGCGAGACTCCTACTGGTTTATAGCTGCTCTCATAGAGCTTGGAGAAGTTTTATTTAAATGTTTTAATTTTGATTTGGAGTGCCTTGTTTGGGAAAGCTGCTTCAAGAGGAGGCTTTCATCACGGTTCTGTTATTGAGTCGCCCCCCTCGACTGATTGGTCAGTTTGACACTGGGGAGGGGGCAAGTTGAGGATGTGTTCTCCCTCCGTGATTGTTGGGTAACCTACCGACCAGTTGCAGGCCTGTCTGATGGGGATGGGGAGGAGGCAGGGGGGGGGGGTTAACAATGGCGTTCTTGAAACACTCGACTCACTGCGTCCTTCTAAAACGCTGCTCACTCACTACAGCCTCAACAGGTGTTGGGAAATAAGAAGCCCTCTCTTTCTGAATGTCTAGGGAACCTTCAAACCCACCTACCACCCCCATAATCTAACCCTCTCAACTACCCCCACCCCCCAACCCGTCCCCCTCCATCCTCAAACCTACCCCTCTCTCAACCCTCTTAACTACCCCCAGCCCCAGGCCTGTTCTGGGGTCTGACCCCCTCTCTCACTGCTGTCACCACAGCTCCAGCCCCTGGTCTGTCCATCTGTCCAGGGTTTTGAGAGCAGAATGCACAATCAATGCAATAGTCATGGACTCAGTTATGTATATTACAAATATTGTACAGTTTTTTTTTTTTCCTTCTTTGTGGATTTAATTTATTTGTAACATTGTAGACATTCCACACTCTGTGGCTATTTATTCTATTTATTGTCTATACTTATAAAGACCCCCCTCCCCCCGGGAATTTGCATATCGTCTACATTGCCTTTAGTTTGCATACCGGTCATATTTCTTTCTTTTTTTTTGTACATTTCGACATGATTTTTTTTTCGAGGTGGGTGGGTGGGTGCACTGAAACTGCTGTCGATGTTAAAGGAATAAAACAAGGTTTACTTAAATATGGAGAGAGCTTTGAATGTTATTTAACTCGTACGGTCCTCGATGGTAAACATTTAAAAATGACATCGGTGTCTTTTGGATAAGTGTGTCCTGTCTCTAGCGTCACAGTGGAGCTGGAGGCCAAATTATCTGGTAGAATATGGTCCTGAGATCATCTGGAGATATTTTTTATACCAACCAATTTCAAAATAAATTCTGTTTTTTTTTTTTGTACATAAAACTGAAATGTTTGTGGCGTCTGGTTGTTGTTCCTCTGCATGTACACACACAGTTTGTTATTATTACTAGTGCAGTGCACAGGGCCCGTGCCAGTTCAACTAATTTACACCACTTACTGTGGCGTTAACAGGACTCCAATTCCCAATATGCATTGCGGGTCGATTAGAGGCCTAATACATCCATGGTAGAGGCCGACATGGCTTGCTAGTAGCTACAAACCTCCTGTTTGACATAAACAGATGTATTAATATTCAGATTCTGCAAAGTACTAATGTGTTGGCTGCGACAATTTGGCTAATAGGATAAACTGTTATAAGAGCCCAATGTGGCCAGATTAACTGTTTACGTGGTCACACTAGCTAGTGTCTAGCGAACTTAGCTTGCGTGTGCCCCAAAGCAGTGGTCCGCTGCGTGATTCCAAGCTAATTAGCAAGAGAGAATGGCAAGCTTGACAACAGGCAGCTGTCCACTATTTACACAAATATCAAAAAGTCCCCCATGGAAAACTTTCGCTGTTTT
Source organism: Borostomias antarcticus (assembly GCF_949987555.1). Classification (NCBI taxonomy): domain Eukaryota; kingdom Metazoa; phylum Chordata; class Actinopteri; order Stomiiformes; family Stomiidae; genus Borostomias; species Borostomias antarcticus. The sequence continues at coordinate 15,581,173 of NC_140246.1, forward strand.
CAGTGTTGTAGCCAAGACCCGTGGTGATGAGAGCCTACTCCTAGTATAACCGGTGTTGCACCTGTTTGACGCTTGGGTCCTAGTGGCCGTTGGGTTTTCACTGAAACCCGAGTCACAAGCAACAGAACCCTAACAGAACACAGCAATAGAGAGGCGTGCAATAAACACTGCCATGCAACTAAACAATCCTATAGGCTGAACTTGCGCTCTGATATGGTTAGAAATGACAGACGCTCCCTTACACACCACAGGCTATAAAACGAATGACAACCTGCTGAGAATGCAAGTCTGGCAAGAGACAAAGCTGTCCCCTGAACAAGTGGGGACTGACCCAGGAGGAGGGAGGTTGAGATGGGGGGGGGGGGGGGGGGGGGAGAGAGAGAGAGAGTGGGAGGGAAGAAGAGAGAGATGGAGTTAGACATGCATCATCAGACTGGCAGCCCAGTCTCCACTAGAACTAATTGTTTTTCCATGTTGTGCCTGCCTGCTACAGAGCTACAATAACAGAGTCCACTCCATTACTGGCTATCGGGCCGGTGAGCAAGAGAGGACAGCAGTCATCTGGGCCTGGAGGGATTCAGGGTGAGTCAGGGATTTCCTGGAAAGCTGGAAGGTGAGGGAGAGGGAGAGGAGAGGGGGAGGGGAAGAGGAGGGATAGATAAGGAAAGGAAGGGAGGCAGAGGGGGTAGGAGGCGGAGATGGGGAGGAGGGGTTTGAAGAGGAGAGGAAGAGGGAGTAGAGGAGATGAGGAGGAGGGGTTTGAAGAGGAGAGGAAGAGGGAGTAGAGGAGATGAGGAGGAGGGGTTTGAAGAGGAGAGGAGGAGGGAGTAGACAGGTAGAGGAGTATTTGGGTGAGGATGTACTGACCCCTCTGGCTACTCACACACTGCGCTCTGGTACCAGAACCAGAACAAGACACTCACAGATTGCCAGAAGGGGTGTGCTTCATCAGAACATTAAATCCTGACGATCAAATTGACCCGGTGTTGTGTTTTTAAACGTAAAAGCGTGTCGCTTAGTTGTTCCCCTGAAACTGCTCTCATGATAGCTCCGACAAGCTCAGACATTGAGACGGTTTAATCACTGATCTGCTCCGTGCGGCCATTTATCCAGTCTGACTTCAGACATACGGATCTGTGAGAGCTCAATCGGGCAGCTGCCTCTTTAAGCATCTTTCCCAGGGATGTACTGCCTGATGAATGAACTAATTTATGAGCTCGGGAAACAGAGACAGCTTCCCGTTTTAATTAGTAGACGCTCACAGATACACCCACACCCACAATCTCTTTCATTTGGAGCAGATGAGGCATGATCCATTCGTATTATAATGGATACATGATGTAGAGTCTCTCTCTAAAACTGGTGGGAGTTGCATGTGTAGAATAAGCCCATTGAACATTGAAGGAACCCAAAAAAAACTTAAAAGCTCTTGTTACAGAATAACCAAATGATTAATCAAGAGATTTACTGTACTGGACAGTGACAGGCTAACTAGAGGGGATATATCATTGACATTGACATCTGTTTTTGCAGTGCAACATGGGTAATGGCCATTGTCTCTGCTCCTTGAAGCTTTTGACATGTAAATGACCAACTTGTCTTAATCAAGAGGGCCTTCTGTTGGGGCCAGGCACCATGAACCTCTCACTCTCACCATCAAACCCTCATTACAGGCCAATGAGCATACGTCAGTCTGTCATCTCCTCAGGTTTACAGCTAATCTGCATTAGCGTTAGCTTGCGGTAGCATGTCCGTCACTCACAGTCTCTCCTATACACTCTCATACAGTAAACAGACCACAGGATCCTCCTTTACATTCCAACATTTACGTTTCAGTCATTTAGCAGTCGACTTCGTTTAACAAAAGTCGGTTAAAGTACAAGAGTTAGAGGAGATCGTTTCAGCCTATCAGCCTCTGAGACTTAAGCCCCCTCCGCCGGGTTCTGGTGTTGCTGTGGATCCAGCCGGACTCTGCCCTCATCAGGAGAACGTGTTCTATCTGGAACTGTGTTTACAGAGGGTTCCCTTACAGGGTAGGGACAAATGTCCCCCCCCCCCACAGGGAAGGACAAAGGTTCTACATAGCCTGGTAGTCTTTTCTTCCCCAGAGTGTCCTCAAACTCCCGTGTAGCTGTGAAGCCCAGACAGTGTGGTGACTAAGCGTGATCCCTCTTGGCTGCCTGCCCTCTGCCCCCCTGATTCACGGGTGATTCATGTCTGGGAGGTGTGAGACGGAGACGGGGAGGGACGTCTGGGTTCGTGGAGGAGCGACAACAAGAGGAGAGAGAGGGAGCGTTCTCGTTCTTGTCCTCACAGGCAGCCAGACACGTCTCTTACGACACATGCACACACACACACACACACACACACACACACACACACACATAGCGGAGCCGTTCCTGTCCTCCTTGTCCGCCCGCCGCACCCCTCCGCTAGACGGTCTTGTTGACGAACGGCGAAGCGTTGCCGCGGCGCTGCCGGTCCGTCGGCTGGCACGGGCGGCAGAGCGGAGCTGACGGGCCAACAGACACGGGGGCGGCGCCAGATGGACCCTCCGGACTCTCTCGCTGAGGCAGATGGGGGGGTGGGGGGCACACAGACAGGGGGAGACGCTGCTATGGACATGGGGGAGAGAAGGGGGAGAGAAGGGCAAAGGGGGGTGGGGGGGAGCGAGAGGGGGGGGGGGGGATATGGGGAGGTGGGTGGCACACAGGCAGGAGAGAGACGACCACGGACACGGGAAAGAGATAGAGCAGAGAGAGTGGGTCTGGGGTAGAGGGTGAGGTAGAAGAGAGACAGTGGGTCTAGGGTAGAGGGTGAGGTAGAGGAGAGACAGTGGGTCTGGGGTAGAGGGTGAGGTAGAGGAGAGACAGTGGGTCTAGGGTAGAGGGTGAGGTAGAGGAGAGACAGTGGGTCTGGGGTAGAGGGTGAGGTAGAAGAGAGACAGTGGGTCTGGGGTAGAGGGTGAGGTAGAGGAGAGACAGTGGGTCTGGGGTAGAGGGTGAGGTAGAGGAGAGACAGTGGGTCTAGGGTAGAGGGTGAGGTAGAGGAGAGACAGTGGGTCTGGGGTAGAGGGTGAGGTAGAAGAGAGACAGTGGGTCTGGGGTAGAGGGTGAGGTAGAGGAGAGACAGTGGGTCTGGGGTAGAGGGTGAGGTAGAGGAGAGACAGTGGGTCTGGGGTAGAGGTTGAGGTAGAGGAGAGACAGTGGGTCTGGGGTAGAGGGTGAGGTAGAGGAGAGACAGTGGGTCTGGGGTAGAGGGTGAGGTAGAGGAGAGACAGTGGGTCTGGGGTAGAGGTTGAGGTAGAGGAGAGACAGTGGGTCTGGGGTAGAGGTTGAGGTAGAGGAGAGACAGTGGGTCTGGGGTAGAGGGTGAGGTAGAGGAGAGACAGTGGGTCTGGGGTAGAGGGTGAGGTAGAGGAGAGACAGTGGGTCTGGGGTAGAGGGTGAGGTAGAGGAGAGACAGTGGGTCTGGGGTAGAGAGTGAGGTAGAGGAGAGACAGTGGGTCTAGGGTAGAGGGTGAGGTAGAGGAGAGACAGTGGGTCTGGGGTAGAGGGTGAGGTAGAGGAGAGACAGTGGGTCTGGGGTAGAGGTTGAGGTAGAGGAGAGAGAGTGGGTCTGGGGTAGAGGTTGAGGTAGAGGAGAGACAGTGGGTCTAGGGTAGAGGTTGAGGTAGAAGAGAGACAGTGGGTCTAGGGTAGAGGTTGAGGTAGAGGAGAGACAGTGGGTCTGGGGTAGAGAGTGAGGTAGAGGAGAGACAGTGGGTCTAGGGTAGAGGGTGAGGTAGAAGAGAGACAGTGGGTCTGGGGTAGAGGTTGAGGTAGAGGAGAGACAGTGGGTCTGGGGTAGAGGGTGAGGTAGAGGAGAGACAGTGGGTCTAGGGTAGAGGTTGAGGTAGAGGAGAGACTTTTGCATGAAGTGTCCCAGACCCATAGAGAGATCTGCAGCATGCAGTAACGTAGTTAGCGTAGCTTACGTAGTGTATCAGCGAAAGAACTCTCATGGGTCTGGCGTTGAGACTAAGGTTGAGGTAGAGGAGAGAGAGAGAGAGAGAGAGAGAGGGTCTAGGGTAGGCAGGGGGAGATAGAGGGTTTAGGGGAGAGGCAGAGGGAGAGAGAGGGTCTAGGGGAGAGGCAGGGGGAGAGCCAGACTACCTGGTTTCTGGGAATGTGGTGCCATCACCCCGGCAGTGAAGGACCTCATTGTTCCGACTCGTGTGAGTGGATAAAGTACTGTGTGTATGCTGTAAACCGAGAGAGAGAGAGAGAGAGAGAGAGAGAGAGAGAGAGAGAGAGAGAGAAGGGGGCAGAATTAAAGAAGAGAAAAGCAGAGAGGGGAGGGAGGGTTGAGAGGAGAGAGAAATATGTTTGGCCTGTGATTAAAAGATTCTTCCAGGGCTCAGTGAGCCCCACTAACCCAAACATCACTATCTATGGTCTCTCTCTCTCTCTCTCTCTCTCTCTCTCTCTCTCTCTCTCTCTTTCTCTCTCTCTCTTTCTCTCACCTCACATCTTTCCTCTCCTCCCTTTCCCTCCTCTTCCCTCTCCTCTCTGCTCTTCTCTCCTCTCTTCTCCCATCTCCTCTTTTCTCCTCTCCTCTCCCCTCTTCTCCTGTCCTTTCTCTCTCTCTCTCTTTCTCTGCACAGTAGCATCATCTGTGTACAGTAAGCAACCAGGAGGCCGAAGTGATGAGTCAAAGCTTTCCAGATGTAACACCAAGCTCAGAACCGCAGATCTAATCATCGTCTAGGAATGAGCGTGGTTCCTGGTGACCAGCGGCGTGTATCAGGCCAAGACACTCCTGGTTTACGGAAGCTCCAGAAGAGAAGGCTTGTGTTTTCATCAAATACAGTATGACACAGATGTGAAGAAGAGAAATGAACGCACGCCGAAGATACATACGTCGACTAGAAACAACAAGTACAGTATTAATGTGTAAACAAGTACAATAATGTGTCTCGATGGAGTTTCTGCCGTTTGGGAATCTGAGGTACTTTCTATCCGCACTTCATCATCTCGCGGACGGGTGGACGCATGGTTACCTCACTTTCAATTTCCAAGAAAACCAACGTGGAGTTTGTTGGAGTGGCAGTTTAGAAGAGAGAGTTCTTATTACAGGCTTGACAACGGTAGGATATTTATCAAAGAATACAAACACAGCCAGACGTAGAGGCTCAGAAGAAAAAGAAGAAGAAAGATAGATGAGGAGAGGGAGATTTGTGTGTTAGAGAAGGGGAGAGAGAGGAGAGAGGGAGATCGGAGAGAGAGAGGGAGAAAGAGAGAGAGGGCAGAGTCAGAGAGGGAAATACAGAGGGAGAGAGAGGGGAGTAAGAGTACGGAGAGAGATGTGAGTGATGACAGGGCAGCTCCCACCACAGGTATGCAGTTCCTCCTCTGAGATCACCCGCTCCCTCCCTCCCTCCTTCCCTGGAGGAATGTCTGAGAGATGTGTGGGAAAAGGAGGAAACCATCAGTCCATCAGTCAGTGGAGAGCTGCTTATTCATTAAGGCCGGTCTCATACAGCTTCTCAGCACCTCCTCAGGAGCAGCTGAGCACACCAGCTAACCACGCAGCCAGCTAACCAACCAGCCACCTAACAATACACCAGCTAACCAACCATCCATCTAACAATACCATCCACCTAACAATACACCAGCTAACCAACCATCCATCTAACAATACACCAGCTAACCAACCATCCATCTAACAATACACCAGCTAACCAACCATCCATCTAACAATACACCAGCTAACCATCCATCCATCTAACAATACACCAGCTAACCATCCATCCATCTAACAATACACCAGCTAACCAACCATCCATCTAACAATACACCAGCTAACCAACCATCCATCTAACAATACACCAGCTAACCATCCATCTAACAATACACCAGCTAACCATCCATCTAACAATACACCAGCTAACCAACCATCCATCTAACAATACACCAGTTAACCAACCATCCATCTAACAATACACCAGCTAATCAACCATCCATCTAACAATACACCAGCTAACCAACCATCCATCTAACAATACACCAGCTAATCAACCATCCATCTAACAATACACCAGCTAACCAACCATCCATCTAACAATACACCAGCTAACCAACCATCCATCTAACAATACACCAGCTAACCAACCATCCATCTAACAATACACCAGCTAACCAACCATCCATCTAACAATACACCAGCTAACCATCCATCCATCTAACAATACACCAGCTAACCAACCATCCATCTAACAATACACCAGCTAACCAACCATCTAACAATACACCAGCTAACCATCCATCCATCTAACAATACACCAGCTAACCAACCATCCATCTAACAATACACCAGCTAACCAACCATCCATCTAACAATACACCAGCTAACCAACCATCCATCTAACAATACACCAGCTAACCATCCATCCATCTAACAATACACCAGCTAACCAACCATCCATCTAACAATACACCAGCTAACCAACCATCTAACAATACACCAGCTAACCATCCATCCATCTAACAATACACCAGCTAACCAACCATCCATCTAACAATACACCAGCTAACCAACCATCCATCTAACAATACACCAGCTAACCAACCATCCATCTAACAATACACCAGCTAACCAACCATCCATCTAACAATACACCAGCTAACCAACCATCCATCTAACAATACACCAGCTAACCAACCATCCATCCAACAATACACCAGCTAACCAACCAACCATCTAACAATACACCAGCTAACCAACCATCTAACAATACACCAGCTAACCAACCATCCATCTAACAATACACCAGCTAACCAACCATCCATCTAACAATACACTAGCTAACCATCCATCCATCTAACAATACACCAGCTAACCATCCATCTAACAATACACCAGCTAACCATCCATCCATCTAACAATACACCAGCTAACCAACCAACTATCCATCTAACAATACACCAGCTAACCAACCATCCATCTAACAATACACCAGCTAACCAACCATCCATCTAACAATACACTAGCTAACCATCCATCCATCTAACAATACACCAGCTAACCAACCATCCATCTAACAATACACCAGCTAACCATCCATCCATCTAACAATACACCAGCTAACCAACCAACTATCCATCTAACAATACACCAGCTAACCATCCATCCATCTAACAATACACCAGCTAACCAACCATCCATCTAACAATACACCAGCTAACCAACCATCTAACAATACACCAGCTAACCAACCAACTATCCATCTAACAATACACCAGCTAACCATCCATCCATCTAACAATACACCAGCTAACCAACCATCCATCTAACAATACACCAGCTAACCAACCATCCACCTAACAATACACCAGCTAACCAACCATCCATCTAACAATACACCAGCTAACCATCCATCCATCTAACAATACACCAGCTCACCATCCATCCATCTAACAATACACCAGCTCACCATCCATCCATCTAACAATACACCAGCTAACCAACCATCCATCTAACAATACACCAGCTAACCAACCATCCATCTAACAATACACCAGCTAACCAACCATCCATCTAACAATACACCAGCTAACCATCCATCCATCTAACAATACACCAGCTAACCAACCAACCATCTAACAATACACCAGCTAACCATCCATCCATCTAACAATACACCAGCTAACCAACCATCCATCTAACAATACACCAGCTCACCATCCATCTAACAATACACCAGCTAACCAACCATCCATCTAACAATACACCAGCTAACCAACCATCCATCTAACAATACACCAGCTAACCAACCATCCATCTAACAATACACCAGCTAACCAACCATCCATCTAACAATACACCAGCTAACCACGCAGCCAGCTAACCAACCATCCATCTAACAATACACCAGCTAACCAACCAACCATCTAACAATACACCAGCTAACCAACCAACCATCTAACAATACACCAGCTAACCAACCAACCATCTAACAATACACCAGCTAACCAACCAACCATCTAACAATACACCAGCTAACCAACCAACCATCTAACAATACACCAGCTCACCACGCAGCCAGCTAACCAACCATCCATCTAACAATACACCAGCTAACCAACCATCCATCTAACAATACACCAGCTAACCAACCAACCATCTAACAATACACCAGCTCACCACGCAGCCAGCTAACCAACCATCCATCTAACAATACACCAGCTAACCAACCAACCATCTAACAATACACCAACTAACCAACCATCCATCTAACAATACACCAGCTAACCAACCATCCATCTAACAATACACCAGTTAACCAACCATCCATCTAACAATACACCAGCTAACCAACCATCCATCTAACAATACACCAGCTAACCATCCATCCATCTAACAATACACCAGCTAACCAACCATCCATCTAACAATACACCAGCTAACCAACCATCCATCTAACAATACACCAGCTAACCATCCATCCATCTAACAATACACCAGCTAACCAACCATCCACCTAACAATACACCAGCTAACCAACCATCCATCTAACAATACACCAGCTAACCAACCATCCATCTAACAATACACCAGCTAACCATCCATCCATCTAACAATACACCAGCTAACCAACCATCCATCTAACAATACACCAGCTAACCAACCAACTAACAATACACCAGCTAACCAACCATCCATCTAACAATACACCAGCTAACCATCCATCTAACAATACACCAGCTAACCAACCATCCATCTAACAATACACCAGCTAACCAACCATCCATCTAACAATACACCAGCTAACCAACCAACTATCCATCTAACAATACACCAGCTAACCAACCATCCGTCTAACAATACACCAGCTAACCAACCATCCATCTAACAATACACCAGCTAACCAACCATCCATCTAACAATACACCAGCTAACCATCCATCCATCTAACAATACACCAGCTAACCAACCATCCATCTAACAATACACCAGCTAACCAACCATCCATCTAACAATACACCAGCTAACCAACCATCCATCTAACAATACACCAGCTAACCAACCATCCATCTAACAATACACCAGCTAACCAACCATCCATCTAACAATACACCAGCTAACCAACCATCCATCTAACAATACACCAGCTAACCAACCATCCATCTAACAATACACCAGCTAACCATCCATCCATCTAACAATACACCAGCTAACCAACCAACTATCCATCTAACAATACACCAGCTAACCAACCATCCATCTAACAATACACCAGCTAACCAACCATCCATCTAACAATACACCAGCTAACCAACCATCCATCTAACAATACACCAGCTAACCAACCATCCATCTAACAATACACCAGCTAACCAACCATCCATCCAACAATACACCAGCTAACCAACCATCCATCTAACAATACACCAGCTAACCAACCATCCATCTAACAATACACCAGCTAACCATCCATCCATCTAACAATACACCAGCTAACCAACCAACTATCCATCTAA